>NC_142372.1:6927027-7239527 GCF_059441005.1 Hippichthys cyanospilos
TGCGTGTGCGTATGTATGACAGAGGTCAAAGCTCGGTGGGAAAACACAGTTTGTGCAAATATATAATTCAGGGAAATTGCCCGCATATTCAATATCATCATGCAAGCTGGGTCAATAAAGATTGATAAAGGTTGCAACGAAAAGGCAAAAACAAAAAGGTAAATGTTTGCAAAATTGATCTCCTGTCAGATGAGGAACTTTAGACTTGTTTTGGCCTTGAGTCCACTTCATAACTGGATGTGAGGCATTGAAAAAATTGTCTTTTTTGACACATCATGTAAATTACTTTGGTTGTGTAACTGTGCCAAGAATTTTTATCTTTTTTTTAAATAAATAGATAGCTGACCCTTGTGGCCAGCGCTCCTCTTAATTATATGCCAATCGAGCACTGTTGTAATATAGTTATATACTGTTATTTTTCACATTAATAACATTTTCACAGTTTTAATTCATGTTTTATCAAAGGCAAAGACTTGAGATGTTTCAAATACTACTAAAAAAAAACTGTCAACGTGTAAATGTGCGAGGATTTTTCTCCTTCTGTCCAAAATAGCCTGGTGTCACTTAAATGACTTATTTTCAAACAGTGATTACTAAAGAACAGAATAATGTAGAATCTATTTGCTTTTTCCAGGTAAGGAATAGAATCCAGTCTTTGATATGGAACCACCCATGTTTACATAGTCATACAATACAATATTCTGTCGGACTTGAAAGATGCGTCAAAAAGCTTCAGTAATATGGACCTTTAATTCTGGTATTTTGCCTTTTATAAGTCAGAGTACTGTACTATGAATGCGATATCAAAGCTGTGACTGTTAAGATACTCCTGACTTAGTTCATATTGATATTGATGCTTTAAAGTTCCTCATTGACCTTCTCTGGCCTTCATCCTGATGGATGCAGGGAAAAAAACAAAAAAAAAACAGTCCCAGCCTCAAGGTTTTTTCTCATCGTTATTATGGATGCAATTTCCCGTGTCGCTTTTGTGAACATTTCCTTGATCAGACACTACAAAACCTTATTTGACCAATCCGGAACATTTGGCGTCGCACCTGCTACAACGATGGGAAGCTGCCTGTTATTTTCATCCCCGAAAGAAGAGCGTGTACAGTCAACAGCTGCATGTACCACTGCAGGAATTTGTAGCGAAAAACAGTAAATTTGTAGAGTGAAATCAATTCATGTGATTCTGTGAGCAATAAAGGAAGCGCAACCTCTAATTCTCTCATCAGACTTCGACCCCCTCCACTTTCCTTTTCCACTCCTCATATTTACATAAAAGTTCAGCTGCATATTAAAAGGCGCTAAAATATTCACACTGTCAAAGGTGGTCAAAGGCTTCTGCGTTCACACAGGAGCTGACAAAGAGGCGGCGCCCAGCGCTAAGCCAAAAGACCACTGTTGAAATAAATCAGCGCATACAAAAGACACAGGGAGATAATGGGGCGGGGAAAAGCTGGGCCCGGTCCAGAAAAGAGGGAGAAAAACTCACATAGCAAGCGAGCAGCTGGCTGGGAACAAAGTCTGCGCATAGATTAATATTTAGTTTGCGGCACAATTTGTCCGGGACATACAGTATCACAGGAGGGAAAACATCATAACTCCCACGAGGATTCAACCTTGCTGTGAATCAAAATCAAACAAATAACATGAAGAGTGGGGGTGAAAAAAATAAAAAACACACTCAAAAAAGTTGGCAGATGGTTTGGAATGGAGGCTTGGAAGATGGGAACAGAGTAACCCAGAAACATCCGCTGATGGGATGTGGACGCTTTACATAAGGCTGTGGAGTGAGCAATAAGTGTGTATCCGTGTTAGATTGGGCGGATTCATCCATCCGAGCCGTACCGTAGCCAGTTTATTAAAACTTTGTTTCGTTTCGGTCACTAACGCTGACTAAAACGTCGCTAACGTTCGCTTACCCAACAACAAATGAGCTAACGCTAATTTATTGTTTTTTTTAATGAGTTAACCTTGCTAACTTTTCCTTTTAAAAAAAACCGTCTCAAACATGACATGCTTTGCTCATGTCCCCAACAAGCACATAAAGCGTAGCTAAAGTTCGTTTCTGTTTCTACCGAATGAGTAAAACATAGCAAAGTTTACATTCCAAACAAGTGAATCAACTTTGGCTAGTAAAAACAGCTAAGCCTAACCATAGACAGAGTAAAATGTAGCCAAAGCTTATATACATTTCTAACACATGAATAGAACGTATAAGTAAGAACATACCGTACCTAGCTTCCTACAAAAAAGATTAACGTAGCAAATATTTCTTTAGGTTTATTTTCATGGGGTAAAATACCTAACATTCTCTTCTTTACCCAAGCTAGAATGTATGCGTCCCAACGCAATGGCACATTAGGAGCCTGGGTGAAGTTGAGCTGACTTTTTATGGAACACTCCTTTACATCTTAGCGTTTGAAGTGAGTGCTGCCTGGCCTCCTTGTCATTTCCTGCTACGGGTGAGAGCGCTCAGCAACGGCTCACGACGTAGGTAATTAAACGCAACGTGGAAGGTCCCACAGAGTGGTTGACTCGGCTGATGTTACGCCGACATAATGCCTCATTGGTGGGCGCTAAGGTTCACTGAACGTACCATTTACTCTGCGAGGGATAGGGGTGCATGGCTCATAGCTTTGTGAGGTTTGTTGACATTTTAGACTGGGACAAATGTATTCAACATATTTTTTTTTTGCAACACATTTTAGTAGATGCTAACCGGCAAAGCACGCTTATATGCACAAGGAATATTATAAACTAAATTCCAACGCACACACGTCTGTTCCTGGTTATGATTAAACTGGAGTCGAATGGGCCTACATGGCACATTAATTTCATAGCTCTATGAATTTACTGCCTTTTTTTTTTTTTTACAGGCAGACATTTTAAACAGAGGTCAAAGTCAAAGGCGCAAGGTCTGGCCGACACAGCTGGAAACCTGACAATTGTTGACACTTTACAGGCCTCTTTTTGAAGTTGAAACAGGGGTGAGTGAGTAAGTGGCCATGTTTGGATTTGAAGGGTAACATGAGAATGGGTGGGCATCGGTAGGTAGGTTGGGGAAGGAGGAAGGGAGTAATCAAGGGAAAAAGAGAAGCAGTGAGATGGAAGCAGGGAAGAGGGAAGGTCACAATGTAGGTGGAGAAGGAATCCTAAGTGGTTAGGTAGGTGGAAAGGTAAGTGAGAGAAATAGAGGTTTGGTAGCGAGGTAGGCAAGCTAGTAGGTATATAAATAAGGTCATAGGTAGGTAGCTATTTGAGGTAGGCAGGTAAGTAGGCAGACAGGTAGGTAGGTGGTATGTAGGTAGGTAGAGATGGGTGGGTAGGTAGGTAGTTATTGTAGGTAGGTAGAGAGCTTGGTAGGCAGGTAGGTAGCTAGGTAGATAGGTTGTAGATGGTAAGTAGGTAGGTATGTAGGTAGACAGGTTGGTAGGTAAGTCGTTGGTAGGTAGTTATTGTAGATTGGTAGGTCGTGGATAGATAGCTACTGTAGGTAGGCAGGTAGATGGGTCAGTAGGTCGGTCACAGATGGATCAGTTATTACAATAGGTATGTCGTTAGGTAGGTAGGGAGCTTGGTAGGTAGCTAGGTAGATAGGTTGTAGATGGTACATAGGTAGGTAGGTATGTACGTAACAGGTTGGTAGGTATGTCGTAGGTAGGTAGTTATTGTAGATTGGTAGGTCGTGGGTAGATAGCTATTGCAGGTAGGTGGGTCAGTAGGTCAGTCACTGATGAATCCGCTGTTACAGTAGGTAGGTAGGTAGGTAGGGAGGTAGGTAGATAGGCAGGCAGGCAGACAGGCAAGTAGGTAGGCAGGTAGGTCGGTAGATAGGTGGCCAGTTTGGCAGGCAAGTAAGTACATAGGTAGGTTGTGGGTTGGTCGGTTAGAAGCTATTGTAGGTGGGTCAGTAGGTCGGTCACTGATGAATCAGTTGTTACGGTAGGTAGGTAGGTAGATAGGCAGACAGACAGGCAAGTAGGTAGGCAGGTAGGTCGATAGATAGGTGGCCAGTTTGGCAGGCAAGTAAGTACATAGGTAGGTTGTGGGTTGGTCGGTTAGAAGCTATTGTAGGTGGGTCAGTAGGTCGGTCACTGATGGATCAGTTGTTACAGTAGGTAGGTAAGTAGATAGGCAAGCAGGCACACAGATAGGCAAGTAAGTAGGCAGGTAGGTCGGTAGATAGGTGGCCAGTTTGGCAGGCATAAGTACGTAGGTAGGTTGTGGGTTGGTCGGTTAGAAGCTATTGTAGTTGGTAGGTAGGTCGGCAGGTAGCTAGGTAAGTGGGTAGGTATCTGGGTAGGTAGGTAGGTAGGTAGGTAGGTAGCTAGGTAGGTCATTCTTATCATTGTGGAAGCGGACTGATTTAGTTGTTTTCACAGAGGTTATTGTTTAGCATGAATGGGCATGTCAACAAAAGTTCAGAAGATTGAAGCATTGAAGATTGTGCCATGACATTTAAATTATGGATTACTCGAAACTTAACTCCCACCCATTAGGCGATCAAGAAAATATAGACCGTGACAAACCCATTCCATCCCTAGCATATATATCGCATTTACATGCCGTAAAAGCACATCCTCTCGTCACATACATGCAAATGAGGCCACAGTGTGTCAAAGGTTTAAGGGCGCATTGTGCGAGTGTCAGCCCGAAGGCGCCGTGTGTAACCGTTTCTGTCGTGGGCTGACAATTTGATAGTTTTTCACACTTTACCCATGCCAAGGCTTTTCCCTATTTTTCCCCTTTTTCCATTTTGCTACCGCTTCCGCCAAACCTAAAGCCAAGCACAAAATATGGAGCGTCTAATCCTTGGGCCTCATGTAGCAGGGGCCGAGCTGTGTATCAACAAATGGCTGAGTGTTCGGAATGAGCTGAGGGAGGCCTCTGTTTCCTCGGGATGTTGATATAGAACGCGAATAAAAAGAATTAAGCTTGTGTTGGAGAGGATTTTTTTCGCCTGTTTTTCATCCATGGACAGCTAGTACATTACTAACAAGTATGTACTGTACAAATTAGCGATTGAACAATTGGTTGCCGGGCCAATTATTAGCAATTATATTTGGCATTTGGATAATAAACTTTTTTAAAAATCTGATGGCTGATAGCAATCATTTTAAGCGACAATCAACTGGCATCATTTGTAATTGGCCGCCTTGACTACAAATAATCTGAAAAACAAACAAAATAACAAACAAACATACCTGTCCACTTATAGTAGAAAATAAGTGATACTTGGGTACGGCAAGTAGAATGGGACCACTTAGCAAAGTTTTCAATATGTTTTGCGTGTTGTAAAGGGAGAAACAAAGTGCCAGAAATCTTGTTTTTTGGTTTTTTGGGGGGGGTGCAGGTTCCCCTTTTTTGGGGAAAATAATGTGTATAATCAACCGATACCGCTGCACTTTCTTCAAAACCACTTCTGGGTTTTTCATCCTCTTCTCGTTACCCTGTAAAATTTGCGTTTCCACCGAGTGGTCCCCTCCTATTGGGCCATACCCATTAATTCATCTTCCCAATGCGTTTTGTGGGAGGTCAGACTTGTCAGTCATGTTGAAATGCCATACTTTTGCGAGCACGAAAAATTGATATTTATAAACAACGATTTCTGGTGGCTGCTGCTATTGTTCCGCCAATTACTACAGAATCAAATATTGCCTTTTGGGTTCCTTTTCAAGGAACTACCTGTGGCTTCAGCTATTAACTGTGTAATCCGGTTCCAGCTTTCTGCTCCTCCCTTTCACAACAGCTGCTGTCCCACCGACTTTCCTTCCCTCCAACTCGCTCTTGGCTTTCCTTACCTCATTGAAGGCAACCGCAATCCCACCTGGCTTCACATTTAGGAAATTTGCGGGCTATGCAGACTGTGTCGGTACCTTTCCCGCAGTACTGTAGTAACGGGTAGTGTGAAATGGGCTGGTGTCTCGCTGCCTGTCGGTTCAGAAATAAATTTCAAAAACTTACACAGAGTTCGCATTATGGGAAATAATTCCTCGGTAGTTGATCCAATTTCTGCTTCAACGTGGCCTTTGTAGGCTGAATTTATAAAGGGACAGAAGGTTACATTGGAAAGTCTCCAAAGCAGGGGGCGGGATTTATGGCGGCTACGTCTGTATTGAATATATTTGCTCTAAACTAATTGACCGCTAGGGCGAGAGGCGCTGAATTAGGCAAATGGGGTCCAGGATGTGAAGTTGGACTTGATTTATTGCTTTCAATGCAACTCAAATCAATGGCTCCATTGCATTTCCCAGCTGAAATCATTGTCATGCCTAAGAAAAGAGAGATTAAGCGGCCCTAATGAGTTCCAGCGCTTGAATGTGTCGGCTCGCCATTCAGGGGCGAAATCATATTTAATGGCTGACACTCAGTTCATGGCAGGTCCTTCTTTTTCTCAGTGTTGGGTCACCTTCGTCACTATAGGAAGGCCCATTCACCGATCGAAGGGGGGTGGGCTGAAGATATGGTGCGCCGTTCATGAAAAGAGGCGTGTGAGAAATGAAAAAGGCAGGAAAAAGCAGCTGATTTGCACTCGGACAGATGACCTCACTGTGCCGAACCGCCAGACCTCGGCCGCTTTTGTTTCTCCGAGAAGAGCTTTTAATTTCATTTCGGGCTCGACGCGGCAGTTGCCTCGGGTAAAAAATGTTGCGCGACGCTAATAAATTAGGACGCTCTTTGGCTTCGTTTGTCCTGACGAGTCCGCCGTTATATTTGCGCATTCATTTGCAAATCTGCTCCTTACAATTAATTCCAAGGGGCCGATAAAGAAAGTGGAGAATGGCCATAATTTGGCTTTGGCCTGACAAGGAGGCTCTTTTCCCAGTATTTTTTCAATCTCCTCTCTCCGCAACTCGGATTTCCATCCGCTCGAATGACTTTTTTACCTTTTCTTGTAAAGACCCGGATAGCGTCAAAACATAATCATTTCCATATGCCAATCAATTCAACGGTTGTAATTTGAGCCCCCCCCCACTGTCGATGGTAATACACCCCGACGAGGTTAAAAGGCATTAGGGCCAGCGAGTATGAGATTAACAGTCATTGGCTGACAAATGGAAAAGAAGGTCCGTCCCGGCTTATTCCAGTTTAATAAGCACGCGATCCATCCCATTGATTATTCAAGCGCTAATATGCCGCAGCCAAAATCAATAGGTAGCGTAGCGCTCATTTCAAAATGAATCCAATTACTGTTAATGCTGTAGAAGAAAATAATCAGTGAGGAAAGCGGGCCTTGTTTTAATTTGTTCAGATGCTGACCGACTCGTCCCTTGTTAGAGATAATGTAGCGTGACGTGACATAACAGAGAAATGATCACAAAACACTATTAATGCAGTATGTACAAGCAGACTGAAGCTCGATATTGCGTGGCGGAATAGCGCGGAATGCTGTAGCGTGGCTTACCTTAACATTATTAATGCTATTAGTGGTGACGTCCACATCATAACAAAACTTTTAAAATCAACTTGCCTGACGACCAAATCACACAAATGCCAAATTTGACCATAATACTTAACATAGCAGGACATTTTTAACAAAATTAGTGGCGATTACCTCAGCATCACCAAATGTGACAAAGCATACGGTTGTAGCAGAATGAAATAGCCTAGCCTAGCATAGCATAACAATATATATTTGTTAAAAAATTCTGACATCTGACTCATTTGTTATTACAGAAGCACAACATCAGCAAGGTAAAAAAAGCTAACTCAATCATTCTTAGTGCAAACTTTATCCAGAACATAGCTTAGCATAGCATCACATAACATCAGATGTTACATCACAATTATCAAAACGGTGATGAACACAAGAGTATATCATTCATTATTAATATTAAAATAGATAGTTAGGCCAAATCACTCCTTTGTGCTTAGCACATCTAGACTCGGTGCCATAGCATACTGTACAGTATAGAATAGCCTAGCATAGCATACGATTATTTTTACAAAATTTGTATCAACCGACTCGTTTGTTAATGAAAAGAACAAACTTAGTATAGCAAAGGAAAGCAAAATATGTAAGTGCAAAATTGATCCAGATCATAGCATAGCATAGCACAGGGTAGCATAGCATAACACTGAGATGGGACGCCTTTAATTTATCCAAGTGGTGACAAATTCAAGAGTATAGAACTCATTTGTACTAGATATACTTTGAATGTCTCCAAGACAACGAAGCATAATCCTCCGTGTATACAGCATAGCACAGTATAAATCATCTGTTCATATAACAAATCAGCGCTAAAGCAAGTTTCATTGACATTTTAATCCACCCCTCGTCTACAACTATTCCTTCCTTCCTATGAAATGTATTTAATTGGATGGATTTTCATGGATCCGTCTTTGGGCTCGCTCCCAATTGGACACGGCAAAAGAGCAAAATAGAAATACCAGGCATTCCTCTGTAGAATTCTATTCAATCCTCATTTAATTCTCTCTAATCACCTGGTCAACCAATAAGACTGTTTGCTTTTTTTCTAATCATCATCTCTACTTAGAGAGCGAGAGAGAGAGAGAGAGAGAGAGAGAGAGAGAGAGGGAGAGAGAGACATCATTGCTAGGTAATAAAGCATCCATATGGTGTAAATGTTGAGCTGCTGCAAATCCCTTCAAGCTTAGCTGCACGGCACCCTGGCAGGAAAGGTCAGGAGAAAAAAAAATGTGACGGACCTGAGCATATGTTTCGTTTTGTGATATTTGGAACGTGGCTCTGATACAAGCTATTGCCGGTGTTAACCTCAGAACGCAACAAACAAATATCCCAGATCTTTCTGGTTAGGAAAACCCCGGATGGAATCATATTGTAGGTCAAACAAATGTATGTGTGGATGTGCTGATACATCTGCTGTCACAATGAAACGATATTGGGACTGAACACACTTATGCCGCAACGCACGTTGAGAAGTAGGCCCGGACACAAAAGGTCCACTGTGCTGACAAGTCAACTGGAAGGCGGCTTAAACTTTGAACCCAGAGGTCAACTCATTAACACCAACGATTGCCTGGCCTGTCATGCAAACTCAACAACTTGTGAATGATATGCTCAACACTGTCACTCTTTTGTACAGAGCGTCATTGACTGTGTGTGTGTGTGTCTCATTTTTGAGTTTGCGCGTACATTCGGAAAACGTGGCCTCGGTTTGCAAAGTTGGGACGGGAGGTTAGCGGTTCTGCCTTACGGTTATGAAAGGAGAATATTTACGGATGAAGTATATGAAGATATGGACAATTATTATTCAACCCTTGTGCAGTAGATTGATCATTTTTGGGTCATAGTGTTTTTGTCAATGGGTGTCATGCTTCTGGTAGTGCGATAACTAAGTGGTCGTGCCATTTTGAGCTTCAACATGTGTTCACCATATGGGTGAAATTTCAGCTCCATGGTGCCATAGTCTTTGATGTAAAGATCAGATGATTGGATAAAATACTGCACAAGGGTTAAACTAGGTCTTGATCTATCATCAAAATTCTTATCAATTAATGTGGTGATTAATTGATTAATCATTACAGCCCTTAAGGGGATGATTAAATAATAATAAAAACAAATAATACAATTAATAATTTAAATAACCCTATACCAAATCCCAAGCAAAAATTTGAATTTTAAAACTGGAAATCTTTGTCTGGTTAACTTGAAGATTTTAAAGTAAAATATATATGTTTCATTAGCCAAAGACAGTTGCTTGTTCCATGTCATGTTCAACTTATGACAGAAAATGGGTAGAGGACAAAAAGGGGGGACCAATTTGTGAAATGTACATTTTACCAGGGAGTGAGAAAAGGTCACGGGGACCCATCAAGAAGTAATGATGAAGACAGCGAAATGCCGTTTGATTTTTTATGCTATTTTATGAGATTCGCCGTTAACGCAGAAACGCAGCATAAAACGCAGCATAAAACGTAATGTTGTGTGGCAAAGGTTTGTTTTGATTTTTTTTTTTTAAAACGGCTATGGAGTTAAAAAGAAATTGTAGAAAGAAAAACCAAACAAGAGTTTGACCTTGGGATTTCGACACATTGTTTCTCTATGTTCAAACAAAAATGGAAAATTTCAACAAGTGGTCCCATTCTATTGACCTATGCCCAAATATTGAATACAACCAGTTTTCTTTCCAAATGGCTGAATTTTACATTAAAGAGTTGTGAGTTAGATTCCATCGAAATAAAAGTCAGTTTATACACAATTTTAATTGGTTGCGGGTGACTGGAAAACTTAAAAACCAGAACTGTTTGTGTACAAGAACTCTTCTGATTGAAAATAAAAGTACTGTTATGCCATTTAAGATGAACAAAAAAGTCAAATTTCCTGTTTTGGTTCCTTGACTGGTCAAATCGACACCGTTTTGGAGTAAGATACAGTACCCGCCTAAGTGCACACACAATAGTGTGTCATTTTTGTTTTTTTTTTCCTCACTTCCTAATTGTCCGGAGGTGGAGTCAGGCAGGTGAAGCGGCAACCATTGTTTAGGTTTGACGCGATTATTTGTACCTCTCAAATGCGGAGGTATCATCAGAGGGCAAGGCGGTGGTATTTTGACAATGGATGGATTTCTCCCAGCGTTCAGGTTGTGTAATTTTAGCTGCTCTGTAATTAAGCGGCTGAACCTTTAGGACCTCGGGGACGCCTGTCTACCAAAGATGAAGACCTTCTCGCAGAGGGAGTGGCGAGTCAACCATACAGTTGCTTTCAGTGGCCATGTTTCAGGTTGAACACTTTGTTTGCTAGCTTGACTTTGCGCATCCATAAGGATTTCTTGTTGCCCGAGCATTTGTCAACCAAGCTAGTGAGCGTTTAGCCGAACTTTGTTGTGTAATGTGTGTATTGATGTCGGCATGGCATGCTGACAACAGGCTCAAATGTGAGCGGAAAGATTAAAGCGCGTTCCTGGAAGCGCTTTTCTTCGCAGCTTCTTGGCTGAGAATTAAAATGTGAGCGGGAGCACCGAAGTAAAGCTCTTACTTAGCATTTGACATGTCAGGACCTTTTTTTCGATGACATCACTATTCCGTGACGTTAGATTTGTCATCCGGGTTTGCGGCCGGGGCAAAAGTTGAACCGGGGTCAAAAAACTTAAGAGGATAGAAAATTAGTGTATGACTATATATAGGATGAGCTTTAGTTGTGACACGGATTGGTTGCCAGTCAATCGCGGGGGACAAAAGCAAACAACGATTCCACTGAGCTGGAATCGATCGACGTTGAATAACGCAATTTATGTCGTGAACTGGGGCAATTACTTAACATTTGTTTGTTACATTCCATATTTTTCCGTCAGGGGGGGCGAGAAAAGGTCATGGTCACGAAGACCCACCGAGATGTGACGCCGAAGACAATGAAGCGGTCTCGGTACATTTTTCAGGCTATTTGGGGCAAAAGTCAGTTTTGAAGTGTAAAATACAGAATAAGACGGAATATTACGCTGTGAAAGTTTGACGTGTTTCTCAAACTGGCTGTGGAGTTCAAAAATTCATAGGAAAAAAAGGAAATGAGATTCTGGCCTCGGGGTTTTGACGCATTGTTTCTTTTTGTACGACAAACAAAAAAAGGACAAAAAATACAAATGTGAAAATTGCACAAAATGGTCCCTTTCTACTAGCATACATATTTGACTTAACTAAATTGGTGCATTGGCGCTGAAGATAGTGGGCAGCCATGGGTTACAGGCAACGTTGGTTATTTCCTTTTTTCAATGAAAACATCAGAAGCGAATGTTTTACTCGAGGATCCATGTACGGAGAAATAAAAGCCTCTATGAAGAACCTTAATAACGTGCATGGACCATTCTCAGTATCTCAGTATTCTGCATTGTGATATAGATCTTATCAAAATGTATTGCTCCTCGCTGTCTTATTGATATAACCATGCATATTGCAGATGGGCGAGTACTGATATCAAGTATCGGTATCTGGTCTTTTTTCCAAGTTTGGGTACTTGCTCCCTCATACGAATTAGAAATTAATAATGAGAAGTATAAAAATGTCATTAATTACATGGCATTTTAAAGAAAATGCTGTAATTGTCATTTTTACTTTCAGAATTTTTCTCTGAGAATTACTAGTGATATCAGTGCTTGGTATCAGTTAAGTAACCCATACTTGTATCTGAAAATAAGATGGAACAACCCGAGAAAATTATGTGCAAATGCCGCAATGAAATGAACGTATTCAAGCTAGGTAGGCTGGATGAGTGGCAACGCAAGATGGCCGCCGGTGGCTTCACCTCTTGGTAAGGCGAGTATGCCGGCTAGTTAGGCTATTCATATACAAGTCTCTGATGATAGATTCCCTTGCTAACTGCCTAATATGGCACAATGTGTTATTTTTAGCACTTGGCATCTAGTGCAACCTGTCGAGCCAGGAACGGGGTTCCTCCCCCCTGTGGTCCCTTCTGAAGGTTTCTTATTTTCCTCAGATGAGGTTTTTGAGTTTTTCCCTTCCCTTCTGGGAGCTTTGTTGTTGTTGTGTATTTATGATGTTCCGTACGACTTCTTTTTCACCGGTGAAGTCATTTGAGAGTGCGGCGATTGACCCATTTAAAAGTCTATCCAAGAAAAGATTAACAATGTAGTTTGCCTTGAAGCTGTTTTCAGCGATCGGCCTCGCTTCGCCAGGATCATGCTTAAAATTGTCAACAGAGACGTGTCACCGAAGATCTGAAATTTTACGCAAATCTTTCCGTTTACACACACGCGGAAAAATAATCTCGGCTTCATCTGCATCGTTGAGCTTATCAAACCTCGAGTCATTCCCGTGGATCACGCGCGGGGTTTTCCAATGGGACACGCACTATAATTGAGGGCGACGTCTGAAAGTGATCGAAATGACGAATGAACGGCATTAACCCCTCCGACGGCGAGAGTACAAAGAAAAAAGCATACGTCCTGACGAATGCTTTTAGCGCCACTGCGAAGACGCGGGCAGACGGATTGAGCGTCCCGTCGCACGGAGCTTACATAGATCCTCGCCGTGCGCGTCTGAGCCCGGCGGGGAATGACGAAAAGCTCAATGGGGGCGTCTGTCTGGCCCCCCGTCGCCCCCTTTGGTGATTAATGCAAGTCTGCCTCAGTTTAACCATCCATCCATCCATTCTCCGGACCGCTTACGAGGGTCGCGAGAATCTCAGCTGACTTTGGACCAATGGCAGTCATTTTCACCCTCTTCCTCCTCCCCCACATACATGTGACATACATATGAAAACAATATAAAAGGCCCACGGCTGAGATTTATCCCCCCGTTAAAAAGTAAGTGAGCTGTTAAAGTTGCAGGCGTTTGGACGGCGAATGATCGATAACGTCACTCCTTCTTCGGCCGCCATTAGTGACAATCGCTTTGGTGTTTACAATGTCTTCTCCTGTATAGTTTTAACACGGTCAATGATAAGAGCAATAAATGATGCTTGGTATTGATTGGTTAAAACTCAGAGGACAAGAAGTTTAGCAGTGTGAAGCACTTTTCTTGGGAAATGTGACAAATAAAAGATACTGTAACCTTGCAATTATTTTTTTGATGCGAAGTGTTTGTTTGGCTTTGTTTGAACTAAGTGCTGTCAACAACACTTCCCTGGGGGGGGCGTCATCAAGTTGATGAAGTCGTGTCATTTAAAATGTGCATATCTCGCCGGGCAGAAGCTTAAAAAAAAAAAAAAAAAGAGAAATAATGCAATTCGATCAACTATTTTATTCAAATTAATCTTCAGTGTGAAAAAAAATACATAAAAATAAAATAGGAATTTTGTGATAGTCTAAATCGCTGTAGTGTAAAATACAGTGTTTCATTACTACATCACAGTTTGGTTATTGGGGCTTCACTCTATTGCAGACTTTATTTATGACCATAATTTTTTTTATTAGAGGTTCTCATGTCTATTTTTTATCTTTTAAGTCAGACCCAGTCCAAAAAAAATAGCAATATTATTTATTTATCCTTTATGCGGTATTTTGTCCAATCTTTTGATTTTCACATCAACGCGAAAGCATTGAAAGAAAACATTAGGGAGCTGAAATTTCACCCAGATGTCGACAAAAAGTCAAATTTCAACATAATACGACCAATTAGTTAGTTTACCCAACTCTTGGCTAAAATATTGTGAGAATGATGTAGAAGAAAATGACCCAAAAATGGTGAACAAGGGTTAAAAAAATAAATGCTACTGTATGAATTTGAATTCATGATCATATCTAATGCATTTTTACCTTCCTATTTTTTAAAGTTTGACAAGACAAAAAAAAGCAATAGCAATTTTGTGTACTTTTTTTTAACAGAAGAAACTTAAAAAAAAGAGTTCAACTACTTTGTCTTTGCTATCGTCAGCAATTAGCATATTCTGCTGTGCTAATGTATATATAATGCATATTCTTCAGCTAATGTAGTCGTCATCCATTTTATGTCTGAATACATATTAATTTTAGATACATCGTTCAGCCTGATAAAACAGCTCAAATTCTGACTTGATGAATTGCATAAATCTGTCCATTCAAATGAACATCTGTCAAAAAACTGTCCAAGCAGTGTGATTTTTTTTTTTTTTTGGAAGGGGGGGGGGTTATAATGGAGGCGCTGGTTCATAAAAGTGGCAGCATTCACGCTCACTTTCTCCGCCGTCTCTCCGGCTGTGAACGCAAAGCGCATGAAAATGAACTATTAATCTGTTCCCCCAAAGGAATTCCGCTTGCCACACAGAAGCTTGACAGCCGCAATTGGACGCCGCTTGTCTGGTCAACAAACAATTTCACTGGGCTTCAGTGCCTTTCAAAAGCCAGAGTTTTCCTTCACCCCCCCGCCCCTTTTTTTCTCACTCGCTCCAAGCAGGGCCCTGATCATGTGAAAAAATGTCAAAAGCTTTTCTTCAGATGTCAGCCAGAGAGAGTTAGAATTTCCAAACATGTTAATCCGCGCCAGCGTTTAAATAAAAAAAAAAAATCTCAAGTCATTCACCATTCTGGAAAAAGTTTGTATGCTTCGAAAAGCGTGTCTTTGAGTTCACGCTACCATATGGTCTCCAGCACCTCCAATGCTTGATTAGTGAATAGTTACGTCACTACGCTCATCATACAAACTATGGCTTTATGTCGCAGATTGGCATTAATGAATACGTTTTTTTTTTCCCCTTCTTTAAACACGGTTATACTGTAGGTGCACCTGCACAATCTAATGAGATCCAACACAAGAGTTGCCTTTCTATTGAAGGACTTAAAAGGCACTTGGTATAGAACAGACCTCCACCAAGGTGGACTTGGTTGAATATAAGTACAAAGGATTTCTGGCATAGAATTGTTGAAAAAAAAAACTTTTATCCAAATGCTCGTGTGTGTGAAGCATATTAGAGTAACAAAAGCGCTCAGTCAAATTTCGAGGAGGCTTTCAAAAAATAAAAATCAAAAAAATAAAAACATTATTGACAGAGACTTTCTGAAAAATAAAATACTCAGAAACCCGGTTGTCATGAAATAAGGTAACAAGGATATAGAACAAAAGGGGGTGGAGTAACCTGTTTAAAATGATGAAATAAAAATAAAAATATATCCAACCCTTTTAGTTTAAGAGGTTAAGATTTGTTTTCATTAAATCTTTTTGTAGCACTACTTCAAAAGGTTAAGCTTGAAATTAGCCAACGATGAAGGGATGCGGTAAAAGTTGATGGGTGCAATTTTGCTTCATTGGCGCTTAAAGGGTTAACAGGGATATCCTGAGCTTTATTTATTTATTTTTTCCATGCACCTGAGTCAGAGTCACCCGATTTTGAGACATACCGATACCAAGTACCAATTTGATACCTCGGAAATGTATATGAGAAAACCTATTCATACTGTTTTATTTATTTATATATTTACATATTAATGTTGAATGGTTTTTATATGTTTAGTAAGGCAATGATTTAAACCAAGAAAAAAAAAAAAAAGGTTTTCTCACTGAATAGGTTTACTTTCGCTGTTTTCACCTAAGTTGACATGTTGCGTATAGTACACGTCATTCTGAATAATTTGTATATTCTTCATTTGATCAATATCTTATTATCTAGCTCTTAACAATGAAAAGATTAAACTTAAATGCCATTTTCCTAGCCCCGGTTGGTTTCCCTCAATTTCGATCACTCGAAAACTTTATGGTCGGATTTGCGGTCATGTGATCAGGACCATAAGGTTTACCGCAGGAAATAGTAGCAAGGTGTCTTGTCAAGTCAGTTCATAATATAAGGCAAACGCTGTTAACTAAAGCTGTCAGGATTTTTTTCTTTTTTCTAATTTTAATTGGATCACAGGTCAGAGGTGGGTAAAAAGGTGGCTCACCCCCTAACACCAAATACTCCCCTGGCCTCTACTCACCGTTTCCTCCTCCGAGGCCTCTCATCATCATAATCATCATCGGCACTCTTTTCCTTTCCTGTCATCACGTTCACATTTGCTGTCACGCCAGCGCCTGACGGACGAGGTGGCGTTTGATAATGGCATCAGGAAGCGGCAAGTCTTGCCTTGTCATTAGATAGCATCGGCGCTGACTTATTACAGCGAGCGGCGTGCGGAGTGAGCGGGGGAGTACGAGGGACGGGACCTCGGGCAGACGGACGGCTTCCTCGTCACCCGTATATGAAGCGGCACTGAAAAACAGTTCCTGCTCACCTTCATCCATCACGCGTTGGAGAACCTGGCTGACAAACTGTACTTCTGTTTTTATAGAGAAGTCACCAAGAGAAATAGTTATTGTTTTAGAGGGGCCGCTTGGGGAAAACGTAAATTTTACAGGAAGACGAAGAAAAATCAAGAAGCAATGTAGAAAACAGTGAAACATGTTAGTTCATTTTCATGCTATTTTCTATGAAATTCACTGTTTTGAAGCATCAAATACAGTAATAAAACTGATAATTATGCTGCAAAAGTTTGTAGTTTTTCAAAATGGCTATTCCCAAACATATATTTGTAGAAAAATTACGAGATATCGACCTTGGGTTTTTGGCAGATTGTTTTTTTATGTACAAGAAACGTAAAAAAAAAACGATAAAAAATGAGTATCGAAAATTTCACCGTGGTCCGATTCTATTGGCCCATTCGCATAGAAATAGAAATAAAGATCATGTGCTAAGCCACAACTACAGAATATTACCTGGTAAATCACAGTGAAGAAGACTCATCGCGGTGACTATAAATGAGATAATTATGTACATTAACAAAAGAAAAAAAGCCATTTATATCAACTTTTTATACTTTTTATACAGGTTACAGCTTAATCTGAATCTGAAAAAATAGCTTAAAGTGTGTCAAAGTGCCTGAAATAAAAAAATATGTCAATTGTTATTCAAACAAGAAACATTTCTGTCCAACTGAACTGTTTGATGCTAAATGAAGAAACAACAACAAATGTAAACTTTTCCAACTCCGGCACAGACTTTTGACAATGAGACACCACCTGGTGCCATAGATGTGCAATTAACTACACAGCGCAAAGGCAAAGCCCGTTTCCCTACGCGCCCCCTTTACCACGGCCCCACTATTTGAGAAGAACTGACCTAGCCAAAGTCAAACAAGTGAATTATGAGGGTTTGTGTTATCTATCGCTGATGATTTTTTTTTTTCAAAACAAAAGGTGACGAGCTTAAAAGCCAAAGCAAAACAGAGCAAGAGCCCTGCGAGGCTGGATAAGCGACGCACAAAAGGAAGAATGAGAATATGCGCGCTGTTAAATTGAATTATGGAATAGATGCGAGCAGCCGTCCCCACCTCTTACAGATGGCTGACAATCCCGCTGCCTGTATAATTGTATGGCTAATAAGGAGTAAAGCCAATTAGGCATTTAAGTGCGCTATAATCACTAGGGATTGCACAGATGAAGAAAGGAGGTAGAAAATCAGGCCAAAGGACAAATGAATGCACCCCCCTACCCCCAATGCACTTCTTATTCCCCCCCATACTGGAAACACGCTCACACACACAATTGTATGTATACAACTAAAAACTCCACTATTGATGTATCCATTCATGTATTGTCTTCTGTTGCTGTGCAAAGGCCTGCATAGCAACCACACAACACAACAGCTGCATAGACAATTTTTAAATAAGAATGACACATTTTTGCCTCCAAGCTTAACGGCGAGTCAAAGACGATATGTGATATGAATGTCTTTCTATTTATCTATCTTAGTTCGCTAGTTTGCTGTTAGCTAGCTGGCTAAAAAAATATCTATCTATCTATCTATCTATCTATCTATCTATCTATCTATCTATCTATCTATCTATCTATCTATCTATCTATCTATCTATCTATCTATCTTAGTTAGCTAGCTAGCTATAAACTCTATCCATAGATTATTGTTAGCTAGCTAGCTAGTTTATTGTTAGATTAGATATTTTTTTTAGCTAGATAACTATCTATCTATCTATCTATCTATCTTAGTTAGCTAGCTAGCTATAAACTCTATCCATAGATTATTGTTAGCTAGCTAGCTAGTTTATTGTTAGATTAGATATTTTTTAGCTATCTATCTATCTATCTATCTATTTTAGTTAGCTAGCTATAAACGCTATCCGTACTTTATCGTTAGCTAGCTAGCTAGTTTATTGATAGCTAGCTAGCTAAAGAAATCATCTATCTATCTATCTATCTATCTATCTATCTATCTATCTATCTATCTATCTATCTATCTATCTATCTATCTATCTATCTATCTATCACTTTTTTCTGTGTTGGGCTTGAGAAAGGTTTAAAATAGGCTGGCAGACGCAAAAATGCTTCAATATTTAGCACTATTTGTATAAGATAGGTCAAGCTAACATTTTAAAGTTGATGTTTATGATCCTCCCTTGAGCCAAATTCTTATAAGATATGCAGCAGGACCCGGTATGTTGCCCACGGACTGCTTTAAATTTCTTCCGCTCTCACAATCAATGGAACTTTACCACATAAGAGTATGCGCATGTGTGTTGCAGACTTGGGCTAAAAACCAAATGCTTTTCAGTAAAACGCCCAAACGGCATCCATCTTTTAACAAGCACAATTTGGAATACATGCAAATAATCGCCAGCTGTGAGTTTTGCTATAACTGTGCGCCAAAAGTGTGAAGAACACACACAGATTCTGGAGGATGTAGGGAGCTTATTTAAAAAAAAGGCTAAATTAAATGTGGCGTTAATTGTTGGGTGGGTCCCTGGCTAGCTACCGTAATTTAAAAAAATATATATATACTTTATATAAACCGCAAATATCATACGACTGACAAATTTGTCGCCCTCCTATCACGCCGCCAAACCCGTTACAACCCGCTATATATTTAAAAATGTATATATATATATAAATAAAAAAATGCTCTAGACAAGCTGTCGTTCACAACACTTGTTTGCCAGATTACATTGCTGTGCGTCGGGCCAATAAAATTGCATCAAACCCTCCAACTGTGCTGAAATATGTTCACTTTGAAAAAAACGACATTTGCCATTAAGCCAGTGGGCTGCATAGGGAGTTATGAAGTAGCAAACTGTTGAAAAAAAAAAAGGTAAGAATGAGTGGGTGAAAGGAGGAGGAGGATAAGGATGAGGAAGGGGAGCGGCGTCTTGAAAGAAAAAGGTCATGAGTGGCAGCCTCGGTCACCTCACAAAGGGCCTTGACATCATCAGGTATTGAAGGGAGCGTTGAGGAGTTCTTCTTAAGGAGCAGGGGCCCTAATTACGTTTGCACTAAAACATGCCCAAGTGGGATGGCGTGGTGGGGCTTGGGTCGTACGCCTTCTATGCATTCAGAAGAAAGAACTTAGCTAAACGTGACTCCCTCAAATGCATTTGGACTCCATTTCTTTGAACCATCGAGAAAGAAATGGATGAATCGTTCGATTAGGGAGTCAGCTATTGTGTAGTTTTGGTATTCGGGGATATCCTACAAACTATTTGAATCCATTGCATTTCCCCTCCATCTGCCGCTCTCTCTGTCTCTGTCCGTCTGCCTCCCTTTATTTCTCTCTGTCTCTCCCTTACTCTATTTCTCTCTCTCTGCCTGTCCCTTTCTTTCTCTATGACTCTCCCTCTCTCCATCCCTCTGCCTCTCTCCTCATATCTCCCTCTTGCCCCCCCTCTCTCATTCTCTGGCTCTCTCTGCCTCCCCCCCTCTCTCTCACTGTCTCTCTCTGCCTCACCCTTGTCTCTCTCTGCCTCTCCCTTAATCTCTCTCTCTATGCCTCTCTTGCCCCTCTTTCTCTCGCTGTCTCTTTCCCCTCTCTCTCCCCCCCCTGCCTCTCCCTCACTGTCTCTCTGCCTCTCTCTGTCCATCTGCCTCCCTTTCGTTCTGTCTCTCCCTCTCTCTATTTCTCTCCTTCCATCCATCTGCCTCTCCCGCTCTCCATCCATCCGCCTCATCCTTGTCTCTCTCTCTGCCTCTCTTTCTATCCGTCTGCCTTCCTTTCTTTCTTTCACTCTCCCTCCCTCCCTCCATTTCTCTCTCTCCATCCCTCTACCTCACCCTTATCTCTTTCCAGCTCTCCCCTTGTCTCTCTCTCTCTGCCTCTCTTGCCCCCCCTCTCTCACAGTACTTCTCCCTCTCTCCCACCCTTCCTCTCTCCATCACTTTTCCACATCCATTCTCTGCCTCTCCCTCTTACCCTCTCTCTCTCTAACCCTCCGTCCCTTTCTCTCTTGCTCATTCTCTTTTCCCTTTTCTGTCTCTCCGTCTTTCTCTTTTTCTCCCGCTTACACCACTCTTTCTATTTCTCTCTCTCTGTCCCTCCCTCTCACTCCCTATCTGTTCTCTCTTTCTTGCTTGCTCTCCCCCTTGTTCTCTCTCCCTTTTTCTCTCTCTTCCTCCCTCTATCTGTTCTCTCTCTTGCCCCCCCCCCCCCCACACACACACATTTCACACACACTTTTTTGGGATTAGGCATGCTGTTTTGGAATGCAAGCATTACCAGTGAATCTCCTTGGATTGACTTTTTAAAAAAAGAGCGACGAGTGGAGTAAATCACTCTTTAGTTGTGCCTGTCGGAAACTCGTCTATTAACAAACGCTCCAGTCCGCGGCTCAGGACATCCACCAAAACGCTTCCACTGCTAGCTGCACCACTTGTAGCGCGGCCGCAAGATTACTGACTGAGGGGTTAAGCCGCGTTCTTAGAGGCCAGGCGATATAAATCACACGCTTGTAGCGGGTTTGGCGGCGTGATAGGAGGGTGACAAATTTGTCAGTCGTATGATATTTGCGGTCTTCCGGGATGCTCCTTGACAGGCCGCGGCCACTTGCGTCGGGTCATCATTATCCCTGACAGGAACCCGCCGCGGCCGCTGAGCGCTCAGGCGGCAAATCCAATTAGCGCTCCCACGATGACAGCGCGTCGCCGGCAGGGCCCGCGCACGCATGCTGTAATATGATGTTATTATACACAAAAGATTCAATCTGCTTCCTGTGGGAGACCTGTGTCAAGAACCGTGTGGTGACGCGCTAATTCCGAGCCGACAGCACATTCACTGAACTAAACGAAAGGTTGCCGTTTAAAAAAAAGTGACTGTTACCCGCGGCTTCAAAAGCAGTATCTTGGCTATGTTGTGTTAAAAGCAATTGTCACTCTCCAAATCATCCAAATATCCTGGACCGTGTTAAACCAGGTGTGAAAGGAGCACTTTTTTTCCACAAAGGAATGCAGTCTGAGCCTTTTTACAAACGTGTCTGACAGTTTGTTCAGCCTTCACACTTAAAACTACTCACATCCCCACTGACAAGCTAACATGTTCCCACAGAGAGCTAAACATTAGCTCCAGATCCACCAATGATTCGCCAATCGGACTGATGGATCGGCTATTTCCTGGCGCGGAGCCCGTGATCTATTTTATGGATGTTCCGCCGACATGGCCCGCCATCGACGGCTTCCTTGTTTTTATTTCTCCAAGGAGCAAGAACACCTGTCCGCTGTAATCCCACAGCCGTTCCCTCCCTGCAAAAATCCCAAACGGGACTGCCGCGTGACATTGATGGGAACAAGATGGTATAGATTGACGTCTGGCAAGAAAACACTCACAGGATTGAGGTGTTTTTTTTGTTTTTTTTTGCCGGGTGAGTCACACACGTCATCATAAATGAACAGCAGAGGGTGAATGGAATCATATTTTCATGCGTCATTCCACTTATGAATGGGGGTCATACTGATGACACATGGAATTTTCCCAGAAACTGAACTGGTCATCGACCAGCCAACTGGAATACAGTAATACAGTGGCACCTTGAATGCTTCTAAGCATTTTTTTTAAATATTAACAAAGGGAAACTTTTCAGCTCTTGGTAACTTAGCTTTGTACCCAAGTTGGACTCCAAAGAACTTTTCAAACATTTTTTGGTGGTTATTGAATCTGTAATTTGGGTTATCTGCAACAATGTGGTGGATTTAATTCAAACAATTTACAGATTTTTACTGCTGATTAGCTTCTTTGTTTTGGGGTTATAATTTTTTGGACGGGATTTCACTTGTGTATGATACACTTTCTTTGGCATCATAGGACTCAGTGGGCTTTTGTGAACAAAACTTGCTGATTTAAATTTTATATGTCTGTATGCTCTCTTGGGCATAGCTCAAGGCTTGTTTTTTTTTTTCCCTCTTCCATCACGGCCCTATGTAACCTTATCTCTGCTAACATCTCGGAGAGTCAGCCCATCTCGACAGGCCTTGCCGTCTGTCTTCCCCTGTCAGTCAATTGTATTGTATGTTTCTTGGAGGTTCAAATTCATTAAGTCAAAATTTCATAACTTGTAATGACAATAAAGGCTCTATCTGTCTGTCTGTCCGAATGCATTGGCTGACTGATTTCTACTTCCTGGTTTTGTGCATTTTCCCATTGTATTAATAGTACTCAAAAAATTTGGGGCAGCTTTTTGAGCTGTCTAATAATAAGGAGCACCAAGTGAAGATGTGAATTGTTTCTTAACTTCCCTTGCAAATCGTTAAAACTTTAACAGAGCTGCCAAAAATTGCCATTGGATGGAAACCGCTCCAAAATGGTCACTTTTCGAGGAAGCAAAAAAAAACTGCAAGGGTGTTTACTGTTGAGTAATCACCGTTGCATCGAACAATCATAAGAGCAAGTGTTTTTAACAAACACTATCTTGGTCCATAACTTGTAAAAATTACAACCACATAGACGCGAAGAAGAATCTGAAATTACCCAATTGATTTCATGTCTTTCATCAACAGCACTATATGACTCATTCATCTCATAAACAATGTTGTTTTTATACTTTTTGTGGAATGACATCACTTCAGGAAGTGACTGCCCCCTCCTACAGCCCACCTCTCTCTCTTCAGAGAAGGAAATTTCCAGAGGTCAACCTCATTTGTCCCACCGGGGCCTTGGGCAGCTATGTAACAATCTGCCACCGAGGTCAAACTCTTGCACGCCACTTGGGATAAACAAGTCTTATAGCCTAATTGAAGAGGAGCCAAATAGACTTGGTGAGGCCTCCAACATTTTTTTTCTCAAACTAAATGCAAATAATGAGTCAAGTTTGCTCAGCGATGAACGGATGCTTCTATCAGTTTTCATGGAAAACAATTTGGCCTTGAATGCACAATGTTTGTACCCGTGGACCTTTATGAAAGGTCCCATTTACAATTTCACATGAGCGCCCCCCCCCCCCCTCACTCCAACTCGACAATCCACCCCCACCGCCTCGGTGAGATAAGACCAGGAGTGTAATCAATATCTCAAAACACACATACGCACAAAGCTGGAGATAGGGTGTCATTACAGTGGCCAAGTGAACATTTTCACATCATCAACAAAAAAGTCCCGATTGCTATTTGTGTTAAAGTTCATGCCTTGTATGGAAATGTCAGCAGCTAAACATATAAGCCATGACTCACATTTTTTTTCCCCTAGGGAATGCATGGTGGTGAAAATGCATGTATTTTAGTGGTCCTGAACATCCGTCTACCACACCCAAAACTCACTCAGTAGCGCCACCCTGTGAGTTGGGAAAAAAATATAGCCTCCAGCAACATTCACTAAGAAAAACGAAATTGATGGTATTACGGCAATTTTCTAACGTGAAACCTATCTTTTTTTTGCAAACACAGTTAAATGGGGAAGGGGTTGTGCATTGTCAAAGTTTGGTGATCATTTCGAAGATTTGCCACAAAAAAGTGGCTCGAAGTCACTTAGACACTTAATAACATGTGCCACATGATGAGACTGATTTAACAAGTTTAAAATGTGCCTTGATGACTGCTTGTTCTACCTCAAGGAAAAGATGGAAAATGACACTAGTCACTGAGCACCTATAACATTACGGAAACCCATAAATGAGTCGCAATTGAAGATCTAAGGCCTGTTATATAGAAATACAAACATTGACATGTTGCATTTTAAAACTGTGACGTGTGTTCCAAAAATGTTTGCGCAATTCTCTGAATCTTCAAAGTTGATCGGCAATCTACAAAAAAAATGGGGTCAGTGCACTTTGCGGAGCAATGTACCAAGGTAGGGAAAAAATGAAAGATATTATGCAGCTGTGAGCATGTTTGTCCAACAAATAGCCTGGTCTTACCCTCTCTGTTGGTCACTTCTGTCCTAAAACCTGCTTATGGATTTCCTTTGCTGTGTGGCCTGAGTCGGGTCAGGAGGTCAGGCCCTAGCATGGCATTGTGGGAGTGATTGTTCTCCAAAGGCCTTGGGTGTGGAATCCATCATCATTAATGTACCGGCCTGCTCTTGTTAACCGGCTAGCCAAATATGATGGTAGTTGGAAGACCTTTCCGAATCAGGGATCAAATCCTTCATTTCGTCTCATAATTGGCCTAAATGGGCTGAAGCCAGTGGGGTCTCCAGGTCAGCAGATCGCCAATTGGAGCCTGACGTGCGTTTGTTGAAATTTTCAGTGATAAGCGTTTATCAATTTCGCATTGTTGGACCGTTTAAGATATGTGGTTAAATGTGTGGCAAATGGACACTCTCATGGAGAACTTTCAAGAATCTCTGGAAATGGTCAAATGACCCTAAAATGGCCACTTCAAAACCAATGTGGCAGACCTCCTGCGTCTTATTAGTCATGGCATCTTGAGACGTTTGATGGAGTAACTCATGATAGACTTGCCAGCCAAATTTCATGTTGCTAAATTAAACATGCTTTGAGGGCTAGGTTTATAAAATTTTCCGGACCCTAAAGAAGGCCCATGAAATGAGTCACTTGTAAGAGAAGGACCGTCTCGCGAGGACAGACCACCAGTACGGCTACACGGCAGCTGCACATCTTCACATTTGACGACGTTGCTTAACCCTATGCGTCGCTCGACATGTTTACTTAAAGACTGCGAATCTGCCGGAGATATTGTGACCTGCCACTAACATTAGCGTTCCTCCATCAACCTGGCCAATTAAAAGTGTCCACATGATATAGATGGAGGAGAACCAGCTGCTAAGGTTCCACCAAAACCAAGGTCCAAAAGCAAACAGTCTCCATTTGCCCCCCTGTTTGATCCTAGTTGCAGTTTAACCTTTGAACCCAAATGGGAAGCTAACTAATGAATTCCATATTTCCCAATGACGGGCGGCAGGGATTGGCTGTTTGCGACCATCAATCAAAGGCGACGGAGCGGATGGTCACAGGTTGAACCGAAGAACACACCCTTGTTTGACCCCGCTATACACATGAATACACGTTGTGCAATTTGCATTTTCTTTGGCTTCTTTGAGGTCACCCAAAACAGAAAATAAAAACATGTATGGACAAGCGTGATGATAACAGGAACAGCTTTGAACACAGAAACTCCAAACTGCGTGGCATCCAATTGGTCATTGTGCTGTCCCCGTTATTTCCTACGTGGAAAAAATGTTTTGTAATCCGAACTGTGTGCCTGAACTACTTAAGTTTGACCTTGGGGGCTCCACTGTTATTTTATGACAGTGTTTTTTGGTCTGCCTTAAATTAGTCCAACTTTACTTTTCAAGCCTCCTCTCTCAAGAAAGTTTCCCATGAACGCCACTTCCTCTGTTGTAATTCAGGCTGCAGCAATTTTATTTTGGAGCTTTGATGAGCTCAAAGTTAACCTCAAAAGTGAAATAAGTCGGTGAAAGGTGACGAGTGGCCGTGGGTGGGTTCGTTGAGGTGGGAATGGCAGGTGTGTGCTTTCCCTCCGCAGTGGCACAAGCAGGAAAAAAAAAATGTTCCGAAACTATTGCGGCAGATAAGAAGCGTGTGAAAAATCGATGGGGGGGCTCAGTTGCGACGCGCTGACTAACTCTCGGATGAGCGAGACGGAGCAGGGAAGGAGGCTTTTAAAGGACGCCCACGGGAGATAAACCTGCGTTCGCATGGGAACAGCGGTAGCCCCCTTTCCTGAAGTCACCAAATCTTTTTGACTTGAGCGCTTTGAACAGTGGGAAAAAATAAAGAGGGGAAGGAGGACGAGCGGCGTAATCTCCCTTTCTAAGCTCTTGCCTATTTATCACGGAGGTAATGATAAGAATCGGATTTGAGGGGAGAAAAAAAGGTGAACCCTGAGATGGGTCAGAGCCTCGCGCAGGGCGGTAACACGATCTGCAGGAGAGTGCTGATAACCCGGGACAATACCGGAGGGGACGCCTGGCAGATAAATAAAACAAACAGGGCTATAAAAGTGGGAGGAGGGCGGTGGCTTTGGGGGGGGTCCACACACACGTGGTGCCGAGAACATCGGTACTAAGAATAGGAGCACAATGACGGCCGCAGGAGGCGTAGGAAGCGGAGGGATGCTGGGGCGGAGATAAAGACAGAAAAGGGGATGACATTTTTGGAAGGGGCCTGCAGACAGAGTGGAACAAACATACAACGTCAGCTGGCCAGGTCATCAATTGTTGTCACTTGAGGAACATGTAGTCCAACATGCTCTACATACAGGTTTTCCCTTAGGAAATAATGTACATCAGTGGACCCCAATCACCGGTCCGGGGATCAACTGGTACCAGGCTGTGTGGGCCGCACCCAAAATAATGGTTTGGAACGGATTTAGTTTAACAGTTCATTCATTTGTGCTTTGTTTGGCTTGATCTTTGTTTTTTGGCGCCTCCTCTGGCTGCTGTTGGTATTACATTTTGTAGTGGGAAGGATGGTGTGGTTTTAAGAGCAGTCGGTCAGTGACGCACGCGTTGCTTTGTCTATGTGAAATCTGGCCCATGACTATCTGTAACTAGTACTTTCTTTGTACAAATGTTGATGTATGATAATAAGGCCAAAATTTGTTTGTTGATCCAACAACTTATAACTGTGGATAGCATGCTTGCTAAAATTAGTTCTTATCATCATCATGTTGTATAGCGCTGCCCTGTGTGCGTTTAGCTCGTTCGTAAATTTGTTTGTGCAAGGTATTTCCCTTGAAATTAATAGATTTTGTAATTCAGTTTTATGATTGACTTCATGTAGTTTGTGTACATTTGGATTTTTGCCAAAGTTTTACTTTTTACTCTATTGTTCTATATTGTTCTATAGTTCTTTCTGAATGGACAAAATTTGGTGAAACTACTGCCACCTAGTGGCTTGGTTTGCTTATAAATGAATAACATCTCACAATGAGCATTCGTGTAGCAGCGATTTTTATTCAAGAAACAAAGCCATGTGGATATAATTATTTTATACATTAAAAGGGGGGAGTATATGCCGGTTTAACTAACAGTAGTTCCGTGTAGATGAGGCCTAAAGCCACTACGCCTCTGAGGGGCAAACTTTGGGGCAAATCTTTTGATCTCTGTAGATTTCGTTCAAGGCCGTCATTCTGATAAAGTCTTAATTGTTCAGTGTTTCAATCATCTCAAGGGGCGTCCATTTTGACACGTTGTCAACTGAATATGACATCATAGTTTTTCAGGGCTCAGGTAACAACCAATCGCAGCTCGGTTTGGAAATATCACATGAGCACCCACGATATGTATGAAAGCAGGTGGATTTTTCTCCTTAATATAATCAGATGCGATGTTTACATTATTGGTGGTGGTTTTGCTTTATTTGTAGCTCGTCTGCTGGACCGTCATTGCTAATGATGTCCTTTGCTCTTAATCTGAAAATTTGACTGCATTAGATGTGCTGACCCCTGCAGAAACCTTGTTCAACGCTCACAAGGTTTTCACACACTATTTGAGCGCCATTGACATCAAAGATATGATCGTAAAGGTGATTTTTGACTTCCCTTGACTTTAAATCCAACTTCTCAATTCTCACGAGAATGTGTTGATATGACTTTTACGTTCCAGACTCGGCCCCGGGCTGATGGCGGGCGTCTTAAGTCGACCTACGTGAGGTCACTCCATGGAACAACAGCTCAGACCACCGGGCATACAAGTGAGGTCATGTTTTCCAAAAACCATGTTCTCATGTTGTCGGGCACACGCTATCAACATGCTTTGTGAAAATACGGCCAGGCAGACACAAGAGCATCCTGTGCCATCGGGAGGGCTAACAATGGACGAAAAACAAGCCGCTGATACTGTACGAGCCGGTCCCTCGGGGAGATGAAAAAAAAAAAAAAAGCTGCCCCGTGTGTTTACCTCCCACGTACAAGTGGATTAATGGCCGGAGCTGCTGCGCTGAGATGACTGATGACTTTAGAGCTTTGAAAGCCGCTCCCCCAGCGAGCCCTCCCTGTCACCTCGCTGTCTCCGGCGGGGTCGCTGGACGGCGTCACCTCACTCTTACAGGAGATAAAGGTGACAGAATGATGTCTCGCAGGCCCTGCTGTCAATCGATGGATCATTAAAAAACAAAAGCACCTGCAGAGAATCACATTCCTCTACCTAAAATGACTTTTTATTTTATTTCAATGAAAAAAAACATACTGATTGGTATAAGAATTGCATCGTGATTTTGACGTTTTTCTAGAACCCGCTAGGATATTTTGTTTACCTGCTAATGACATCTAATGCATTTGCTGCCAGTAAATAATGTTCAATATTCAAATGACAATATTATCGGGCTTGAGTTCAGACAGCAGCGTGAATCGGAGACATTGTTAATATTCAGACTCTCCCTTATAGTGACTCCCAGCACCGAAACCATCCAAACACATAATTATGATGCTGCCCCGACATGTATACTCATAACTGTAAACATCCGTATGAGGATTTGGATGTGAATCATGGTACATTCATGGATTTATTACCTGAGCCGAGGATGTTTGTGACTCTGGAAGAACATACAGTAGCTGACATTCTCACGGATTGTTGCACGAATGATTAAACCAGACAGATGTTCTACTGTAGGGTGATTTCATAATTGTAATGCAAAACTTTTTAAAATAGGCAACTTAAAAGCTATATTATGTTTACCGATAGTTAATGTGAAAATGTTCTTTCTCGGTTTATAGAACAAATTGTTTATTGAAGGAAAAAGAACTCAGCAAGTAACAACTTGCTTGCATCGACGTGCATGCAAACATTGTTGCCGTAATTGGCGATTATTTATGTTTTAAAGTTGTTTCAACTGTTGTTTACTACATTTTATTTGCTTTGAATTATAGTGGTGATTATTAAGAATTGTAGCCAACAGATCTGCTATTGACTTAGGGCAGTGTCTCTCATCTATATTTTGCCAGGCCCCCCCTAGAAAAGAGAAAACTTTTTGAGCCCCCCACAGACGATGAACTGAATATGAATAAGATTATTATTGATGAAAATTGATTAAGTATACCTACACATGTATCCTTTTTAACATTAACAACAGAAAAACGCAATATAAATCAACTTTCAACAACTGTTGATTATTTTTATCGCGTTTATACGGGTTACAGCTTAGTCTAAAACGGAAAAAAGAAGCAAGTGCACCAAAGTGCCTGAAACTAAAAGAAGATGATGAAAATTATTACTTTATTGCAATTACAGTCCACATGACAGCAGAGGTTTCTGAAATTCCCCACCTTAAATTTGAAAATTTACTGGAAACTTTCTGAATACTTATTTAATGTTCTCATATTTTACTTTGTTTTGTTTGCGTTTGATCATGTTTCATATGCAAGCAGAGCTGTGATTGGTCGTTACTTGAGGCCATAGCAAATGTGACTAAAGATCCACCGTTTTTTTTGCCCCTCCCCTATTTTTGTCACTGCTACTGACAAAAACAGACTGATGTGCTAAGACTAGTGGGGCACATTTTGTAGTACATATTGTGAAGAAAATTTCCAGGCTGACTTTTCCTTTTCCTTTAACCTCTTTTTTTAGACATGTGTGACAGTAAATGCTTATAAAAATAAATGTGAGATGCATTTGTGACACATTTTATGACACCATCTACATCCTCTAAAGAGTTTTATAGCATTTTCGTATTGATATTGGAGCGGGTTAAGATTTTTTTCCACTTGCATGACAGTGGTTGACAACATTAAAACAAATCTAATGAAGAGAGCCCATCTTTCATACTGCGCAGATTCTCTGGAAAATTCAGCTTTTTATTAGGACCAAGTTCCCAGAGACTGGTGAGGCAATAAAAAGTCAAGTAGATAAAAGAGAAGCAGGCGAGGGTTAGGAAAGGGATGAAAGCTTTAAAGTTTTCCATATTATCTTGTGAAAAGCCGCGTTCTCTGCTCGCTCCTATTACAGTTTTGCCTTCATTATCCTGAAGGACAGAAAGAACGCGCACCCAAAGGGATCCTTTGCGCGTTTTCGGTATTGCGTTCATAGCGAGAAAAAGGCAGTAGATTAGTGACATTGGTTGCGTGACTCACCCCTCTACCTCCATTCTCAAATGCTTCCCCCTCCTTCCTTCTTTTTTGCGTGTCTAAGTCTCCGCAAGTCATGCAGACTCATAAAAGTGGCGACGCAGAGACGTCGACATATCTGAAGCTAACAAAGATAAACGCACTCAGGTATTCATTGCACATTTAATAGGCTGTCCCCAAAAAAATATTCGGCTCTCTCATGACTTTTTTTTTTTTTACTTCGACTGGATCAATCGGAGCAAAAACAAAGACCGCAATGTTTCCTCTCATGCGGGCAAGCCTAAATTGTGGCGGGCATCCATTGAAACTATATCTTTTTACATATGGTAGCTATTAATCTAAATCTCTATTTACAGTATTTACATTTCTATCTACATATTTGTTTTCACGTTATATCTCTTGATCAATACAGTTTGTGTGTCTGTGAGCTAGCTAGCTAAGTAGCTAGCTAGGTAGTTAGCTATTTTTATGTGCCATTTTGCCTGTTTTAGGAAATGTATTCTCTGTGGATGATTTAATGTCTTCGTTGCTAATCACCCACAGAAAGCTCTCTGGTTTTCAAGCTGGTTACACCTTGAATCAGTACAGGAAGCAAAGAAACTGAAACTGCGTATTATTTACTGTTGAATTTATCATCAGGTACCGTGATCTCTTAGGAAGGCGGCTACTATTTTCTTCCACCCACTCTATGTTTCCACCAGCTCTATGTTTTTAGTATTGTTTACAGAGCTAACTACTATAAAAGTCATGCACGTAGGCATGCATAACCCAAATCAGAAAGTGAGTATCTGCTTGTTGCTAATAGACCACCTGGTCATCAATACACATGGAAAATAGAATCAAGCATTTGATGCTAAAGTCAATGTTATGAATAGATCATACTAAGAAATCAACACAGGTTTGTTGGTTGATTTTTTTTTTTATGTAGAGTTGGTCAAAAGCAAAAAAATAAATACAATGAGGTTGCAATACTTTTGGAGGGGAGTTTCTGATTGAAAAAAGTTACAGAGTAATTGTTTTAATATAGATACACAAGCGATAAAATTGTAGTCAGGCATTCTCGATACAGAGTGTATCAGTTTTATTTTTTAAGAACCATCTGTGAATGTGTGTTCTCTCCAGGCTTTGTGCGCCACAGATGCTTCTTTTGTGCCTCGCTCCAAATCTTAATAAGCTGTTAAAATATTTGCAGAGTCTGCTTTTCTTCATGTCTCCCCCTCCTTTTTTTATTAGTGTTATTATTATTTATACCTTTTCACGGGCGAAAAAATGGAGATGTCCACTAAATGTGATTGATTGGACTAAAAAAAAAAAATGGCCATTATTGCCATTAAGCGCCACATGTCAGCTGCCGCTTTTGTGGCGGCTGTATTTCTAAGCTAACCAGTGATCCATGAGCGCAGGCGGGAGGAGGAGGAAAGGGGAGAAAGAATGTAACGCCCTGAAAGAAAATGCCCATCTCTCTCTCTTTCTATGGATCTGTCACATGATTAAAAATACAGCTGCAGACACGAGCGTATAAGAGGCAAGGAAAGAAAGCAAAAGGAGAAGAAAGGGGAAAAATAGGGGGAGAAAGGCTGAAGTTTGAATTATAGAAATCACTTCTTTGAAGCCATGGGGAAGGGGAATAAAAGCCATCTTGGGGGCCGTTGTATACAAATTTCCAGTGTGCATGTGTGAACGGGACATAAACCTGACGGAATGTGAACGAAGAGGGGAGTTTTTATTCGATAGTGTTAGGAGCTAACGTTTGCGCGCGACCAATTTGGGCCTAGTCAGTTAAATGCTAGTGTGGACCCCACTTATTTGCCGTGTCGCTGCCCTTAGCATTTTTACTCCAGACAACCAGTGGACTCTACATAAATTGAGCTTTTGGTAAGAAATTTGTCTTGTAAACTTATATTTTCTGAAACAATTCATTAATTAAATAATTACTTTTAATGGACTTCTGCATGTTTGTTTGTTTGTTTTATTTAAAATCTAGAGTACACCCCCATTTGAGAACCACTGTTCTTCATCATACCTGTAGATGTAGAAGTCCAGGCCGAGAGGTCCGGTATCCGGCACGTTTTCAATGCTTCCTTGCCAAACACACCTGGTTCAAGTGATTAGAAAAACTTAAGAGGTTGCTGACGAGCTATTCATTCGAATCAGGTGTTCTGGGGAGTGAAACTTGGAAAACTTGAAGGACTTGAGGACTGGAGCTTGACACCTGTGTTCTACACAGTCAAGTGGAATCCAACCTGCCACTCGCGCTAGCAGCTAATGCTAGGTGACTGGACTTGGATAGTTCAGATTTATTTATTTTTTTAATTTTTACTTTTACATTCAGAAGCTTATTTCATTGCAGGTTAAGTAGAACCTGTGGCAAAGTCAAACTGTGGCAGGACTTTCTAGACCTGGATTTCCAATCTCTGATAGCGATTCATACCTTAAAATTATTCAAATGGAATATAACCTGTTTACTTTCACATTCATGCAATACTAGAACTACTTCCATGTCAAAAATGGGAAAATATGTCAGACAATCATGAGATGAGGTTTCTGGCAAAACGTTCCCAAGGTGGGACAGTCAAATCAATCAAATTTTTATTTGTATAGCCCTAAATCACCGAAGTCTCAAAGGGCTTCACAGATGAAAAGAGGTCATGTGGAGACCTCTTTCGAAAAAAGAAGTCGTACAGAGATATCTTTTCAGTGTAAGGTACACAACAGCATCCCCTGTCAAAGCTCCCAGAAGGGGAAGTAAAAACTCAAAAACCCCAATTAGGGGAAAATCAGAAACCTTCATAAGGGACCACAGGTGGGAGGAGCCCCCTTCCAGGCCCACAGGTTGAAGTGGATGCGGCATTTACCAAATACAGACATACACATAAACAATATAGATTACAGAAAACATATTGTGCTATATAGTGCATTCCATTCTATTATTTATTTTGAAAATCAAAACAGCTGCATGTCAACTTACGCCGAGGCTGCGGGATACAAATTTTATGACGGCACAAAACCAGAACCAAGCAAAAAATGTCATATAATGGTGAGTGCATTGACTTGTTAAGGGGTGTTGAACCGTCATCCAAGAAAGCATTTAGCATTAGCTAACGTATTAACACAACAACCGGTCACCATCTTGAATAGCCATTACGTTTTTGATGAATATGGGACTATATATTATATATAATACTATGATACTATATAATACTATAATAGTATATAATATATAATATAATATGGACTTCAATATAGGACTTCAGTTAACGAGTTCATAGTTGATGTTGGCTAGTGATGATGGTTTCAACCAAATTTTTGCACGTTTCCTTAAGTTGGTTTCCAAATTGAGCAAAAACAGGCAACGCTCCAATATTACTGTTAAAATATGCCACATAAAGCCATAGAATCTGAATAAATTTAATCAAACTAAAGATGATTTAGAGTTGACGCTGACACATCTGTTCGGGTAGAGAAACGACATTTCATCTGCAAAACTGTGTTCCTTGTCAAAATTAAAGTCGTAAAACCATCACGGAAGCGGCAATAAAAAAACTAGAGAGTCCTTGTCTGAATTTGCATATTAATCCAATGTTACACCCGCCTCATTAAAACTTTTACTGGACACAATCAAATTGAAAAACAGGAAATTGTGTCCTCTGCCAAGCGAAATGCACATCAAGTGTCACACAAGAAATAAGCAGTGGCTCGATGGCCAAATTGAGGCTGAGTGTGCGAATGGCGACCAAAAAGTAGCATTTTGAGTTCTAGTATGAATTTTAGCTGTGTCTTTTTCATTATAAATATTACATATTAATCCAACTCTTCTGCGTTACAGCATTATAAGACCATTATAATATGTGTCTTTCTTTTTTTTACCTGTTATATGTTTGGATGCAGCCATGCTTTGAGGCTTGTCGAGGAAGTCACGGTCCACACTGTGGTTTGATTTCATGCACAAAGGTGAGCGTTCCAGTCGTGTCATCTGTAAAATAATTTACATCTGCGTTTATTGTCAAGTATACTCATTTACATGCATTGTACACATTTGACCTCGGAATTTAAAGCCATCACAGTGGCAAACACAGGCAACAAATGTTAAAATCCACAAAGGATTATTCTTTTTATATACGTATATTTTCAGGGTGTGTTTGATGATAAATGACCCTTCTTCCTCCACCCTCAGATTTGATCAGAAATCAATAAACAATCACACTGATAAACTCAATCAATTGTTGTGTTAAGTATCTACAAAATCTTTTCAATTTGCACCCTTTCTGATTTGAATGGGCCATTGTCTGTTACAAGATGAATAATGGATGACCTGAAAACTCCTTGAATGTGCCAAAAGTTCTGCATCTGTTAAATGAATGTTTAAAAAATGTGATTTTATCATATTTTTGACTCCCACTGATAATCAGTTAACGCATGACTCTCATACAATAAGAGATATCTTGCAAACAACAATTCAAATCAGCACTATCAATGCTAAATGCAAGCTAGCAATTGACAGGTATAAAAGTACGAGCAGATTGATATTGACCAAGTCCCGGGTGTCAAAACCCACCTGGGGGGTTAACATGGTGAATGACCACGTTTGATTATAGCTGTTAAGTGAAAACACATCCATCATTTCAAGCAATATGTAAGTCCTTGCTACTTCCTGTTTTCTGGAGCCCATTCAAAAAAGATAACAAAAAAGCTGCCTTGTGGAAAGTGCCTGATATCGTCTAGAGGCAAGATACACATGCGGCGTCATTCTTTCGCGCTGATACTCCAAACATGACAAAGTAGGTCAAATAATAACGCAAACTCATATCCTGGAGATAAGTCAGCGCGGTACTCTGCTTGTCTTTGTAAAATGTCGCAGAATTATTGCTGATGAATGGCTTTAAAAGGTCTATTGAGGATGTCTCTCAAATTATTCCAAAATAATGGACGTAGTTTTACGTTTTGATTTTACGGGATATCCAAGATAAAAGATGCAAATATTGTTACATAAATGGATTCTGTTCAGTGGTAACCCTATGATATTATTTAGGTACTTTAAGCTTTCTGGAGCCATTCAAAGTACAAAAGCTGTTGGTTTTAACCTTCGTGTAATATTTTGACCATTTTGGGTCATTTTCTTCCACATCATTCTCACAGTATTTTAAATAAAGGATGGAACATTACCGGTAGTGTTATAACTAAGTGGTCGTGATCGTGTTGACCTTTGACAAGTTTTCACAATCTGGATAAAATTTCAGCTCCCTAGTGTTCTTTCTATACTTTCTTTTTGACGTGAAATGCCATTGATGTAGCGATCAAAGGATTGGACAAAATATCACAGACGTTAAAGACTATTTTTTTAATTTTATGGACACTGCTTCATTATTGTATTTTATGAACAATTGGACATAGACAAACTTGTCAGGTGTGCTGGGGAAAAAAATAATGTCAACTGTGATCGATGTATATTCTGAAAACATAAGAACAGGTTTGAATTTTTAAAACGCCGTCGGGCTGTTGCCTCTTCATATGTATACTGTACAGGCAAAATGCTTGGACACACCTTTTCATTTAATTTCTTAAAGTAATGATGATCACTCCTTTTTCTTTGGTTAGCTGATTGCTTCTTGCCATAACATGAATTTTAACAGTTGTCCTGCTATATTTGAACCTAACTTCTGCACAACACAACTGATGGTCCAAACCCCATTGATAAAGCAAAAAAAAAAAAATCCACTAATGAACCCTGATTAGGCACAAAATTGAAGTGAAAATGGAATTCAAATTATAAAACTGTGTTGGGTTTTACTGGTGAAGAGAAAGCCGATCGTCTTTCATTTAAACATTTTGCAGTGATTATATCTCTCTTGATTTGGACGTGCACAATGGTGCACAATAATGACGGCTGAATCAAAGCAAAAGTGTGTCTATGGCGGTCTTCAATGGGGGTAGTCAACATCATATAAGATCCTCTAAAAAGGGCCGATGCCCCTTTATTTAAACTAGGGAGTAGTGGGGTGCCGCACAAGGAAGGGCCTCTCAAACAGCTGGTGTACCGCGTTAATCTGATGAAAAAAAAAATTCACATATCCATAATTGTAATCAAGATTGACAGGAATTTAGAATAGAGAGGGTCCGCATTCATGGGGACCATTATGACACGGGGTGGGTTTCAACATGCCCACCTGGCAGGCGGGAGAGGGCTGTTTGCTTAGCGACATCAGCTTTCTCAGCGGGGCTCCTTCGTTACATTCAGGTCCGTCGCACGCACACACACACACACACACAAACAGTGGTATCTAGAGTGTGTAATAGGAGCCAAAATAAAGAGGCACTTAAGGTTTGGCCCCAGCAGGCACAAAGGCTTCCTCAGTGTGGCGTATAATAGGGCCTGACCGTGTTACCCCCTCTTTAACCCGCCCCATTTTCACCCCACATCTGTGTTATGAATGTACAAGTGTTATTTCAACATGTAAACATGCATTTGTAGACTCTCCAGCACATTCCAAAGCAACAGGTGGCGCTAAAACCCCAAAATGTAGCATCGCGTAAATACGATTTTTTTTTGCGCGGATTAATTGCCTATCGATAGGCCTCAGCATGATCTAATATTCATGGTATCATAATGAAAATGTATTTTCAATCAATACTCCCTTGGCAACTCGTTTTTGGACTATGGAGATACAGGCACTCTGGCTGACGCCTGCATTATTGGAAAGTACTAAAAATCACTTCAGCAGTTCCAGTGTGACGAAAACAAAAAATAAACTCAAGTCCCGATTTGAGCTATATGTACTGTAAATAACAAGAATGGGACGAAACACAAATCTCACAAGATGAGATGTCTCACGAGACTGAGTTGGTTTGTTCAAAAGTGATCAGTATATACGGTAACTGTCAGGCTGTCAGCATCAAAGGGTGCAGTCATTTTTGTCTCGAAAACTGCCTTTGAAAAGCTGCTCGCTAGCTGATATAAAGCCCGCAAAAGCTGCTAGCTAGCAACTAATTTATGCGCTAAACGCTGGCAATAGGCATTCGTACACCAAAATGCCAACAAAATCAAGCCGTTTTCAGGGGCCTGAATTGTTGATTGAATGTGAATTCAGGACAAGTATAAAGTCGCAACTCTGCCGCCGCAACGGGTCGTTGTCACAACATGCTTTTGGGGAAAAACCCAAAACAAAAGCCTTTGTGTCAAAATACAAGCATTAGCGTCCGCCCATCATGGTCATGTTTGTTTTGAAATCTCAACCACAAATGGCGGCGTGTTTTATTGTCAAAGACGTAACAAGCTGCACGTTTTCCTGTGTAATTCATTGCCAAAAAACGGCGAAAAGAAAAAGGATCTCGTGCTGCGCAAGGACAAGAAATCTCGTGGCCGAGGCTTCCCTCATCATTACCCTCGTACCATTCCACTCAGATAAAATCCGTGGTAATGCTCTGACGGTTCACCGTCACATATTATACTTGCATTACACGGTACGTATCTTTTGTGGTGGTTTTTGTCAAATGCGCGAGCAAACACATTAAAATGTATCTCCAGCTCGCTGTAAGTGTTGGCCATTGTCTCGCAGAATGTTAAGACCTGCCCTTTATTGTTTGTCATCTTTTCCGCCTGGAACTCAATCACTCCAACGCCCGATTGAGAGCGCTGTTTGGCGCTTGATTGGCGAAGGGGGAGTGAGGGGCGAGCACGACGGGGACCTGTGGATGCTGGGAGATACGGCTTCCCAGTGTCTGGAGGACAATTAGCCACCTATCAAAGAGCCACCAGGCCGTCCTCCCTGATTTGCTATCAGCGTAACGAGGGGGGATGTTCGATTCTCTGTGCAAAGTGCCCGAGCGCAGCCTCCTCAACGTGAACAAATAGAAGGTTAAAGAGAGTAATACCTCAACACCGAAAGCCCTTTGTCTTAAAGTGAGGGGTTGGGGGGCACGCTTTGCATTCATTGCGCTCCCCAGCGACTCTCCGGTAGTCACAGGACGACATCATTTTCTGGGGACAGTTACAATGGCCGTATAGTCGGGACGGCCGCAATTAATCGATTGCTCGATTGGTAATGAATCACTTCACGAAGGGGCGAAATTCAAGCACCGCCAGCAGATGCGAATGTGTGCCTACGGTGATGAAAAATGAAAAATATTTGTTTTATGAAGAAAAACTGCATTCAAACATGGGCTGTGTTATTGGGGCCTAACTGATATGGACTTTTCTAGGCCAGGGGTATTTGATGTTTACCTCCTCTAACACACTTGATTCAAATGAGCAGGATTATTATCATGCTTCTATACAGCTTACTCATGAGCTGATTGTTTGAATCAGGTGTCTTATAAAAGAAAATATAGAAGAAATATAATGTTATATTTGGATGATATAACATTTATTTCCACCCAATGCATTTCAATGGGTGTCTTATTTAAGGATTTTCACCATTCATGGACCGGCCTGGTACTTATTAAGGTAAATGTAAATATTTTACTTATCCGATGCCAGAATGCATTGCATGGTGCAATGGATTAAATGAATGAATTAATAAGGGCATGGATCTTTGTCATGTGTTTGTGCTACCATTAGCTGATTATATATCAGCGTTAACACACTTATGCTTGATTTATGTTGCACTTGTGTTTGCACTTCTTAAAAGAAAATCTTTAAACTGTAACTGTGGGTGGGTTTAATATACATCAATTCCTTGCATTACCTTCTTTGTTCACCTAATCATTGCTTGTAAAAATCAAGATTTGCTTTGTTTTGGGACACTGAATAACCCTATCAACATTTTTTATGATATACAGTATATTTAAATGATATGAGGTTATGGTATAGATTTATATATCTTAAATAACAATGCCAGTGTTACTTGTATACAACATCTGCAAAGATTAGAGTACACGAAAGCTAAAATAAATAAATACATAAATATATAGACCATAAATATGGGCCAACTAGCCGATTATTTTTGGCTTATATTGGAATGGCCAATCAGTCGAGCCCTACTTGTAATGGCGAGGGGCAACGTATTTTTTGAGACAACAAGCACGCAGCTATACATCTCTTTTTCTTGGTCAAATCTGAGCAAGTCTCGCAATTTTCCAGTGCCGATAATGCACTGGAGGACGTTTCACCGGATTGGAAAATTGCATGACTGACACAGTTTTGTCAGACTCTGACCAAGAAAATGCCACACCCTTAACTGCATTTTGCCATTGTCACCAACATAAATAAGAGGACCGCAAGATCCGTTTGAAAAAGACTGTTGCAATTGGACAGAATTTCCATGTTTATTGGATTTTTACCTCCACGCTGACAAAAGGGGGCCATCTGCTTCCAGCAGATCCTTATTGAGGAGTGTTCCCATGAAAAATCCTCTCCTCCACCACCACTCATATATATATATATATATATATATATATATATATATATATATATATATATATATATATGAATTTGAATTAGACTGAATAGGTGTTCTAAAGTATGTGTGTTCCAACTGCGTCCCAGCAAAATGTCTGCAGGCATACCACACTCACATGAAGGTGAGAGTCCTGTTAAAAGACGACGACCGGGTCGGTGACCAACCGGGGTCACATTTCGGAGGGGTTATCAAGCGGCTCGTTGCATGGAGGCCTGGTAACAGCAGGAAGCAGCTGAACAAAGTTACTATTAGCAGTGCTGCTCTCACTCTCCTTTAATTGGCTTTGACTGCATTTGTTTAAATCCAACAGTGGGATGACGGGGAGGGGGGGTTGTCGCAGGAAAACCCAAGTGTCAGTTTGTCCAGACACTGTGGCACTGTGGGGAGGTACAGGGGGGTCAAGCCCCCTGAACAAGCCCCACTTCCCACCCCCGTTCCCTCTCCTATACGCGCCTCTGGTGGTCCCAGTTCATTTCCTCAAGTCAGCGGGGAGCACTGACACAGGCGTGCACGGCGACAGTGCGTGGACACCCACATCGGGGTGTAGCAAGCACGCTTGTAATCCATGACCCGACACTGCTCCGCCCTCCTTTTTCCATACCGCATAAACACATCCTCTCTCTCTCTCTCTCTCTCTCTCTCTCTCTCTCTCTCTCTCTCTCTCTCTCTCTCTCTCTCTCTCTCTCTCTCTCTCTCTCTCTCTCTCTCTCTCTATATATATATATATATATATATATATATATATATAATGGGAATCTTGCGATTAGCTTGACTTCTTGAGTATAATTGGCATACAAATACATCATTTTATGACAATTGTGGTTCAAATGACAATAACTATGTATAATCATACGGGAATTGAATCATAAATTGTTATGGAAAAAAAAAATTCCAAATTTTAGTTACCATGTAGTAATCGATAGTCATGATTTTACGGAAAAAGTATGACAAATGAAAGAGTATTTTTCAAAGAATTGTCAATTTTGAGGATAAAGACGTATTTACAAAAGTAAAGTTATAAGACTACGCAACAGAATAACGTCACTTAAAGATAATGTTTTCATTGTATGAAAATGAGTTAATTTTTACAAAATAGTTAGTAATTTTACAATAACTAAGTGGAGGTTTTACAAAAACAAAAATACTTTTACAAGAATTAAGTCATAATATTACAAAGATAAAGTAGTATTTATAAAAACTATGTTGCAATAAAATATAGATGTATTTTTAGAAAAAAGGCTGGATTTCATTTAAAAAATAACTTTCAACTTTCAAGATCTTATGAAAAGTTCTACAATTACATGTTTTAAAATAAATTTAATCCGGGATCAGTATATTGAGTTGAACGCTATGTAATCTATGCAAATGCGTGTCTGGTAGGATCAATGCGAACTAAATCTTCTGTCGCCCTTTTTGGTCCGTCAAACCACCCACTTTTTGCTCCAAAGGTCTTCCTCGTGAAAGTTCGAGGGGCCTTTTCCAAAAACCACTCCGTCAACGCACCAGTAAACTTGGCAACGGCGCGGAGACGCAAAGCCGTCCACGCTGGCTTCAGGCGGCGAATTAGGCCGGCCTGTTTCTAGTTAGACAGTCATTAAAGAGATCTTACAGCCACAGCAAATGGTTTCCTGTCCTGAGTGCTTAACTCCTGTAGTAGGAAATGTCCTGGGCCGTAAAGGCTGAACCCCGCTTCCTGAACAGTTTTTTTTTTTTTTTTTTAAGTGACCGCAGAGGGCAGGCGGCGTGCTAGGACTAGCTTGCGCGAGGTCCAATCAAATTGGGGGATGCCGCTTGACCCCACCATGGCATTGCCCGTTTAAACAGGTGGCGTTCATTTATGGCGCTGTGATATGGGAACGGGAGGCCAATTCAATTGACTAGGAGAAAGAAGAGTGAGGGAAAAAGACAAAAAATAATCAAAGATGCATTGCTGAGAAAATATCATTCTTCAGGACAGACATGAATAATTACACCCTCAGGAGATTATCGAGTTAAAAGTCCCGATTATCATTTTTCTTTTTTTTATGGCAAGCCAAAGATTTTCTACTTTGCTACTTTGCTTAACTTTGACAAGTACACGCAAATGGTGAAATTTGGGGAAATGAGAGTAGTGTTGCCATGATTGAATCAATTCATCGACATGGAATCAAAAGCCATTCTGTGATAATCGACTAATAGTTTAGTTACCTAAAAATATAAAACGCTCAGAATCTCAGCCCTTCGACTGTGAATTGTTCTCAGCCGAATTCGCAATTTCTGATATGATACAAACAAAGCATACACGTATATATATATATATATATATATATATATATATATATATATATATATATATATATATATATATATATATGTTTTGCATGGTCAATAATAAAAACATTTTTTTCAATAAATACGGATGCAATTAATCAATTAGTCATTAATATTGCTGTCAAAACACAACTATTAAAATAATTGTTGCCAAATTAGCAAAAAAAAGAACTACGGAGAACCTATACAGAGTTCCGATTCAAGATATCGTCAACCACATAGCATAATCGGCAAGGTAAGATTACAATATTTTTGGGTGATTTTTTTTTTTAACACATTGACTTTGACAACTCAATACTTTTATTTTTACATTTTAGCATAAAAAAAAAGTTCGTCCAGGGAAGTAAATGCAAAGATCTGATAAAGTTCCCATTGTGCACTTGTTTTTTTTTTTTTTCCTTTCAAAATGATTGAAACATGACTTAGACCTTAAGCTATGTGGCCAACGATGTTATAAATACAGTATACTGTACAAAATCTTTTGTGTCTCGCTGTCTGTTTTCCGGCTGGTCAATTAAAGTAGAAGACATTCATAGTTGCGGAGACCACCTGTCAGCTTCAACTATGCAGGTGACTCCTTCCTGTTTTTGTCTTTGGAACAAAAGCCGCGTCTTGCCAGCGCTTTGTGTCTGCCCTTTAAGTGCATGCATCATCTATTAGTCATGCGCAAACACATTCAGCATAACGCAGCTTCAAGGCGGCTTTTTACGGCCCCGGCCTAGCATATGTCTCCTCGTTGTGAGAAGACAAAGGCTGAAAATATGATATTACAGCAACAGGCAGGAGTGCAAACTGGAGTGGGGAGTGTAGCGGGGTGGGGTGGGGTGGGGGGCTGCCTGGAGATGAGTACTTACATGACTGTTATGAATCAAAGCACTCAGGAGTGGATAAAAGTACCGTAAACGTCAGGTTAATAGCTGGCTGCGACGTGCGTATGACTTTTTAAAAGGAAGAGGCCAACAATGAGTGCGTTGTAAAAATAAGAAAAGAGGCGGGGTTACCGGCGGGTCAGATTCCTCAAGTCAAGACTTCCAGTGGTACGAATGTTACCGGAGGTTGAACAACAAAAGCTTGCGAAATAGACACACAAAAGTTTCATTCAACCTTACGCAATTATAATCTGTAAAGTGATACGAGAACTGTCATGCGGATTGAAAACTGGCCAAAACCAATAAAATCATAAAAACGAAGACCATAATTCCCCAAGTATCAGACATACTTTTTTCCCAAAAATGAAGGCCAAAGTATGGGTGTGTCCTATAAACGGTAAGTTAAAAAATATGATTATTATTTCATTCGACACAATTTACAAGCCTTTTGTTAGCTGAGGTTATTACAGCATTATTTTCAATAAAAGAAGCGAGCAGACCAAACCACCGTAATAGTCGGTAAGGTGCGGTCTCTCCAAACTTCCCGGTTAGAAATATTGGTACCATAAAACTCATATTTAATAGGAAATTAAATCGCCTGTCTTAACGACCGGGTCACAGAAAAGCATACCGTCAACGTGTACGTCAAGGTAGACTTATGAGTATGTTATGCGTTGGGCATTGTGTCAACAAAGGCAGATCCAGTATGTAACGCTAAAGCACAGCATCGGTAATGATGCTGTCCAGTCATCTGTCACGAATTTTAGCAAAAACAGAGCATTCACTCAAGGCGGAATGGTCGGCGGCCTTGAGACAGAGATTACACGCCTAAAGAAAGCAAAACAAAAGCTGGACATGTGAAATTTATTGGCACATTTAGCAAAAAAAAAAAAAAAAGGCCGTCAAGGACGAGAGTCGCCAAGAAATCATTTTGCAAAACTGCTGCCTGAGCGCCGTTTCCTCGGCCCATCTGAAGAGGGGATATTTGTGGAGTGGCTGAACAAACACTGATTTGCTGCTATCGCCGTCTTTCCCAGCAGCCAGGAGGGCTGATAGGGGGTTTTCAGGGGGTATACCTATCAACTCTAGCACCGAACCTACTGGAAAATATGGTCAAACTGTCCTCGCGTGTGACGTCGGCATATCTCGGGAGAGTTCGGCTCAATGAGCAATATTTTTTTTTTTTCAATTAATCGGTAAGCATAATGCGAGCTTCAAATGCGAATTTGGAACTTCAATGGTGTTCTCAGTCAAATAGCACATGAGTCAAGACAGTGATGACCATGTTGCACTTAATGTTAACCACGTGCAAGGAGAGCTGGTATGCAGGAAGAGGAAATGGCACTTGAAGTGACCATTGTTGGAATTCACAGCCAATCTTGAGATAATGATACCAGGGTAAAAGGCAGAAAGTCGATTTGTGGATAACATCCTTTCGCGTGGGTTTGTTAGATTGCAATCATCGGGAGATGCGGGCATTTATTTATTTTTTTTTAAACCAGCGCTCATTTTTTACATTTGCTCAACTAATAGGAAGTCCTTTGACAGATTATGGACACTTCAAAAAGTATTGAAACTGTACAAACACTCATTTAGGTCTTATAAATATGTGTGTATGTGTATGTATGCATGATGAAAAACTTTGTTTTACTGAAAATGTGAAAAAAAATTACGAGTAAATTCTAATAATATAAATGAATTATATACATTCAAAAAAAAATAAGAAAACAATATAAAACATACAGAAAAACTTGAATGTGTTATAAAAGTAATATAAAAGAATAAAAACATGAATAAAACATAAAAAATAAAATAAATCATATACAATGATAGAGAAAATCTGCAATTGTTTAAAAGCATTAAAATAATTTAAAAAACTGTAAACAAAAACATATTTTAACACGTAAAAAAATTATTTTGAATGGTATAATACACACAGATTTTATATATATATATATATATATATATATATATATATATATATATATATATATATATATATATATATATATATATATATATATATATATATATTTATATATAAACATATTTTAATATGTATAAAAATTTATTTTGAATGGTCTAATACACACAGATTTTATATATATATATATATATATATATATATATATATATATATATATATATATATATATATATATATATATATAACATATTTTAACATGTATAAAAATGTATTTTGAATGGTATAATACACACAGATTTTATATATATATATATATATATATATATATATATATATATATATATACACACACATATGTGTATATAATATATATATAGGTGTAATCATGATACCTTATGAGAAAAGCTCACTCTGTTTGACTGGCAATAATAATCAACCTAGTTTTAAATAAATTACATGCTCATAGTGCAAAGAGAATGTACAAAAATGCGTCCATTCCAGAAGTGCAAAAATGTGGTCGTCCGCCGATCTAATTTTGTATGATATGAAATTGCGCTTTTAACCTTGTCCACTGAGCTAATGAGAACCTTCATTAGTTGCACATCGGTTGGCGCGATACACGCATGGCTCTCATTGTTTTCTCTCTCGGCCAGTAACCCTTCGCCATGACGACCGCTAATTAAGGATGATTCTTACGCATGCCCTTTGCCCTTGGTGATGTGCCTTTTCTCTTTTTTTTCGTTGTCAAGCGGTAACGCTACACCGACCTCTTTAAATAATTCACAGCTCTAAAACGAACCTCTGGGTGCGTGAGGGCGGAAAGACCTCTAACCTCCGACGCTGGTCTTTGGCCGCAGAAATCTATACTTTTCAATTTGTACTCATTCACACAGATGATATTAGAGACGCAATGAGCAATCGATTAATCAACAATCGATACGACAATCAATTATTATTTTTGATAATCAAATGATAGTTTATGCCATTAATAGATTATTGTTGTGAGCTAATTTAAAATTGTCCAATTCCTTGGTATTGTAGCCTCATCAGTAAATATTTATTTCTTTTGTCCTAAATGTAAACCACCATACAAATAACTGAATCTTGGTTTAGTTATAATAGTGCACAATCTTTCATAAATGTCCTGTTTTTAATAAATGCATGGACATGTAATTTTTTTTTCCGATTCAGTGATTAATCAATGACTTCATTGACAGATGAATCTATTACAAAAATAACAGTTAGTTGAACCCCAAATAAACCGGTTTGTTTATTATCAGGGTTTAAACAAGTCCTGGAGAAATTGGGGTTCAAATAAACGTTTCAGATTTTTTTTTTTCTTGCTCACTATACAATCAAAAATAAATATGTCAAGCCAATTACACCAATAAATGTTAACACACTGCATGACAGTAAAACAGAATAAACATCAGGTTACCAAATAATGCATGGACATGAATGCCTTGGTACATTTTTTTTTTTCTATTAGAAAGTCATGGCGTAACAACTTGACGAGTGTTTCTAGAGCGACTCCTGATAGAAACAACACAACATTGTTATAAAATCCTGTTCAATCGCTAATTTGGGGCCCTAAAAATATTTATTACGCTGACACTGACATAAAGCATCTGTTGCCAGTGTTTAAAGGTGGCTCGGGCTACATTATAGCTTTGCCTAGCATCAATTAGCCACTAGCTATCAGTGCGTAGGTGCTCAATATAGGCTGGCGTGACATCCATAACTCTGCCCATTTTAACCCTATTCCCACAGACGTTATCTACTCGACAAAAGCCCAGTTTCAACCGCGAAATCAACCCTGCTCTACTCTACTTGCTCCTTTTTTGTTGCTTCTTTTTTGTGGTTACCGCCAAAAAGTAGTCTAGGTAAAAACATGTGACAAAAATACTATTGATTGGTCCAAGACAGAAGGAAAGCAGCCAGCTTCAATGATAGATGACGACGAGAGGAAAAGAATGGCTTGAACAACCTGCCTTTGATGGACTTGACGAACATATAGTCTTCTGGTTGATACAAAACTTCACAACAGGGAAAATCCAAGCACCAGGTACAATAATACTTCCGCACTCTCCATTGTTTTGTTTTTTGAAGACGCAATGTTCCTAACAGTTGCCGTTCCTACTGATCACATTTTAAGAAACCACACTGACTTAAATGTGGTTTCAGCTGGCAAATTTGTCTCTTATTTGTCTAAAATCTAAAGTTTCTAATGCAGAAAATAATTTTCGTTTCGTTAAGCTCAGTTTATATTTTTTTTTAAGTAAAAAGTTTATAAAAGGTGGTCATTCATAATTAAGCCAAAATGCCCTCGGTGTGTATATTTGTTATATATTAGACTATCCAATAAGATCAGACCAGGACAAGACAAGAGGGACGAGGAGGTCACAGCATTAGGCGGTGAGTCGATACGTCTGGTGGACCGGCGAGCTCGGCCATACAGCGGGGTGCCACGTCTAATCCCCTCCCATGGACCGACACCAAACCATATGTTTGGCAAGTCCCGAACGCCCCACTGTCACATTTTTATTATAAGCGCTGACATCAAGGCCCACTTGAGTAACCGTGAGTAAAAAAGCAAGCATGTCATTCCCGCCCGGGCTATAATTGTGGCTTAGCGCTTTGATTAATCGCTCTTTAATCTGATCGCTGAATTTATGTCCCTCATCACCGAGAAATAAACCCGTCGCTGATTATTTCTTCCTTCTCATTCTTTTGCGCGAGGATTGCAACTCAATTATCTTTGCGATTATCCTGCGGGTTTTAATTTAATCAGCCCCCGGCCATATTTCAACAAAACACGCTATCATAACACAACACTGTACTACACTTAAGCCTGTTAGGGCCTCAGAGTTAATACCGGGCCCTGGCCGGCGGAGAGCGAAGGGAAGGCGGTGTGTGTGTGTGTGTGTGTGTGTGTTTGCGCGGCGCTAACAGATGTCATAATTATGCGCGTGTTAAACATATTTCACACTCGTCAGGCAGGCCCTCGTATTAATCTAACGGCAATATGCTTCGCTTGTGATCTGCCGCCGCGCAATCTGTTCGGCTCGCCGCTTAATTGTGACACGCGGCGCAAGTACGAGCGGGAGGCGGGTTAAGGAGGTTCAAGCCTCGGCGCGAGATCGCGCGGCGTAATTGCAGCACTTGGCAGCATGAAGGGCCCATATTTCTCGACTAGAGTTGCCCTTGTTCCGTCTTTATTATGGAGAACTGACGCATAAAACAGAGAGATCACTAAAAGGGGTAAAGGAAACTAATCAGGTCTCCTCTGCTGGCCTAAATATAAGCAGAAGCACTGACCTACACTGGAAAAAAATATGGCTCTTGTTACCGTAAAATAGCAGAGTACAATTTTTTACCATAATTGTACTAAATGCGTCACTGTAATTTAACGGTACTACAAACAAGCTGCTGATATTTTACTGTAAAGATAGCAATTTCTTACATTGCAGGTAAAAATACTGTTGGGTTTTACATTAAAGTAAAAAATAAAAATACAGCTTGTTACCATAAATGCAGAAAATGTAATACCGGTATTTATCGGTAGTTTTCTGGCAACCAAGGTGCCAGTATTTTACCATCAAAAACAGCCTTTTTTTTATTTTTCAGTGTGGTGTATTTTGTGTATTTTGACCTGTAATGATATCTGTAGTTTTATAAGGCAATGCATGATGGGTAAAACGGCTTCGGGTTGTGTTGTACCGCTTGTTACGACTATGTGATATGCTAGTAAAGAGTTAACACTACATCATAGTCCGCAGTATCATTATATATTAAATAACAAAAAAGAGTGAAAGATATAACATATAACATACAGTGAACATACACAAATGAACTAATTCAATTCTAAAGATGTAATTTTACCTTTGTAAAAGTCCAGATGTTCAAACCCAGGTATTTATTTATATCAGGGTTAGGTTAAGGTTCGGTAAAGTAGAAAAAAATGGGATTTTTTTACTAGGAAAAATTGCCATAAGTGCAGTAAGTAGTTAGTATATCTATTGTAAACATTTTTTGAAAACCACCCATCTAACATTCTCTCACTTTTGCAAACTTCACATGTAGCTAATTTTCAAATCTTTGATTTGAAAAATGACAATTGAATTATTTAAATGTATCGGCCAGTCCTGCATTGACCTACAACTAATACCTGAATTTCCCTACGTAGTAAGAAGGGCCATGGTGGCCATGAGAAATTTTGTGGATTTTCCCGAATGGTGAATCGTATCTTGTCAACCTCCAGGGCTCCAGAATTTTAATACCACTACATTATCTCATTTCCAAAACATAATGACCTTGGATCATCACCAGGAAAACCCTCAAGTGTTTTTTTCTCACTAACATGGCAGCTAAATTTGAGGTAAACGAGCCCTGGAGCTAAAAACTTTAATTGTACCTTTGTGTTTCATTAGAGTTCTACTATGCCAATTCTTGACCTGGCATGCGTAAAATACTCCAATCTGATCCAGCTCAGTATGTCCGTGAGAAACCCTTTCCCCAAAGTCACAAAATACTTTTGAAAAAGTTGGCAGATAATGCAGTAACACTGACTATAAGATGCATTGGGCAACGTGACAAAAATATGATTTACATTTATTCTCATTGTATATTCTAAACACCCTACCTGACAGAGAAGCAAGGAAACCATCTTTTAATAAACATCACATTTAATACTGCCGCTTATCCTCAGAAGGGTCGCTGGCTTGCTAGTGCCTATCCTAGCTGTCTATAGGCAGTGGGCGGGGACACCCCTACCTGGTTGCCAGCCAATCAGAGGGCAATTGGAGAAGAAAAACCATATATATGCATACATACATATATATACATATTTTTTTTTCGCGTTTTACTTGACTGAATGTTGTGTTGGTTGCTGTCCTTCAACAAGGTCTCATGAAAAACAACAATGTTATCACTGCAGTTGGCTTAACTTTTATTGTGTCTTATCTCTCCTGCAACAATGGATTCAAGTGGTCAATGTTTGGCCAAAAGAAAAATAACAATTAGTCTTGTTGATTTGCTGTAAAGAAATGGATTATTGAGGAGCTTGCAGATTGTCAATGAGGTTTTCTCCAAAGGATAAAACACTAATCTCTCGGTAGACCCCTCAGCATGGATTATGTCACGTCGGTAGTGTCGTTTATAAACTCGGTAACAAACTTTCTGGGAGAATTCAAGCAATCTGACCTTTAATTGCAATCAGACGAGCATCCGAGTATGTCTCCAAATCGGAGCCGGCGTGATGATGCGCTAACCCCGCCGCTGGGTCGATGAGGCCGCACGCTGGCGCGCCTGTGTTTCCTCCCACTAAAGAAGGGAAAATAGATTACCGATAGCTGTCTGGAGGAGGGGATGCAAACAAACATACAAATAAAGCTGCGGCTTGAGTCTCGCCGCCGATGCCCACCAGGTGGGAAACGTGCGGCTAAAAATGTGCGCGGCAGACCCGCTACAGGCACCGGCGGAAGACCTTCAGGGCAGACACTGAGGAAACACGAGGAATCTTGAATGAGTTAAACGTGGAAAAAAAAATACAAGGGGCTGTGTGTGTCTGAATGAAATTATAACGAAAATTATATTTAGACGACTCTCGTGTAAATCAGCACCTGAAGATCGACGTGGAAGAGCTTAAACGGAGGCCGCGTGGAGTGCTCCCTCAATCTGGGAAGCATTTGAAGCACCGCCGATAATCTCTTTGCGATCTCAACAGGATATCCTGGTGACTAATTTTCTGACTAATATGAATAATATGCGTGCGAGGCCTAAGGCTGAACAGAACATGTTTAGGGAAGCACTGGGCGGAATCCACACAACAATCACATGTATGATTTTAATCTTCTTCTCCCTTACTTCCCTTTAACATCACAATGTAACTTTGAATTAAGCACTAAAATGCACATAAAATACGATATCGTAAGCACTTGTATGAAATCGAGCGTTTATCATATCGGGAACTTAGTGACACCGTGACACCGACCAATAACAGACCAGCATCTTAGAGACGCTGTGGCAGCAACCAATAGCAGACCAGCATCTTAGGGATGCCGTGACTCCGATCAATAGCTGACCAGTATCTTAGTGATGAATGCCGCGACACTTATAGTGACGTAGAAACACAGTCATACAAGTTTGAATTTTGTAATTGTTGTTGATGCCGTAAAGCAGGAAAAATGCCATGGGGACGAACATTAGTCCCTTAGGAAACAAACCTTGGTATTCAACCTCGTAACGTGAAAAAAAACATAAACTAGGGACGTCGTAACCTGGGGGTCCACTGTAAAATGAAAGTGTTCTCTATGTAAAATATGACCCTTGATCAAGGGCTCACGGACCCCTGATGTTCCCGGGGTCCCAGTTTGAAAACCGCTGCTATATATACATGTAATGCTGGCTTTTCCACAATAAGGCATCACTGTATGTACTACACACAGATGAGTGAGTGTACGTGCAGTCCCAAAGGAGGTAAAGGGAGACGTGGCTTGGGGGTGAAAGGGGGTTGTGACGTGAGGGTGTGTGGGGCAATCAGGGATTATTGTCAGTGACAAGGCTGCACCTTGATGGTCCAGGCGCTGCATTGTTTGTCACCCAAGCAACCTCAATCAATCAATCATCTGGCCCCCACCCCGCAGCAGCGCATCACCAATCAATCAGCTCAACGTCCAGGGTGAGTCGGGGTGGCGGTGGGCCGGTCCCGACTCGGGTTACGCCGGTCAATGGCACGTCACCAAATCCTCAGGACACGACTCAATAGTCAAAACGGCCGAGCGGTGCATTTTAATAGCTTAAAAGCAATTTCAAAGGATTGTTTTATATATTCATTTAATTTTTTCCCCCCCTTGGAGCAGATGAATAGTGTAGAGCCAGATGGGCCGCAGGAGGCAGTTGTCCATATTGATGCGTGCTAATCAGAATTATATAACCATGTTTTGTGCTGACATGCTGGCCTCCACTGAATCTATGCATCTTGGACTCGGCGCTCAGCAGAAATGTATCGTCAGCACTGTTACACATTTAATGGCCTTTTTTTCTCCGCGAAGAGCTTAAAGATTGGAATATAGTCCTGTGCTTAACAAATGTGAACAGCGCGATTAAATTAAGAGCGTTGGTCGGAATCAAAATTAAGGGGTTATCGTACTGGTCCAAGAACTCCAATATTGGGATTGGTATCGATAATCACCCATTTTTAGTCACTGAATAACATCACCTGATCAAGTCTTTAACATTTCACATTAAAATGAATAAATAAATAAAAATATGTATCATCCCTGTTGATATTGTATAAAATCCATACCAGTATTGAAGAGTAGTCTAGACTCCAATAATGGTAGCAAAGTTGTATCTGGACCCCTATAATCAAAATCATGGTTTATGTTTGATGAATATTTATGTACATGGTACTTAACCCATGTTATTTTTGATGCAAAAAAGAACAAAAAAAAAAATCAGCAACCTTCCACAATTCCACAGGTATCATGTCTATTTTGTGCTTAAATCACTTTTTATTCATAAGCGCAAAAAAAAAAAAAAAACATTCTCAGAAGAGGCCATTATCGCCACCCAGAGGACAAGTGTGTTGAAGCTCGGAGGTCATTTTGTCACACCTAGACCAAAATTGCAAGTACCTAAGCATGCAATGTCCATAATGGCTGTTAATATATGGACTGAGCATCAACATCAAACTCTGTATCGACATCCTGGCAAGGCGCGTTTGATGCGACCAGCGCCGTCTCTCCCTCCCTGATGTTTCTTTTCTCAGCACATTAGCTTACCGCCGCGGGGCTCCTCTGACCGGCGGATCAATGGCTCTCGCGCCACTGTCAACCTTCATTTGGGCTGAGCGAGCGCTGGCTCCTGTGCTCGTCTGCCGCCGGCCCTGCTTTCACCTGGCCTCCTCGTACACCCGCTGCCCACCTGAGACCACTCATGACAGCCGGTGGTGGAATACTGATGTATACGCACACACAAACACAAACATATGCATATATATATATATATATATATATATATATATATATATATATATATATATATATATATATATATGGTTATTTATTTTTCATATTCTGTTCTGTTCTCTTCGAGTCATTAGTGTTAGGCTAGAGTTTTTGTCCAATCAGATTTCAGCTAACTTGTGTTGCCAGGCTGTATGAAATCTGCTCGAGGTCTTCACAATCAACAGTGCAGGCATCTGTGCACTGTAAGTGAATGGGCACATATAGGTAATTTGTGAGAGTTGCAATCAGATTACGAGTTGGCGACACTAGGGCCAGCTAGAAGGCCTCAAATTCAACGCACCCTGCGATTGGATGAATCATAGTGTATTAAAATAAGTGATTAGTTGATAATGCGCATGGTTACTAAGGATTATATATTTTTGCCAACAACTCAAAACTAATATCCAGGACATAAACCTGGTTTAGTGAAAAAAAATTGAGATTATTTGAAATCTAAATTTTACTAAGCCAATAATTTCACTGTTTTTATATATTTGCTATAGGCTTAACTTTTTAACAAACTTAGAGTAGAGTCAATGGCAAAAAGACAAAAATGGACATTTACAAAGTTTTACTTTAAAAAGTTGCTTGACTATACACCGGGGAAAAAGAGCCAAACCTATAAGGTAAGATATTTTGAGAATTGTTTCTATGAGAAGATAATAAGAAAAATTGAAGGGTGAAATTTGCTAGTTTTGTTCAAAACAAGAAAATATTCATAGGATCAAAGGAAGCTATTAATACCATTTTTTATTTAATGATATTAATTCCGACATTTGTGCCTGTTTAAAAACAAAACTTAAACTTTGTTAACACGGCTTCACATACTTCCTGTGGGTGCTCTATAATCTCTCCTCACAAGAACTCCAAAGTAATTTAGACTTTTGACCTAAGTACAGGTTGAGTTAGTCCGTTTTAACCGTACAAACTTTTTTTGTGTGTACTTACAGTCAAGTACTGTGTGTGACTACTTTCGCCGCGTTTGCTGACAGCAGTCAGCAACTAGCAGCAGCAGAGACAGGCGACAAGTCCTTGGGCTCCGCCAATGCAAATAAACACTTGGGTTGAAGGCGCATCTGGATGCTGACGCCATTGACGCAACTCCCCTTTATTTTGTTCTCACTACACACTCCCTCTTTTAACACCCGACATTTTCACTCTCAGTCTGGGGGTGGGGGGGAATTCATCCTCTTCCTCCAGGCTGTGGAGTCAATAGAAGGTGTGTGTGTGTGTGTGTGTGTGTGTGTGTGTGTGGCGGGGGGTGGTCATGTAGTTGGAGGGGAACCAGCTGTGGGTTGAAAGACACGCCAGGGTGAAGAGCATCAGAGTGTTTGAAGGGATATTAAAGTATTTGGGGATTATGGTTATAGAATGGAAGCACTGTTTGCAATGAGAATAATTAAAAATGCATCGCACGCATTTCGGTGTCTGTCAGTAAGGAATAATTTTGCATCTCAAAAATATTGGAAAACATTTGATTGGAGGTGTGAAGTGGCAGACAGTTAATAGCCAATCATAAGCTTCAACACAGAGAGGAATTGCGCAATGTGAGGTGAGGCCATGTAATACGTAATGTTATCTGATTGGTTATCGTTCTAAGTGATATGCTTAGTACATTCTGTATGATATGCTTTTTACACGCTGAACGAAATCTGTAATGTTCTCTGATTGATTTGTAACTGCCAGTGTTAGGAATGCACATATTACATAATGCTCTCTGATTGGTTTATCACTTCCAGCGTGCATAGTGCATGAATTACAAAATATTCTCAGATTGGTGACAGCGTACCTACTGTACATAATACATAATGTTCTCTGATTGGGTTATTACTGCCAGCATACATACTGTACGTATTATTTAATGTTATTTGATTCATTTATCGCTGCCGGCATACGTACTTTACATGTAATATGTAATACATATTCTGTTTGGTTTGTCATTGCCAGTATATGAACTGCATTAATTGCGTAATGTTCTCTGATCGTATCACTACCAGTGTACGTACTCTGTGCATTAGCTTATGTTCTCTGATTGGTTTATCGCTGACAGCGTATGCACTGTATGTATTACAAATTCGACCTACAGTAGCAAGCGGGTGGCCCCTTAACGTTGCGTTGAGCATTCACTTTTGAGGATTCGTGTTGACAAAAAGGACATCGCTTCTTGAGGCTGTCATTTCAGTTTTTATCCGTATTCCAATTTAATTTGAATTGTGTCGGAATCATGCCTTCATCAGCGTAGCGTTTTATAGAAGGTTGCGAGGAGAAATAAAATAGTCGGAATGCACGATTGGAGGTGCGATGCCAAACTGCTTTTACTGCAACATCAAAACTGTTTACTATTCAGGAACAACAATCGCCCCGAAAGCGCCCTCCGCCCCACACCGGTTATTGTGCCCTTGGTGCCGGGGGAACATATTGTACTGTATGTAAAAAAATGAACAAACATCAGCTCGGCGTCAGCACCCCCCCTTTTATCGCCTGTACTTTATTACACCCTGCCATCTGCATGGAGGTATGTTAATAGCTCGCTGCAACTATTTACACATATGAAGAAGTGCATCCATCTGCCATGCGCCGCCGCTCGCGCATGAATCAGCCCCGCCTCCTCCCGTGTCGACGCCGCTGCCAACAACTGCGGTTTGTTCACAAGGTGACAGGCAGCGGCAACACCTGCGCTTCACTTCCTGCCGTCTGACATGTCGCGCACCTACACATAACTTCACGCATCTCAAGGTGACCCGTGTCCGAGACCGCCATTCGTGTCAAGTGGGCCAAAACCCATCAATTGGAATCAGCCAAAAAGGGATTATGATGCTAATCACTTGCACAAGGCATCCGGGTCAGCGGCCGTGGCCAGAAATTGGCTTAAGGCGGCACCTGGTGACAAAAAAAACAAGAGGAGCGTTGAAATCTTAAAAAGGCCCACCGGGAGGAGCGTTGAAATCTAAAAAGGCCCACATCTGTAACAATTACCGCCTGTGCCGAAAATTACTGTATGTACATCCCTTATAAAGCGACACGGGAGGCGCTAAGATGCTTTTAACAGTGGCAATAATCAAATAATATACGGTTATGCGCGATGCCGCCCCGCTTGCCGACAAATTACGGCATCTTTTTTTAGGCTGGATATATCGGATGAATAATAATCCATATAAAGTGAATATCAGAGAAAAAATACATCTTGATTACGAGTGTAGCGTTCGCATCGGGGGCCTAAGTGTGCGGGTAAATCACCTCCGCGCAGGATGTATGGTCCTACAACAATAATCTCGCTAATCGCCCCGCTTCTGAAACAACAGCGTTGTAAAAAGCGGCCGTTTTCCATGAAAGCTTCATGAAGATCAAAATGTGGGACTTGTGCTTTGTTTCATTTACGCATATACAGTTCTGCTTATAGGCACCCGGGATTCTGCCTTGTGGGTTTTTTTTTAAAATGGTTTTTCCATCTTACACCATTTTTTTTTCCTCCAAGGACCACATAAAAAAAAAAAAAATCAAAGGATTTTAACTTGATTTGCCAACAATATCCGACATCATTCACACACACGCTCATGTTGATTATTACCGTATTATTCGCACTATAAGGCGCACCGAAAACCCGTACATTTTCTCAAAAGCTGACGGTGCGCCTTATAATTCGGTACGCCTTATACAGCGCATAAACCACGAGTTTTTATTTTGGGGTGATGAAAAAAATAAAACAACTTCATCGCCAACTCTTCAATTTTTACCTTTGCATTTCAGTTAGCAATATATTTTTACAATGAAAAGTTTTATAACATTCTGTTATGCATTAAAATGTATCGCAACACCATTTTTCCCCAATTCCCAAATTTTATAACACTCTGTTATGCAGTAAAATGTAGTGCAAAACCATTTTTCCCAAGTTTAATAACCAATTATTTTTTATTTAGTATGGTAGAAAACCAACAAATTAACAATAATTAAGCAATGTGACGCAAGAAGGATTTTTTTGAAACCGAGCTACTGATCCAGTCATCAATTTTCAAAGTAAAAGCAGATGTTTGCAAAGGTCTTATTTTGAATAAAAGAAAATATTATTCAGATTTATATCATCTTTCAAGCTGATCCATTTGGTCAGTTTTACGTGAAACAATAGCTGCAAACGATTACTCGATTGAGAAAGTTATTAATTAATTTGATAATAAATCATGTCCATTAATCAACTAATTTTGACAGCACTAGAACAAACTCAACCTCAGTATCACTCGTTATTAAAGCTTCAACAATTGATTAAGTAATTGACAACCAAATTAATTCATTCATTATTGTAATTAACTGACCATTTGGAAACTTTATATTTAAAATTCCAAACCCTAGGAATTTCACCAGTAAATATTCTATTAGATCTGCATTCTTCCAAAATGCAGACTTGCCTGACGACACAAGTTGACGCACGTTAAAACATTTGCAAATAAATGCTTTTGTTTTGGAAGGACAACCAGAACCAAACCATTTTTGTCGTGCGACTGTAATAAAACTTCACACCTATGTTCTCCTTGAATTTCGGGTCGTCCCCCTCCCCCCTCATGAATGCAATGAATTTTGAATTTGAAAACAATTGGGTGGGTGCCAATACTGTAAAACATCTCTAGACGTGTCTCAACGGTAACCGAAGACAGGTGAAGTACAGTCGGAACATTCGGCATTAATCCCCACCTGACACTAATACTTGATGTATGATTGACCCCGCCCATTCCAATCTGGGCCATATGGCAACACATTAGCCCTTCGAACCCTCCAGCAGGATAATCTCCCGGCCCTGGCAATGCTTTTTCTTTGCAGATTTCTTCGCACAATAATTGCATGACAGTATTAACGTATCGGGACAGCTTTAGAAGAGAAGGCCCTGCGTCACTGGACAGAGGAAGGAGGAGCTTTTTTATGCCGCAGGAAGTCAGGAAACTTAATCTGCGATCAAGGAAGCTTTGCCCGAACACACACAACAAACGCACACCTCCGCAAAGACTTATGGTATGCAAGGGATTTTTCATTCATTCTTTATGGTCTATGCAGGGGATGCGTTCATGAAAACGTGGAACATTTTAAGTGTTGTAAGTTCTGACTTTATTTAATGGGACTACATCTGAAATTTTTATTGTTCAGTCATGATTTCTGATTGACTAATAATTTACATAGCTTTTTTCATTTAAAATTGTTCAAATGTTGGGAATTTCTTCTCATCGCAAAATATTTTCCTCTACTTATCCATGAAAAAAAGACTCATCATCGCAGTTTGGAATCAAAATAAAACATTTGATATGGAATATAATCAACCTTTTTGCTATTTTCTGTAACTGAGTCATGTTTACTAATAATGTGCTTATTTCCTACAACGTCAATTTTAAACAATGACACATTTTGAAAAATCTAAATTGTTTATTAATCAACAAAATAGCTGTGTGACCAAAATAGCTGTTAGTAGCAACCCTAATACACAAACACTTGCAATAACAAGTAAAATTTTTGGCAAGTTGAGGCCTCCAAAAATGTATTTTCTTCGCCGGAATGGACATAAAACCTTTAATCTTGGAATACAATCAACAGTTTTGTCTTTTCCTGAAGTTACGAATGAAACAGTAACTGAATCATACATACTTTCATTTCTACACTGTTAAATTGAAATAGTGTGCCGTTTTTCAATAAAGAGCAACATTATCCGAATTGTTGATTAAGCGACATGATCGTGAACAGATTATTTATTTATCAAAATAACTGCAAGCTGCTGCCCTAACATACGCACAAACTGCTGAGATTTCTGGCATGTCGAGGCCTCCATAAAAGGGATTAATTTTATTCCTGGACTCGATTATGAAAAAAAAAAAAAAAACTGTTTTGGGAGTGAATTTTGTGCAATTTTTTTAAAAAGGACCAATAAATGTCTCCCACGGACAAGGTAAAAGGTGTTCAACCAGCAGACCGTTTCCCGAACGTCTTCAAGCACAACGGATCCAGCGCCTCACTTTAATCCTGAAACGGTAGTCGAGCTACAGTAGCAAGCGGGTGGCCCTTACACTGGCCGGCCCCCCCCAGCTAGTAATGAACAAATTCACTGTGCATTACTCTGGACTTGATCTCTGGCAAAATAGTGCTGGAACAAACAATTTGGTTTGTCAACACCTTTCTCAGGACTCCTCCATCAATGTCAGGGGTCCAAATTTAAACGACAAAGTGCATTTGACTGCAGGACCCAAGGCTGATTAGACTTCCCGGCCGGGAGAATTGGTCCAGACAGCGCGGCAGCTCTGATTGCCGAGCCCTTCTTGAAAATAAGTCTCCGCCGCCCGGGATTAGCATGAATATTTTGATATAGATCGATAAGCAATCTCCCCTCCATGAGAAATGCCAGCAGCCTTCATTTGGCTGATCAAAGGCGCATCAGCCGACGGACGACAGCGGGCTATTGTTTTCTTTTTTCTCTCTCTCTCTTTTCCGTTGTTCTTGTCGGAGAGAATCCGTGGGAGGGAGATCCACGAGCGGGGTCTCGGCTAGTCTTCTCGCCTCATCGTGGAAACAATCATTGCTTCACAGGATCCCATCTTCCAGGGTTGGACCCTCTCAAATGAGAGCGATACAGCCGGAGACCGGAGTTCATTACGGTCGGGTCTGTAAATTGCTTGGCCGGGAGGTGCTGCTGACCCGGAAAAAAAAGGTTGGGGTCGGCAATATGTTTATCTGCCTCTCACCTAAAAACATCTCATTGGATTTAGACCATTGGCAGTTCTTACGGTTAGGTAGAAAACTAGTGTAAAGGACAGTGTTAGGGCTGCTGTTTAGCCACCCTAATATATAGAAAGAGGATGGCGTTAGTTTTAGGGTTAGTCTTAGTGTAAGGGTTTAGCCAGGTCCTCGACCAATCCCAGCTATGGCTAGGACTCAGGGTAGTCGTTCGGATGCTTAGTTCAGAGTTAGGGGCCTGGCTTGCTGATGAAGATGTTTCATAGCGATGAAGGGACATTGCCATGAGATTGAGGAGATCCTGCACTTGAGTGAAGATCTCAGTCTTCATTCTCTGAAGAATCTCAGCAAAAATGTGAATGTTTTCATTTACCGCAGCACCTTAGAAACCCATCTTTAGAAGTCCATGCCTGGGCTCAGACTTGGACTCTGGACTCAGTCCAGACTTGAAATGGTCATTTGTTCACTCGGTCAACTCAGAGTCCTTGGCATTTGACTGAGACTTGTCTTGGACTCCGCCATTGGACTCACAATTTTTCATGAATTGGACTGAGTAAATTTATGTTTTTAGTCCGAAAACGTAACGTCTTCCTTCAAACAAAATTCAAAACACACACTTTCAGATGATCAAAACAGCCATCTGATTGGTTATTGAGTCTTTTTTTCTTCAGATGTCAGCCAAGATCTAGAAATTTGATGTTTGCCTCAAAGTCTTCAATAACAACGACAAAAACAGCGACAACAAAAACAATCCTAAGGCATCCTATAGATTCTGCGAAAATAATTTCGGCCATATGCAGCTCCATGTTGAACTTTGTTTTTGCTCTCTATCCGTACAAATTGTTAATAAAGTGAGAAGTGTTGAGAAGAAGAAACGTTCTCAATTTTTTTGGTTTGGAAAATGGTATTTTTCTGTCTTGAGGCTTACACTTGATCTAAAATCGGACTTTGTGACACACTTAGAGACGTTTCCGAATCGCTTTCAGGTTGCCAACTACTCTCCGGCCTTCAAGTTAGGCCCTTTAGAACTAGTGTTAAGGTTTGTCCACACTCATAGACCAAAACATTCCCTCCCTCCCCTGCACTGCGTACCCCCCCACTGTTTTGCCAGATCCCATAAAAGAGTGCAGGTGTGACCCGGGCGTTTAGCAGTTAACCGGTGCCGAGCGGGACCACACGCCACTAACTGACAAGAGGCTGCCGCCCAGGACCGGCACATGGAGGAGGCCTGAGGAGGCACCGGCACATGCCGGCAACAGTGGAGCACTTGTAGAAATTGCAGGGTTGATTAATTAGGAAGTGCCACTTTATTCCAAGGAAGCTAAGTGCTAATCAGGATTAATTAGGGGAAATATATACGTGAGGATTAGCAGGCTTTGACCTTCGGGTCTCTCTTCTGACAGCATGCGTCTCTCAAGCTATTTGACAAGCTTTGGTTTTGTGTGGAAATTTTATCACCACTGCCCCCTATTGATCTTCTGTTTACTTCCACCAAGGAACATACCGCTGTTGTAAAATCCACTTCATGAATATTTTCACTTTAACAGAAAGACTTTAACTGACAAGTTCTCAGTTTTTACTGCATGCTCTTTTAAAAGTGCGTAACCTAACTACAAGGTTTTTAAAGCCGTCAGAGCATCAGAACTTTTTGCAATAACGTTAATGATAGAATTCAGCATAAACAGGACTTTGGGTCAAACTTAATGGAGAACCAAGTTGGGATAGTAAGCCCTTTCCCATTTATCCTTTCAAATATTTTACACAAATCCATTAAGGTCACATCAAATCTTTCACACTGCTCATTTATCATAGTGTTTGTATTTTTACTTTACCACGGTTGTGTTAGCATAACCTCCAAAAGCGGAGGTTGAAAGTGTCGTTCTGTCATTGATCTTGGCAGATGACGCATGTACAACCAAAGACCAAGACCAAACTCCTGCATGTTCAAGGTGGGTATTAATGAAACAAATCCAGCCTTTTTCTTTTTGGGTGTGGAAAAAAAAGTGTGCATAAACTGCAGCTCTCTAGTTTTAATGGTCAGAAACAAAATGTATTGTTACGATCGCACTGGGGATTAAAATAACACAACTCACTTCATCTCTTTGTCGGTGTGGTATAAATAACTTTTGTACATCTTATATTTATGGTAAATATGACCATCAACTGGACCAGGCACAATACTTGAGACAGCCAATAAAAGGTTTTAGGAAATATCAGTTGCAAGCAATCAGCAGGGATACATTATAAGTGGTTTAGATATTTCCTCCCAGTCCGATACTTACAAACACAGTTTTCACTTCACTGTGCAATTTAATGATTTTTTTTTTTTTTTTTTGCAGATCTGAAAACAGGCTAGGGACTTAAATAATAGCAGGAGTGGTATTGAACCTTTTCGAGGGAGATCAAACGCAGCTTTCATTAGTTTAGTACAGCGCCTGGGCCTCATTGACGACTTGTCAGACAGTCTTGCCTTCAATACGCGGCGAGAGGCTCTAAAAATCATCCTTTTACTGAGCCCCCTCGGCTGTAAATTCCACCCCCGGCTCGATAGAGCACCCCCCTTTCCTGCCCCGGACCGCCATTATTTCTTGCCGTGGATTAACCCTACGCCACTGATCAAAAAGAAACCCGACTGAGTATCTTTGCCCGGCTGCCCATTAGCCACTTATAATGACGTCCTCAACTTATTATGATGGAAAAATCCATTGTTTGTCCACAGGTAGCATATTTAGTGGGAGTGCACGATCTTCGGGGGGGATTAAGAAGATGCTGCTCGGGGGGAGTTTTGCTGATCTTCATTGGGAATGGAGGAGGTGGGGGTAAAAAAAAAGGGATTGTCTCACAATATCGGAGCCTTTAAGCCTCGTTTCTACCAAGCAGCACAACTTACTTTAGTAAAGTACTTTTTAGTATTATTATTTACAGTTCCATTTGTGAAGGAAACAACAATTGTGACCTGCGTAAAATGTTTGCTTATAGGTTTCAACCCTTCCACTTTGACCATGGACAAGATGTGTGGCATAAAAAAATCGATCTATCTATCTATCTATCTATCTATCTATCTATCTATCTAGCGAGCAAGCTTTTTAGATAGAATACATACAGTAGTCTACTGTAACTAGCTAGCTAGCTGGAGTATTAGCTAGCTAACCAGCTAACTAGCTATCACCCACATTTGGGGCGTTCGAGGTGGGGGCATAGCCATGTTTAAAAACCGAGCAACTGTTTTGGACCGAGGAAGAGAACTTCAAGTGAAAAATGTTTGACTTCAAGTGAAAAATGTCCTTAGTTCACTTTAACAAGAATAGCAGTGCAGCATGGCGCAGCAGATGAGGGGCTAAAAATTAACAAATGATATTAGTGTATTTATGTAACAATAATTCACATTGTCTACACTGCTACCAATGTACTTGTCTACCGTTCATCTCGTAGAAAAAGAAGACGAACAAAGTTGCACATAAAAGAGAGTGCTTTGCCATCAGTGTGATTTAACGAAACTTTGGAACTAGATTTTTAGAGGTATTTCTGGGAATATTTTCTTCACCAACTCCATTAGATAGATCGTGTAGCATCACTCTTAGTTCAGGCCAGTAACTGCAGTACAGTTTTTGACTGTTGCTTCATGTTCCAATTCATTTGCTTTTAATTTGAAAGGGACGGGTACTGTTAGAGGCAGCTTGAACAGAGTAGTTAGAGTGTCTGCCAAACAGATCAGAGTGCAGAGTTCAAATTGAGCTGACTCTGGCGTGAAGTTTGCATGTTCTCCCCATGCCAACATGGGTTCTCAGCAGGCAATCTGGCATCCTCCCACACACTAAAAACATGCATGGTAGGTATAGCAGACATTGTAATTTGTCCTTAGATTTGCTGGTATCAGCAGAAACCCAGTTAAAATCTCACATACCCGTTGAAGTGCCCTGATGTTTGCCCTTGGGTATTTGTAGCATTCGTAAAAGGTTTTAAATTTTGCATTTTGTTCTCACATTAAGGTTGAGCAACACCGTCTTATTGCATGCAAAACACACACACATACGATCTGAGCCAGCGATCATATTTACTAGCTGTCTTCCCCAGTTGACCTGAGCATGACTATTATGCCTGCTGATTCACGTTGCATTAGCCCTTTGCTTTGGCGTTTGAAGTGTACTTACAGTAAATATGATACATACACCGAGGCTAAAAGCTTTACATAAAACTGTCTGGGCGCAGCATATTAAGCCATCTTTGTTTACAAGAGGCAGGTCGAGGAGAGCGAGAGGGAGCAAGAGGAGCAGGAGAAAAGACAATTTGGCACAATGGTCATAAAACGCTGCATTTCCCCCCCCCCCCCACCGCATCACTAGCACACAAACACTGCAGACGTAACGCAGACGCGAGGCTAAATCACTGGGGACGGGAGCATTTAAGACGCAGTGTCACATTTCGGCGTAATAAATAGCAGAGATTGATTTGACCTCCCAGCCTGAACCTGTAGTGTACTTATATACACACACACACACACACACACACACACACACAAGATGGGTTCCTCTCGGGAGGACACCTCAAAAAGGAAATGTGATCAGCTTGGAAGGCCGCGGTGGTGCCCTGTAGCGTCAAAAAGGCTAAACCAGCGACACGGCGAGAGGAGAGCACGACAAATCTACGGCTGAGCGGGAAGGTCAAAGGGTTTCTCTTACCACTTTCTTCTAGGGGGAATCAGCTGCATTATTCACTATACCAAGGCTGGGCAAACTTTGATGCTCAAGGGCCAAATTTGAGTTTAAAAAAAAAAAAAACAGATGGATCAGGGATCAGAGATTTGGTTAATTTTGTTTTAATGTGTATAAGATATTACACATTTTTGATTGTAAGAATAAAATAAATCTCAGGTGGTTTTTATTGTTTTTCATGAATGATTTTCATTCATTCGAGCGGCTCGGTGGCGTGCTGTTTCGCACACACGCCACACAGGGGACCAGAGTTCGAATCCAGCTGGCTTCGGCTTTTCTGTGTGGACCCGCGTGGGTTCTCTCCGGGCACTCTACATAGGTGTGATTGGATGGTTGTTCATTTCTGTGTGCCCTGCAATTGCCTGGAAACCAGTTCAGGGTTTCCCTTTATCGTGCTTGAGGTCAACTGGGATAGGCACCAGCGAGCCTGCGACCCCTGTAAGGACAATTTAGTGTGTCCAACCACAATCCAGTACAAAATAATTGTTTTAATTTTTCTCCATGGTTTCCATTACCTTTGATTTAACAATGCCTCTCCAAAAATGGCTGCCAAATATGTCAAATTGAATACCAAAAAAATACAAGTGTAACATATTACAGGAGTCATGATAAGGTAAATGCTCAGTGGGCCTATTAAACAATGAATCAGGGCATTTGTCACCCGCATGCCATACTTTGCTCCATTTTTCCCACAGAACACCACAATCCAAGGTAGAACAGTCTGGGGATGTCTGCACATCTGGTGGGAGACAGCAGGTGTTAAAAAAAAAAAAAAACCCAAATTGGGACATATCACAAGGAGGCGAAGATGCCTCTTCCGCTTGTGAAGCGCATATCTGCAAGCTTAAATAAGGAGGCGGTGTCTCTGTAAGCATTTAGCGTGACACAAGGGGAGGAAATTGTCTGAGACGCAGGGCAAATGTGCCTGCGCGTCTGGCACACAGCTGCAGGTCCACTCAAAATCTGCATTTACTGTAAACTTTAACCATACAGTCAACGGCGGGGCTGGGAACACTTTTACACTCGAGCCATATTTGATTATTATTTTTAGGTGTTTTTTTTTTTTTTTTGATGGAACACTGCGCCAGGTCTTTCGTAGTTGAGGTAAAAAAGAACTGCCAACTGTATACATATAGTGGACAATTGCTTATAATTTATGTACATACATGTATACATATATATATATATATATATATATACATATATATATATATATATATATATACATATATATATATATATACATATATATATATATATATATATATATATATATATATATATATATACATATATATGTATGTATGTGTGTGTGTGTGTGTGTTTGTGTGAGAGTGTGTGTATGCTGTCAAGCCATTAAAAAAGTTCAACTAATTGCAAAATGTTCAGTGTTTAACATGTTTAATCACATTTTCCTTTAACTAATTTCAGAGTTTGTAACAGGTATTCGCTTGGTAAAATGTTGAAATTAACGTGAAATCATCAACAACAAATAATTTCATTTTGAGCGCTGAGATGATGACTGAAATGTTTTAACAGAAATGCACATCTAATACGGTGTTTGAACTTGCCTTTGCAAGAGAGAAAATTTATTTTTTCTTTGATGAGCTGTCAAAGTACTTTTAAAAAAAAAAAATCCTAAATTTCCAAAGTAAGGCACTTTTTAAAACAATTTTTCATTTTATTATTTGCAGTAAATCAATCCACTCATTATTTACAGACATGAAATACATGATGACAAAGTGATGCACACATTTTAACTAACAAATTGTAAGTTTGGGAATGGAGATAAATTATAGCAACAAATAAAATAAAAAAATACAAGATTCATTTAATTGGCCAAAAAACTGAACCCGACAATTTTGAAGAAGATCAAGAAGAAATTCTGCCAAAAATTCCCTACTTGTATCACTCGTTTTTTGTTTTTTTTTTCACAGATTTCGCACGTGACAAAAATGCAAGTCTTGCTCCAATTTTGGTATGCCATCAAGCTAACTTAATGTATAGGTAGGTTGAAAAAAATAACACATCACAGGAGGCAAAGTGATGCGTCGCAGCAAGAGCGGAAATCCACAGAAGCTGCTTTCCACATACGGCAACATGTGGTGGGCATAAAGCTCCGCGTCTTATTTTGGTTAATTATATCGCTGCGGCCACATGAATTGTGTGTGACGCAACTGGGACTGACAGTATCTTGAAAATATTTGAGCCGCAACAAGGAGATCGGAGGCGGCTAAAGCCATTTGCTTGACTCCGCTTCCGATCATGGGCTTGGTGAGCACTCCTAAACATGCTTCAGTTGCGTTTTAACTTTTAAGTGGTCTTGCATTGCCTGCTAAAGTGCTGCAAGTGCAATAGTCATCAATATACAATTACGATTGTGAAATGTTTAGTATTTCTTATTTTGATCATTATAATCTGTGTTTTTTGTTTGGGGGGGGGCATAATGGGCCGATGATTCTATACACATGTAGTAACTACAATTCTGATTCAGTTGTATATAGAAGTCTACATATACAGGGGATGTATTTACACATAAAATAATGCAAATATTGGAATGCCATGTATAAAAAAAAGGGGCACATAGAACATATTGTAAAAAAAAATTTTGGAATGGACCTCCCCTTTGAAGAAAAAACAAATGAAGCAAATAATGCTTCATACATACATACATATACATATATATATATATATATATATATATATATATATATATATATACACATATATATATATATATATATATATATATATTTTTTTTTTTTTTTATTTTATATATATATATATATATATATATATATATATGTATTTTTTGGGGGGGTATAAATATTTTATTAAAAATTAAAAAAAAAAAAAAAAATTAAAAAAAAATTAAAAGCATAAAAAATCAATATTATTTTCCTCCCAAAAAGTTTGCACGTGCAGTAGTTGAAATTATCATCAAATTGCCTTTCTGGAAGGTCAAAAATTCATAGTCACTTATTTTGGTTTTTATTTTGAAGCAATGATAGAATTAAAAAAAAAAATGCACATTTTAGCGTTGTCATAATTCACCATATTTCATTTCAGGCCAACTTCAAATGAGTAATAAACCAATATTCAGTATGATATCAAAGGGTAAGCCCAAAGAGGAAAAAGACAATCGGCCCGGACGATAATCGGTCGATCTCTACGATATGAAAAAAACAGTGTTGAAATTTCATCGCGCGTAAAATTACAGGAGTCAAAGGTTACGTTTTTCCTTTGAAGTCGGGGAAAAAGGCCGGGTAGCGAGCTTCTATCGACTAGCCCGCCGCCTCCGCGGGAAAAGCAAAGCAGGCGGTGATGAACGATGTCAGCGCAGTCGATGGGGAAAACACAAAACACACACGCGCACAAACACAGAGCTCTTAATGCTCGGCCATATTGCTTGCTGACGAGAGCAAATAACACCAGAGCGCAGCACTTATGGCGACCAATCATAGCGTTTGCTTCCAGGATTGTGCCGTAAATTCTTTAGCTCTGATTAAACAGTAAATTCTGCATGCCTATCAGGTTTCCATTAATGGAAGGGGAGGCGCTTTCAAAAAAGAAAATTGTTCATCAAGCAAGAGATACTGCGCGGGATATCCGTCATCGATTTCCAGCGTTTATGACAGTTTACACAGCCTTCTATCTACAGGGAGCTGACGCACGTCAATCTATCAATTACCTGCCGCCGCATGCTAATTGTGCATTTTCCCCTCTGTTATCGTAGGGCCTTAATGAAACCCCGGCAAATCAATAAATATAAATTATACATGCAAAGATGTACTACTGTGGACATAAAGCGTCTAATTAATTGCACTTGATTAATTTATATACTTTAATTATCTCCGGCAGGCGGCAGATGGCATCAAATATCCCGGGCAATCTGCTTATTGGGGCGTCCGGTCATAAAAATTGGCAGATAGCGACCACCGCCTTTTCGCGTGGATATCTGCTGACGAAATAAAGAAATTAGAAAAAAAAATAGTGGCCTGTGAATTATTTAAAAGGGAGCAAATTGCCGAATTGTCGCGGGACTGTCATGATCTCTCATCTGTTGGCGTTATGGTGAGTAGTGTGTCCATTTTATCGAGAGCCGAGCGAAAACTACATTTTAAAGTTAGTGCTATTGATGTGACCCCATCCCTCCCATCCCCCGCCTCTAAAAGCAGCATAAAAGGGTAATTTCTGTATATGTGTGACTGCTGATACTCATGTTTACGATTTAATATGTCATGTACACGACTATAGCTTTTTTTTTTTTTTTCCTAATGGAAATACGACGTTTTAGTGCAGTTAGCATTTGTCATTTAACAAGCGAAAAACGTAATGCCAAGGGCTCGCAAACTTTTGGGTCCAATGACCACACTGATGTGTTTTTTTTTTTTTTTTTCAAAGGATATCTTTAAATTGCCAACAACAATCAAACTTTGTTATAAGTTGCCTATTTAGGAAAACAAAAAAATCAATGACATTTTAGTGTGTACTTTAGGTGGAAAAGTGGTTAGCTATCCCAAGTTCAATTCCAGCCCACTCGGCCACCCTGTGTGGAGTTTGCATGTTCTCCCTTTGCCTGCGTGGGTTCTTGCCTGATTCCTTCCTACCATGCAAAACATGATGGTAGGTGCATTGGACACGCTAAATTGCCCTTAGGTGTAATAGTGTGTGTGAATGGTTGTTTGTCTCTGTGATTGGCTGGCATCCAGTCCAGGGTATCCCCCGCCTACTGCCCGAAAAAACTGGGATGGGCATCGGCAACCTTGCGACCCTATTGAGGATACGTGGCTATAGAAAAAAGATGGTTGGATGGACGGTATTAGGATGGTAAAATTCCGTTAATTTGTAAAGTTGGAGACTTGCCTTGAAAATTCATTGAAATACACTAGAAAATTACAAAAGGTTGGCCGTTCATTAGAAACTTCGAATAGTTGGGGATAATTTAGGCATAATCCTGAGTAAATTAGAAAACTGACTTAGTAGAGGGTACATTGCGTGATACTGCGTGATAATTATTCGGAAAATTTTTGGAAGGACCCTGAAGACACGCAATGTAGAACCCCGGAGGTTTGGGATCCTCAGTAAGAGAAGCGCTGTTTTAGAAAGTTAAATGAGGAAAGGAAATATAAAATAACTGTGAAATGTTATACATGACGTTAGCGTTTTCCAAATAACTTCTTTGCCCCTAAGGGATGTACATCTTGTTGCTGTTAACGAGAGTGTTTTTCATATAATTAGCACATCGGGGGCTCGGCAGTTTAGTTACCAGATAGAATTTATAGAGGTACAGTAATTACGTCACGACACAAGGCGATGACGTCCGTTCTTGTTCTACGACTTATTTTTAACCGCGCAAATACGATGAACGATTCAGGTCAAGCAGAAGTACGGAATAAACAATTTTACAGCTAATCGGCTGGTCTTGACGATGAAAGGCAATACCTGGCTGGGATGTCTAGCGACACCAGACGTAGATTTTAGAGCACATAAATGCCACAAGGCCTTTAAACACCTGCTTGTTTTTGGCTCCAGCTTCAAACACAAACTGCGCACTCCATTTCCTTAGTTAATACTTTTAGGTAGACAGGAAAGAAAACAAATACCGAAAACAACAAAAAATTTTAAAAAATGATTCAAGCAATCCCTTGCGGACCCTTTTAAATACCAATATTAATTATTTTAACTTGGATTTAGCTCTAAATGTCCGCTTTAGAGCTATATTGCTGATTTCCTGTTTAATTTCAGGCCTGCGTCTTCAACACTTTTACATGCCAGTTACGATAGATATGTCCTAACAATGTAGTCGCAATCGGCTAGGGTTAGGCAGGATGGTCAGATTGGACAATAATGAATCTGTTCAAGGAAAATTGTATTGTACTTTTCAGTAAATTTTATAAGAGATTTTGCTTACCCTGGGAACAATGCACTTTTATTTTTAATGAAAATAAAACAAAGATACGTCAAATTTAAAATTTCTGTTATTTTGGAGTTCAGGAGAACATTATTTAGAGTTGAAAACAAATGGGCATCATATATTATTCAAGATTTCATGTAACGTTTTAAAGTCGAGATGACAAAACTGGGAGCTACCTGCACATTTTTATTTGAATTTGAATTTGAAAACGTGTGCTGTCTAAAATATTTTTTAAAAATCTGTTGAGGGACAGTTTAACAAAGTTAACAGTTTGTAATTATTTTGTTCCTTCATTCAATTTTTTTTTTGTTTTTTTTTTGCTGGACCGTCATTCGTGGTTTGTCGGCAAAATAGTAAAGGACCGCCAAACCATCCATCAAAGTGAATGGACTGCCGATATCTGGAACCTCTCCGCATCGTATTTTAGTTCCACCCACGACGCTCGTTGGGGCGGCTTCCCAGGTACGAGTTAATCAAAGTACAATCATCGTTACTGAATCAAACCAAAATTTTCAACGACTTATTCAGTAGCCAGATTTACACGGAACCATGTATTCCGATTAGAATGAATCTGAATGAGCATATAAACACCTCAACAAAAAAAAAGGCTGAATCCAAATGTAATTTCATTCGGAATCACAATGGTGGTGAATGAAGCGTCATGTGTCATGATGACATCGTACGCATACATACACGCATAAAACGAGAACATTTCTTTTGTAGTACTTGTAACGTGCCGATATCCCGATGCTGTCCCAATAAAAGTATTAAAGCGACTCCTCTTTTAATAGATGACTTAACTCCATCTTCATAAAGCACCGGATTTCTCCTTGTTATCCTAGCTAATTTTGGCAAGGAGATGGGCAAGTCCATCTAAATTCATTTTGATTGCTGAAGCTACTGTTGTGGACCGAGATTTTCTATCGTTCCTCAGGGAAGTACAGAGTGAGCGTAGGAAGGGAGGATGTGTTCAAGACCCCTAAAATTCATACAACTTCAAGACAAAGCCATGCTTTACCATTTAGTTTTATTTCAGCTGGTTCTCTGGATCCGCCGTCAAAGCCAGACGTCTTTCTTTGTGTTTTACGGTCTCTTGCGTTTTTAATTGTACAGCAATTTAAATAAATCCAAAGCAAGCGCAGCAAATCATCAACAAACGCCCACACAACACCAGCAAGGGAATTGACCGACGCAGACACAATTCCTCAAAGTGCGCCTCAACTTTATCTCGGCTGTCGGCGGAGGCGAGCACTTTTAATCATGCCGATATGATTGAGTCACTTTTAAACAATAATGATCGCGGCGGGGGCGTCGTTTGGGAGGAGGTGATCAATCAGAGGCTCATTGAGCTTTAATTCATGTAGATGCACACCTAATACTCATTACAAAGATGCAATTTCCAGCCAGTCAACATAGATTAATGGGCCCCAGCGTCTCGGCACCAGTCGCTTCGCACAGTGCCGCGCAACGCACAGGATGGATGGCGGACGTGACTGGTTATAACCCTGGCTTGTTTATTTCATGTTTATGACAAACAACCATCAAAATGGCACCATCCCAATGCCGTTGTGTTCAAAAGTTAAAATGGGCCTGAAGGCAGCTTTCTTGGCCGACCAAATTTTATACAACGATGAAACTAAACAACTGGACAGAACATTTTCACCAATATATTTGTGAAAGGTGGATTCATTCTAAAGATAGGACCGGAATTTGTCTGCAAAACTAGCCCATTGTTCCTTAAAAGTAAAGAAGCATTTACAAACTATAGATTCACCATAAAGCCATCAAAGAATGCTTGGTCAAGAATGTCCCAAAACTTTTGAGCCTATTACGGAACTAACACAGTTGAAAGAGGATGTTGTGATGATGCAAGCAAAAACCTCGAAAGCGTTCCGGCCTCTGGGTGGACTAACTAGTGCGGAAATACTCTTCTCGGACTACCACAGGGTAAGAATAGACGAAAGAAAAAAAAGTGTCTGGTAGATATACAATACTGTATTAATAATGTCATAAAACATAAGTGTATTGTATAACAGAAGTGTATTGATTGAGTAAGAGCATCTAATATTTACTGCTTTAACAAAAAGTTTTGAAAAATAAAATTTAAAACAAATAAATGAAGCCATAATTAATATTGCCTGCATCTAAATGTAGACACAGCTGGACAAACTGAATTTATTAGAGTAGTTGCAAAATATCATGCTCCGCTTACAGAACCGCTCTTCAACAGTAAGTATGCTCAATCGATCTGTCTAAATGATGACGTGATTTTAAATGAGTTAAAGAGTCATTTACAAATGAGCAAATAGAACCAAGAAGAACTCCATTACATGTCCCGCCGATCCCAGTTAAAAGGCCTCTGTGCCTCACTGGGCACCACCGTGGCATCGCCACCATCTATCCCGCATTAATTAGGTTTGGCGCTGCCGGAATCTCCTTCGCACGACAGTCGCGAAGACAAGCACGTTTAACACGACAATTATGATAATTGCCGAGGGTGGGATGGAGTGGTTGGGGGGGGTGGGCAAATCTGATTAAGAGCCCTTCTGCATGATCAAATATTAATCTGATGTGTCTTCACTCTGACCTGGCTGGGAACATAAGAAGCTCTTATGGTCTTATGCATTAACAGATTTGCACGGGCTGAACTCATAGCAACTAATAACAGTGGACATGTCGGGCTGTCTTAGCTCCGGAGGGAGCATGCTGCTGCTCCTGAGCAGTTACCATCACGCTCAATCAAGAAATGAAAATAGCTAATAGAAAAGACCCGCTTTCCGTGTTACGGCTTTAAAATGCATTAAAACCCCATTTATTCTGAAATATCGTGTATGTGTGTGCATGTTTGCGCATATATATATATATATATATATATATATACTGTATTTTTCGCACTATAAGGTGCACCGGATTAAAAGAAGCACCCTCAATTAATGACATCCTTTAAAACTTTTTCAATCACAATATAGTAATACTCAAAGTAATAACAATAATAACTCAAATAATAACGCTAAACCTTCAAAAGCATAATAACTCAATGTCAATATGACCAACCTTGTTCAAATGTAAACACACAAAAGAAACAGGTAAAGCTTACTTGAACAGTTCATTCCCCATATATGAATCTCAATCTTAATATTGATCCATATATAAGGCGCACCTGATTATAAGGCGCACCATCAGCTTTTTAAAAAAATTAAGGCTTTTAGGTGCACCTAATAGTGTGGAAAATACGGTATATACACATAAATACACACACACACACACACACACACACACACAGATGAATCGTGTTTTTCTTGGAATCGTACTTCAACTTTTGGTAACTATTCACCGTTGCTGGGATCGGATACCAGTATTGTTTAAACTCCAAAGAAAAATGAAGGCGCAAAATGAAATATACTGTAGAAAAGTCAACTACAACACGTTGTTCGCGTAAGAGGCCCAGTGGATCTAAGATCCCACGATGTAGACAGCGACTGAGCGCATAAAGGCGATTAGAACGATATTAATGCAACACAAATAACAACAGAAAAACAGCATGTAAGAATCAATGGATTATGAATGCGGATTATATCTCTCTCCGCCCCTGTTGCCGGGAGACGACAGGGATGGACGAGGAGGGTGGAGGTTTTAAATCCACATGACTTAATCTTCTTTACAAAACATATTTAACTCGCTATGATTTATAAACATGATCGGGCTTATTTAGAGGTCAAATCTTATTTCAGAACATATTGTCTGCTGGATTGCGCACTAAGCGCAACAGATGTCGCCGTTGATCCGGAGAGAGAGACTCAAACACAACACTAAACATAAATCAAGAGTTACAAACTGTTAACCAAACGTTGTAAAATAAACACTTGGCCCCTACAATACTCCACTTCTTCCTGTTACGTAAATCGGTTCCCATGGAAGTACGCGACAAATATGACGACTTCAATCGAAGAGCTTCAAAAGTATCCCAGCCTCGATTTGTGGCATTTATTTCTAGTCCTGGCTTCTCGTGATCGAATCTGTACTGTTTGTTTCACACAGTAATCCAGCGACAGCGCGTGCATTTAATTTAGCGCATCGCCCTGTGAAACACACGTCTAAGGTTGTTAGTGAGAATGAACCTTCTTGACTAATATGAGATTAACCCAGAAGCTTTTCGACGGAATAAAACAACACGCTCGTGCACACGCAAACGCACTAAAACACAAACACACACACTTACACATGCATAGGATTGCTTGAAGGCAAAAGAAAAAAAAAGACGAGAAATCAAACATGTAAAAACTGTGAACGTATACACTTGCAAACCACATAGTAAACTCATTTTCGTGTACATTCACCATCTTGAAATGTTTCAAAACTATTATGAATCTGCAACCTGGTTTATGAGAAACTTTGACTTGGACTTTTGTGCCAGAATTCTGCAAGTTCAGTTATTTAGGAAAATCACACGACTCAAATAAATAAATAAATAAATAAATAAATAAATAAATAAATAAATGTGTACTCACAAAATCAGGCTTATGTCTCCTTCCCTTTAAAATGATATATAATACTGTGCATTGAGGTAATTTAAAAACTGACAGTCACAGCTAATTTAATTTTAGTAAGTTGAAATCTCTTGTTTGAGAAAAAAAAACACATTTAAAGTTTGGCATATTAATCTTTTAATGGAGCGTATTATCTACTGCATTATTTTCCTCCACGTCCATTACAATTTGAAGCTTTTGGTGGCTGGGAAATTAAAGCGTTTTTGAAAGATGTCTCAAAAAGGAGAAAAAGCCCAAAAGTTTGTCTATAATTCAAAACTAACTTGCGTTACATAAACCCGGCTTTGTGAAAACCTACCGCAAATAAATAAATATCCACGACTTGTATAAAAACATATTTTTAATTAATTTCAACCCCGTAAAAAAATGGTGGTATTATAAGTAACACATCTACACACCCAAACACACAAATGTCAGAAAACATCTATACATCCCTGTACACTTTATACAATTGGATTACAGCACCTACCCGAGCCTAATTGGAACCTCTTCCAAAGATTTAATAATACGCGAGTGGAATTTGACATATGACTTAATGGAAATGGAAGCCACATGACATGTTGCTTGTGATCACTCTGTTGAAAGGCTCATGAACTCCTTGACATATTGCATATTAATGCCCGTGGGAGATTTATCATTTGGATTTATTGTTTTGCAAAAATAAATGACAAAATGTTTGTTTCTTTCAAAAATTTTAGAAAATATTTTGGTTTGTTCATCCTCTTTTTCTCATTTATGTACATTATTAGTTGCTCCGCCGCAAGAAGAACAAAAGAAAGTATATCAAGTTAGAAATTAAGTTAAAGTAAAGTAAAACTTTACAGAAAAAATCTGATTGGTTTCATATCTTAATATGAAGAAAAATTCTTAATTCTAGGAAAATGTTGTATTATATGAAAAAGTCAGTTTTAATTAAACTTAAAAAAAACATTGAGTAACACGTCTTAAAACAGTTGTAAATTTACAAATAAGTTATGAGTTTAGAATCACGATCACATTGCAATAGTTGTAGAGTAAAACAACAAAAATCTAATTAATTTCTTCCCGATAAAACATTCCATTAGAAAGTTAGATTAAAAGAAAAAGTCAGTTTTGAAAAAACTACAAAAAACAACACATTATGACTACCAACTCAATAACATTGAAAAATTACAATGACGTTGTAAAAGTATGAATTTAGAATTATGATAGCGTTACAAAAGTTCCAGAACAAAAACTTTACAACTTTACAAAAAATGGATTGGTTTGGATTGATTCATATTGTATTTAACTGATCAGTATGTTGAAAAGATTATTAGAAATGACACAAAAAATGTAAAATCCTATGATTTAGATATCAAGTATGACTTTGAATTTATAAAACATTTGCCAAAGAATAAAAGGACAACCACAGAAAAATCTGCATCATTTCTTCTTGCCGTGTAATGTGAGCAGTAATTTTCTAAGAGAATGTTATACTAAGATAAAAGAAAGTCCATGTTGAGAAAACAAACAAACAAAGAAAAAAATATGTGTAATCAAGCCATAAATTTACCTTAAAAGCTATAATATTACAATCAAGTCATAAAGCATGAGTTTAGAATAATGATAAAGTTGTGGATTAAAGAATCATTATGTGTTGTCGTAATGTGTAGAAAAGTTGACAGTTTTGATAAAACTAAAAAAAATATATATATATAAATCTTGCACGAATATAGTTTTCCGATGTCATAAGGACTGTTGAGTATGTTGAAAAGATTATTAGAAATGACATACAAAATTGTCACGTTTTAATTTTTGTCTTGTAAAATGACTTCTGTCCTCAGGTAACTAAAATCACGGTCAACCTTTAACAACATTTTGATTGAATTAAACAATAACTAACTACATTTTAATTGCAACTAGTCGTTTTATTTTCTCGAACATACCAATCTGTAATATGAATAATGATGAGAACGAAAGGAAAACTTCTATTTTGACATCCACCATTGTCATGCGTGAAATTTGAGCCAGCGTTTCAAACGGAAGTGAGTTTCCACAATTGGCCACGGATTACTTCCAGTGTGGTGCCTGTGCAGGTGCACACAAGCCGCCGTGGGGTATCAGGTATCACCCCCACCCCATACACACACTCGCACGTATAGAGCTTCCCCATTTGTCATGGTGAATGAGCGGTCTGCCTCGCTGCACTTTCTCATTCCATTTCCGAGGGCCCCTCTACCACCCACTGCATACGCCGCTGTCAACCCTTGAACATTCCTCCTCTTCCTTCACGACTTTCCCCCGCCTCAAACTCACCCCTAAAAAAAAAGGGGGCTGTTACCCCAACAAGTCACAGGTGTCCATCTTAATGAATATTACTCCGAAACCCCGGTGCGAGCTCTTCGCCTTCCGCGTTTTACTTTGACTTTGCATCCTCTCGGTTGCTTAAAACATTCAAGATAGAGAGCGAGGGAGAGCAAGAAAGAAAAGGAGGGAAAGGAAGGAAATACAGGGCAACGAGCAGCAGGGAAGCTATCACCCAACGCTATCCGTTTCCACCCCCCCCCCCCCCACAAAGGAAAACCAGGAAATCTCCACTTATTTCAACAAACATTTGCTGCAACTCAGGAACTAAGCCTCAGTGTGACTTTTTTTTACTCACCCCCCCTCTTTGGAAATTCCGGAAGCATTTGGAACACTGTGAAGTGATTGCAGCACCATCTGCTGTCTACACAAGAGAGCCAGGGAAGGATTTCCCACAATCGTGGACATTTGGGGGATGGGGCCTGCTGCAAAAAGCAATAAAAAAGAAATTGGAAAAAAAATGAATGACTTTCAGATTTGCTTTTCAACCCTTGAACACTATTTTGACCATTTTTGGACTTCCACATCATTCTTGAGGTATTTTAGCCAAAGTTGCATTTTTGATGGCGATGCGGTTGCAGTTGCCACTGATCACCATTGAACGTCATAGCAGGCTGAGTCAAATGCGTCAAGATTCAAGAGATTCATTGTCATATTTATAGTTGTGCCACACAATTCAATTCTTATTCTTCTCACTTCCCCGAGCAATACACGCAATAACGAGCAATAAACACGATGCGCGTATTACTTTCAAATCGCCAATTTGGTGATATTTTGGTTTGAAATATTGTCATATCAGACAAAGACAATTTGTAAACACAGTAAAAAAAGAAAAGAAAAAAAAACGTCAAAAACTCTAGCTAACGAGTATTTTGTTAAACTCGCTCATCTGTAGCTGAAAATGAGCCTATAATAAAAATGACTACCTTGTTTTTTTAAACATGTAAACATTTGCACACTAAATTGTTAATTTTCTTACAGTCTGCTCAGTAAAAAGAAAACTCTGAAAACAGGAAAATTTATAGGGGGCATTATTTTATGTTAAAAATGTTTCCAAAATCTCATCCTGTCTCACTCGTAGACTCAATCTCGTGAGACATCTTGTCTCGTTGGATTTGTGTCTCGTCCCATCCCTAATTGTTTATATTTTGGGGGAACGTAAAGGGAATGTAGTATACGTCTGCCTATTATACAATTTTTTCAATGAGTTTATTCTGATGACAGTTTTTGACATAAGTATTTAAGATTTCCAAGTTTTAAATAATTTTTTGTGAGAAAACCAGCTAAAATGCATTTTAAAAGGATCGCCATCCCGCTACTTTCAAGCCGAAATGTGATTGTCACAATATGGAAAATGTGACATTTTTGAACAAATTTCTCATACCGGTCCGTCCCTTGATCCCCGTTGCCAATTATAGGCCCGTGCAATCCTAGTTTGAAAGTTCACAATGTCTTCCTCTGACAAAGTGACAGAGGGCCAGATATAAACAACATTTTTTTCCTCACCCTCATTTCCTCTGGTGGATCCCGAGTCGGGGCTAATAATGAGTGCTCGGCCCTTGATTGCACATCCATCACTGTGACCAGAGGAGATGTTTTACTTGGGAAATGAAATATTTCGCGACCTCGTTCCCTTTTCGAGGCGGCGCTGGAGCCCGAGGAGGAGGAGAGGCCCCGGGGCCCAGCTGAGTAAATACTCAAACAGGTAGTCCGCTATGTGGCGAGCGGTGACGCCGTTGTTATTATGAACTTATAGTTAAATAGGAAAAACAGTTTCCTTTCCACTTGAATAGTGACAAATTGTACTTGTGAAGGTTGAAGCTAGTAAGAAGCTAATTCACAGTTTCATCTGGTTTTCAAACGTTTGGTGGAAATGTGGCTTGTTTCAGACATATATTGGTTTTAACTGATGCTTATCAAGCTTTATATGAGCTAAAGGCACCAAATTAATGTAGGTATTTGGTTAAACATTGCGATTAGAAACGTGAAATTCAGTCTGGTATGGTTAGCTTCAAACAGTTAAGTTTTAGCAGGCTAATATGCTAACTGCTAAAACTCGAGTTGTAGCTAAAACAGCAAACTCAAATTGTCAACTATTCAAGTTACTTCATACTGATAATGTTTTAGAAATGTACTTACAGTAACATCTTAAATCATGTAAGACATAATTAGCTATAACAGATAAGATGTGTAGCTGTTTTGTCTAGTTAATGGAAATAATATACTGACAATGCTAACATGAACGGACGATTTCGAACTGAATAATGAATGTGAACAGTGTATCTGAACTACTAAGCATTAAAGTTACTCATGACCTATTAGAGCTGTCAAATGTAAATAATTAATCAAGTCATTGACGATAAAATTAAACAACAAGTATTTTAATAATCGGGTAATTGTTTACAGCTACTTTTTAAATTAAAATTGTCGAAATCTTCCGATTTCCACCTCAGCAGTAATTACTCGCTGATTTCTATAGCCTTTCATGAGCGCAGTCTAATAATCTTTTGTGTTTAATCAAAATACGACATGTGCAAACATTTGATTTTTCTTTGGATGTCAGAACCAACGACTCAATCATGAATCGAGGGAACATGATTTTGCAATACACTTCAACAAAAAATTTGATTTGCTCTGATATTTTGGTTAATCAATGAAATCATCAATAGAATGATCGTTTCTAAATTATATTATTCGATCTTGACAGCCCTACAACCCACTCTGATTGAAAAAAAAAACAATTAAGTGAATTAAAGAACAATACACCATGATAAGAGCGAGATTGTAATGTTAATTTTGAGAAATATCCTTACAAAATGTTCATGGAAAAAGCTACTTAATACAGAATGATAAATGAGAGAAAATGTCCTTGATTAATATATTAGTGTAACAAGTTCCATAACAGTTTTGTGTTGTGTGGGGGTACACCACAGAAGTAATTATGGGTCTACAGTAAAAAGCCACATCTCACACATTGCCTTCAAGGAGAATGTGATCTTTTGCTGTGGCTTCCTTCATCTACCTTCAAAGACTGCTAATAAGAAACCCACAAGAGCAGTTGGGCTTGCTGGGAAGAAAATATCCAAAAAGAGAATTGTTATCTTTGGGAGGTTAGGCGGGGCAAATAAATGTAAAATCCGAAACACTTTTGGAAATGTTTCCAGGAAGCAATGGCCTGTGTGAAGATACAAACTGGAGTTGTATGTATTAGGATTCCCGACTTGGTGTGCTAGAGATAATTTACGAGAAGCCACGGGCAGTGCGTAAATAATGAGACCACTGAATGCAGCTTCAGAATCCAACAATCCCAACAGAATCGACGCCTGCAACATGTAACACTTTGGTAAGCCGGGAGGAAGTGCACAACTCGGGTGAGAAAACACCTTTTTACGAGCATATGTTCACCAAAGCCCTTTAAACATGATTCAAGTATTTATGCACAAAACACCTGAGGAAAGAAGTCCTTCTATAGGAAGGAGGTGTTAAACTACATATACAGTATTTTTTTTTTAGGAAAAAACAGCAACATAATATACATTCAACCCAATTTATAGGTGCTCACAGGTCTATCCATTTTTATGTCATTACGTAATGTGTTGACACACTGAAACGTACCTAATATATATATATATATATATATATATATATATATATATATATATAGACGTGGAAAACGAGATGAATTTTGGCAAAATTTGTCATTTTAAAAAAAAAGGCCTGAAATCGTAATAATTATATATTTTTTAAATACATTCAACTCAGCCCAGTGTTTTCAAAAGGGATCAGTAAAAAGTACCTAGTAATAGTAAGAACTTCCGAATAAAGGCGTACTAAGGCGTTCATGTCCATAAATTATTTCGGATGGTAAGTTTTTTTCTCAAGAGTTGTCAGGCTTTCTCACAACGTTTGGTGGCGTGTTTTACCGTTATGCAGAGCCCAACACTGCTCAACCCGTGGCAACAAGCAAAAGTAAATAAATAAATATCTCATGCTGTGCAAGGACATGAAATCTCATCCGTACTAATCTCATATGACCACATTCCTGATATATATAATGTATATATACCGCAGTACCAGCCATTACATGGTTAGTGAAAGGAGTAAGAACAGAACTTTCTTCTCATTTGATACTATTTTGTTTCTTTTCAGTGCAGTCTAAAAAACCCCTAATTAGAAGTTGACTATTGATGAAGACAGATGAGTTGTGACTGATAAAGCTCTATTGAATTTTTACCTCTCCGGCTTTCTCAAATGACCAGTCAGCATTAAAGGCACCCATATTGTGTCTAGAAGTGCAAATTGATTGATATCGCCGCAAAGCATCGGCCGGGCGCTCGGAGAAGAAGTGCGCCATTGGAACCTGAAGCCAATTATATTTGTTTGTTTCTGGGGAAATGGCCACTCAGTACATTGGATCAATGTGCACATCAAAAGGTCAGAGCAACTCTCTGGGGCGGAGGAGTTGAAGTGGAGCTTCCGTTGCCGGGCTTGAACTTATCAAAGATGCTACTGAGTATTTTCATTTATAATTATTTAGTTTGACAAGAAAACAGTACTTTTCGGAGTTCTAAAACATCATTTTTCAGAATGAAAAACTTGGTAAAAGAATGACGATATAATTCGTCTCTGTTGATGCAAATATTTATCTGTAGTTAGCGCTATTGTCTATACCAAATTTATTCTGTCTTTTAACACACTTAATGAATTCCCAACTCTGTGGCTACGGGATTCTAGCATAGTATAAACACATAACAGAGCGTGGCCCACCGACATCGAGCGCCCTGCACGCCGCTTATCGACGTTCATATGCAAATCTAATTAAAGGCCATATTAATTGCCTCGGCAGACCCATTGCTGACAGGAAACTCCCGACGCGTCTGCACAGAGGACTTCCTCCTTATGGATTGTTTTACCACGCTCGTCTCGGAGGACCAACTCGAATCCATATTAATTTCCTTTCTGGCAGTTATGCGGGGCGGGTTATGAACTGTGCTGTTCCACTTTTAATCTGCCGGTAATTTAGTAATGTGCAAACTAATTGTGCTGCAATATTAATGTGCTAGTGGGAGCCGTTCATAGAAGAGGAAAAAAAAAAAATCAATGCTGAGGACGGAGAGAATTAAATTGCGATATTGCGGCCGTTCGTCAATTGCTTGTTATGCTATGAAACGACTGCAATGGAACTCAATGAACATCGGCGAAGAGAGCAAGTGGTCATAACACGATGTTAATGTGCGCCATAATTGTCAGTCTTTTGAGCTTCGGTCATTTTATTGCATTCATTACTGTATTTTTTCACAAGCAAAATTTTCAGAGAGATTTTTACCTCTCAAACTACTTTTACGAGTATGCATGTGTACATATCCAATATATACATATATATTGTATAATTTGACATTTTCTCTGGGTAAAAGTTGAGTTTTTTTTTTCGACTTATAATCGCATAACTCAAAAGAGACCAATTCATTCCACATATCTGTGTTTGAAGAACTAATTATATGTGAAATATGTAATAAAATTTCATTTACAAGGCTTAAAATTATTAAATATGCCTCTAATTCGATAAGATTTTTTTTTTCTCAAAAGGTTAAAATTCGAATCAATGTGTACAAAAATAAAGGATTAGCAGACAATTCACACTGTTGAGAAGATGAATGTGCCAATATTTAAACTGTGGTTTTTCTCTACCTTGGGCAACATTCATGTTGTTGTAACCTCATCAATTTTTTGAGCTTTTGAGGGTCAGAGTTTTTGAGGCAGGATTACAAACTTGGAGAAGAGAGGCTATTTTGAGAAGTTTCTGAGATACTGTAAAAAAATCCTATTCAAGTTTACTGGCCACAAGCAGATGAATACACACATAATCGTTGGAGCCGACTGCCACAGAAGCCAGCGAATGAACTAGCTCGCCACCTCTGGTAGCAATTAGGATGCTTATGACGGATTGCTTTTGTTTACAGTGTTTAAAAGGGGAGACAAGTACACATAAATAGTCCAATATAACTCGAACGCTAATCCGGAGCAAAGGCCTCCCTCCTACAAAACGTCAACAATCAAATTGTAATAACATTTCCCATCTTTACCATGAAATTATGTCCACTTTATATACCGACTCATACATCTTACCTTGACAGCGCTCGGCCAACTGTGACCATTGGTATGCTGCAAACTCATCAAGGGAGGGAGTTCCTCAAATAACTAGGGTGAAACATCTGAAAAGAGAGATTTGATGGATTTTTAATTGGTCTTAAAGTCATGTTGGAGGTTTAGCAGGAGAATTAAGTGAGTAAAATCTACCGTAGTAATGCACAACTTATCGTTCAAGTTCACACTGTACAGCAAAGAGAAATTTAAACTGACTAATTGAATATATTGGACTAGTCGACGTAAAGTTTTTTCACTACGACCTTTTACTACTGTGACATTTCTTCACCCTACTGCTACCATTTGGTAGCTAGTAAGACAACAAAACATTACCCACGAGTATTACTAAGGCTAGGTCACACTGCAGGCTCAATTCAATTTTTTTTCTGTTACATATAAGGCGGAAAGAACGAGGAACAGTGCAGTATTTGGCAATGGTATTTTGTGCCGTGACAGCAACGTCTCCCTCGTTCACACAGAGCGTCACAGCTCATTCCAGATGAGCAAGAGGATACACACACACACACAGAAAATACACTTCGTTATCCTTCCCTCCAAATATTTTCAAACGTCTTCCCATGGTCCGCTATTGTTGTTTTGTTTTTCCCAAGCTGTTTCCCAAAGCTTTTTGAGCGCAGAACTGTGACAAAGTGTGTTGCTTGTTTGTTACATGTAAGTTAAATGAATGCGACCTGGCTGTTCAGACAGAAGTCGTATATCCAAAGATCAGAAACGTATTTCGGAATTAGAACCACACACCAAGTGGCCTGGGTCGCGTTTGAGAAAATCAGATATGTGTCATTCACGATGCCATTTAAATATCATAAACCTGAATGGCGTCACTTCAGGCTGCAGTGAGGATAAACACTGTATCAGTTCTTGAATCTTAAACTGGATACCAAGGATTTAGAAACAAAATGTCTTCCATGTTATTTAGGAGTTTCATTTTCAAACAACTAATAAGATTTGATTAGGCCCGCATCATAGAAAATCAGCTTTTGTAAGAAGGCGTAAGAACACAAATTGCAGCATAGTGCCTCAGGAAGTAGCCTGAAGGTGTAAAAGTTGGTGTGAAACAAGACAGTAGCACAAAGTGAAAAGTCCCGTAAGCCGCTGCATTAAAAAAGATTTGAAAGCGGTGGTGGATTCCCTGAGCTCTGGGTTAGTCAGGAGTCTTCCGCACTGGCCAAATGACACTAACCCCTCTGTCCTGTTCCGACAAATTGCTAGTACCGCACAGCTAATTGTCTGCCCAGACGCTTTGTAGTCTGAAGGTCAGCCCGGGGTTAGCACTTGAAGTCACAGCCGCAGTTGGACAGGGCTGATTGGAAAGGAACGAGACATTCCTGCCGAGGGAGAAATACATTACGCTTTCCATTTTCGATAATTTACTCCATAAGCATAGTTTTGAAGTGGGCTGATGAGAATCAGCGGGATTTTAAGTTTAATCATATTACTTGATCATCATGAGTGCTAGTAATGGTGGAGACCAGCTGAATGATGCTTATCTGTCAAAACTAGAACACGACTGATGAAGCGAAGCAGATTCATGGCCAACGACTCACATGATGAACTGTATGTATTTTCTTCCAAAACAAACAACTTAAGAGAGACATTTTGAGCTTTCATGTCCTCACATCCCATTCCACTCATCACTGTTGTTTGCTGTAAAAACAGTAGTGAAAATGAGAATGTTTTTCACATATTGGCGATGACGAAACATTATCTATCTATCTATCTATCTATCTATCTATCTATCCATCCATCCATCCATCTATCCATCTATCCATCCATCCATCCATCCATCCATCTACCTATCACGTATCAACCTAGTATCTACAGCATAGGTCTCAAGCTCCAGTCCTTGAGGGCCACAATCATGCATGATGTCGATGCTTCGGTCTTAAACACACCTGATTCAAACGATTAGGATCATTTTCCAGCTCCTGCAGAGCTTGCTGATGATCCAATCATTTGAATCGAGTTTGTTTCAGACAAAAGCATTGGATTGTTGCCCTTGAGGTTTTGAGTTTGAGACCTATGATCTAAAGTATTACGTATGATCTATCAAGTATCTACCTATGCACATACAGTATCTATCTGTCTAGAATGTACCTACATATTTATCTAGTATCTACTTATGTACATATTTATCTTTACAGTATATAACTATGTATGTATCTATCTAGTATGTACCTACTGTATATATGTACTGTATCTACCGCGTATCTACCTATGTTCGTATCTGTTTATCGATCTAGTATCAATTATTTTTGTGAATCGAATAATCATTCAGAACTAAAACTATCCCATTTCTCAGTTTTGTCGCTTGATAGTAAATATTCATTGATTTATTTAGTCATCTTTTTTTTTCTGTGAGTTAGGTAATTAATGAAGCGGTATAAATATTTTTTAAATTTTATTCATTAATTAAATGACAAAAAATCAATATATTAAGTGGGTATTAAAATCCTCCTTAATTGCAGACCTAATATAAAAAGTACCAGTCAAAAGTTTGAAAAAATCTTCAGATCAATTGGTTTCAAACGCATTTTGCATTGTTGTTTGAACAAGATTTTCCTTTTTTTTCCCCAAGAAGACAAAACTGAAAGCATCCTGTCTGACAGATGCTTTAACAGCTTCATCCAGCGGATTGTTATCCCGTCTGATAAATGCCCAGTGACATATGTAGCACACTTACACACCTGGGAGTGTTTTCATATCTCACAATGACATGTTGTGGTAAGCATCAGTGTGGGAGTCAAAGGTCACCTGAACCATTTAGCCTTTGAGCGGTTGCTAGGTTCCGAAAGAGGGAGCTCTCTGGGTGAATGATTCACCAGCCACAAGGCCGCTCCAGCTGGGGATGGAGAGATCTCAGGTCTACGAGCCACCATGGGACTAATTCATCTTTCGCTGCATTTTGAATGCTAATTGCAAGAAACAGTTCACGCCATTGTGCCGTTTTCTTCCCCCACATCGCACCACCTCTCCGCTTCCTTTGGTTGGCATGCTTACTGTGCTGCTCCTTTGCAAAAGGATATTTGTGAAGGGGGAGAATGTATTCACGTTTCTGACACTTCCTGTGTGTTCAAACATCACACTGCTAACGATGAATGAATGTCGAAGCTAAACTGTGGCGAGATGTGCGATAGTCAAAGGAGAAAATCAATATGCTTTAGTGTGCGTTTATTTGTTGATGGTTGATCACACAAAGATTTAAAAAAAAGATTTCCAAATAATTATTTTCAAAGAGGCGGCTTGTTGAGTAAACTCTGCAAGCACAAGAGATACCGTATTATGACTCTGTTTGATGTATTATTTGATTGTTTGATCGTATTATGACTTTGAGCAAAGTTGCTAAAATAATAATGTGATACATTTTCAAACCAACTTCAAATGTTATCACTTGAAACCCTTAGAATTATACAGAAAACAAGTTTGTTTGACCGGAATGAACAGAAATTTATATACACAGTATATACATTTGCCTTTTTGAAGTTGCATTTTGAGAGCCATCTTATAAGATCCAAAAAGGACACAGAGGGCGTGTTAAACATCATAAGTTGATTTCAATTGGTAAAATTGTGTCCAATCATCTCCCAGAAGTGGGTCACATCATCATAATGGCCAACTCGAAGTCCTCAGCTTCGTAACAAAACCAAAACTAAAAGATGTGGATAAGGTCGGCGTGTATTTTCTCTTAAACAAGCTTAGAGGCGAGGTGTTGGGTAGGTAGCGATTGCTTCTGTCTTGCTCCTGTTGTCATTAGCGCACTATAAGCTGTTTTTATCTGCAAAGGCGGGGCCGGTGTGAGAGTGCAGAATAAGCAAGGAATGCTTAGAAATGCATCAATAAAGGAAAATAAAACTTCAGGAGTGTTTAGGGTGGGCAATCGACATTGGAACATGGTTAAAAGCTCAAAAACGTATGTTTTTATCTTTAAAAAAAAAGTGATTGTCATCTAATTATTCAGGGGGCTTGTTGCGTTAACTTGCAAGCAACCAATCATATTGTGCCTGGTTTCAAAACCCTCTTTGTTAAACTATGCAAAAAACGAAAGCACTCATTACCGGTGATAAGACAGTATTTAGGGTTATTGAAACCTTGACGTTTCAACTTCATGGTAGACCCACAAACCCATTATCGGCCCATGACTAATCTGTATATTTATTGCATTTATATGGCTTGGTTAGACAAGTATGTTTCTGTGGTGTTCACCCTTGCGAAACGTCATGCAATCCAGTTAATTTGGTGCAATTTACAAAAGTTCTTCATATGACAATAACTCCAACTGTAGTTAGAGCGCCACCTGTTTATTTGGCATACACCTCAAGGCCGCATGACGACAGTCCATGAGATTCAGTCAGTGTTCAAATAATTGGTTCAAGAAACGTGGAAGGCAGGCTGAGGACCGGCGGGCCGGGATGCAGCTAGATTTCCGCACCTCGGTCCGCAGGAGCCAGAATCATCGATCGAGGCCGGCGAGCGGTGGAAGCCGCCATTTAGGCTGAGGCAATACAACTCGGCTCGTATTGATTGATGAGCCCGCTGCCGTTAATATTATTTATAGAGCTGCGGTCGACACAACTCTATGACAGTAAGCCCAGCCCTATAATAGCTGGTAATTGATGGAGGCTTCCCCTCTCGCCACTCACGCGCTGACCCCATTGCGGTGGAAGTCAGGTGGATCGCCTCCAACGGCGTTATGATTGATATCATCAGATTACATAACCCCTCGGCGGAAGCCTCGTGAACCCACTCAAGTGGGCGCATTGATTTTTGATTAGGACGCCACTCAACACATCTCGCGGGGAAGCTGGGGAGATATATCCAGCAGATAAGGCCATATTTGTTATTATCTCTGCCATCGGTGGATGGGAGCCCTGCTACATGCATATCTAAGTCCCAAAGTTTTTAACCTGTTTGCTCTGGATCAAAAAAAACTGAAATGAGTAATTCATGGTGCTAATTTGAGCTCACTAGACCTTGTAAAAACATTTGGTGTTGTATTAGGTTAGCACAGCAGATCAAATGATGGAAAGTCGGCATTATTGCTTCATTGAAAACTATTTTTATTGCAATTAAAATTCCTTCAAATACGACGTGAAAGACAATTTAAGCCCTGCGATGGTTTGTGTGTGTGGTCAGTGGCGCAACTGTTGCGTGACGGATTTTGGACCTGTCACGAAGAGAAAAAACTCACGGGAGGGGAAAAAACTATATATTTTGAGATCATGGCTTTGTACAGTAGACCAAATATGACCAGCCATAAAATTAAAGACCAAAAAAAAAAGTTTTTTCTACATGACAAAAACTGAAAGTAAGCTCTCTAAGGAATTGCGATGATATGTGCATTATCATCGCTCAAATTAGTTGCGGGACTTCAGGTAGGTGAACGTCAACAAAGTTTGGACATGTGTACTGTACATGTTTTTGTTCAAAATTCACACTATATAAATATATTGAATGCATTTTCCCCACATTTTACTTCCTAAAGTTATTACTGGCAGATTAAATGCAAACACACACACACACACATACACTATATTATCTGTTTGTTTTTTATTTTACTCAAAAGTATTTTTGTTAGTTTTCAGACAACAAAAAAAAACTAACATGTATTTAGACTTTGAAGGCAACAATTGCAATAATTTTTACTCCATTTTTTTAATCGTAATTCGAAATAAACAATTTTCAGTTATATGAAATAGCTATAGATGTGACCCTAATGAGGATAAGCGGCTACAGAAAATGGATTGATGGATGGACGGATGTTATTTTTCTTCACCGAAGCGAAGCTATTTCCGTCAGTTCACCGTATCACAATCAAATCAATTAATGCAAGTAAGTAAACGTTGCCTTGAATGTTTTTTTTCATGGCCTGAGAGGGTCTTTGCCACTTTTACTGGCACAATGCAACTTCAAGGACAAAAAACTACAAATGAGCTGACTTCTTTATGACATACCTTACTTCCCTTTTCATCATTTGTTAGAGAGATGGCAGTCGATTCGAAGGTCCATGTATGATCATGTATCCTTTCCTTTAACAGGTTGTTTTTGCAGCCATTCATCTTTTACACAGCCACTGCAAGCAGGTAAATAATAGTTGAAAGAAAATGCAGGTGACCTGGACATCAGGATTTGACAAAGCTATTGAAACAACAAGCATATTGCAATTACTACATATTGCAACTCTCAATGACGTTTGGTGAAAGTCTCTTATGTGCTCCACAGTGAAATACAATTTGTATGAAAAACATGCGAGTCCGGAGCGCTTGTACTGCAAGTGCAATCAGTGCTAAGGTTGAGAGGCATAATTGTGTAATGCAAAAACTGTGATTTATATACCCTCCTGACTTTTTTGACACCTGCGGCATAACGGCTCCTTTTTTAGAAATAAAAAAAAAATGTTATCGTTTCATTTCGCGCCGTGATGGCGTTAGACCACAGGGGGAGTCGTACAAAAATACATACAGCAAAGTGTGTGTGGTGCGTGACCTTTGGCTGACCAGGGGCAAAAGGAACAAGGCCGGAGTTATGAAGCTGAAAAAAAAAAGCATCTTAACCTCTAATCGGGCTGCACTGTGAACAGGAGCTCTTATTCAAAGTATTTCTGGCTTGTGCATAGATGATGTCAAACCACTTAAAAAATGACACCGGATCAAATGTTTGAGTTGAGGGCGCATTCACGTGTTTACTGTTTGCTTAGAAACACTATAAACAAAGAAACCTACTGATTACATACCAGAAAAAGCAGAGGATGATTCAAAAATATGTAGAAACAGGCAACAATTTTAAATGAAGACAAAAATCGGTATTGTAGTTTGGAAAATGGAGTAAAGAAGTGTGTTATATTACATTCAAAGAACTTTCTACAAGGCTACCTAACATACTCACTGAGATAGAAAGAATTAATCAGATGCAATTTGATATAATTCACCCAAATCACTCTTGTGGCATTGCTCAATTGTTGTTGTATGTTGTTGTTATTGAAGATTGTTGTTATTTTGTTGTTATTGTAGATTGTGGAGAATTATTGTCACATGTATAACATGAAACCACACATCATGCAAAATAAAAGTTAACTTGTATTTACCTAATGGCAATTAGCAACATGCATCCGATTTTAGCAGTCACTTTAGCAGTCACTATTGTTATGGTAATGATGTCAGGTTATGGTAGGCCAGCAGGGAAGAATTTGCTGGCCCTGACGGCCCACCACTGATATACATGGGGGTAAAAGTGGTTTGCAATACGCTAATGCAAAATGAAATTTTACCCGATTATTTAATGAGAGAATCCATATAATAATCTATTCTAAAAACATTTGATTGAGAGACCTATATTCATAATCATGTATTACATTCAGGATACAATGACAACAACAGATGTTAGGGAAAAAAATAAGACGACAATATTTTGGAAGTAAACCAATATAATCCGGTTCTGCTTTTTCAAATGATATGAATGGGATTCGCACACTCCAGTAGTTCCAGCAGGTGTAAATTTTTAGTTTACATTCTGCCAACAAATTGTCAGATGAGGGGGGGGGGGAGTGCATCAAAGTAACGTCCATCAGCCAAATTCCCAAACACGCTAAACAAGGCCCTCACCAAAACACGGCCAAAATAGTCACAAATCTATTTTGTTGTTACACAAAACTGCTACCACCTACCATGATGCGTATTTAGTCTGTTGTCCAAACACGAAGGGCGAAGCTGAGCGATGAAACTATTGGGACTGAATGTTGTTGCTACGCTCGAACGAATCCAAGACAACTTGTAAATATGATAATAACACATCCCCCACAGTGCAATTCCTTTCATTGTCTTATTGCACATGCGGGCAATCTTGCAGATAGACTCCCATTGATTGCTTTAATGATCTTCAATCCCTCCAACGCGATTCCCTCATTCTCTAACGGTTTGCCTGTAAACACTCGGCATCTTAACGCGCTAGAACCGGTCCCCCACCCCCGGTCTCTTTAGCGCGGCCTAGCTGGGCGCGCCGTAAAGCTGTTGAATATGAACATTATGAGCTTTGCCTTCAAAACGTAATGGTTCACAAATCAGCCGCGATGGATTTTTTTGCTGCCCCAATCGATGACTGCTGGAAGGGGGTGATGATTTCTACCTTTCAGATGTTCTCCCACACCTAATTCATATCAGTCATAGGACAGGAAGGAGTCGGAATAATTTCATGTTGGTGAGAAAACGAAAATGTTGTGACAATACCGCAAAAAGAAAGGCGGCATTTATCAACAAAGAAAAAAGTTAATAAAACTTCCCACCCCCATGAAAACTCATGATATTGTCATAGAGTATGTCATGTAAATTGTCTTTAAAGAGTCAATATTATTAACTCATTCAATGCCAGGGATGTATTTTCACGTGTTTTTAAGAGTCTAGACATTAAATTCCAGATACCTAATTATCAATTTAATATTTAAGTACATTAGGGACATTAATTTCCGAATACTTTAGTGTTAAATCGATACCTAAGAATCTGAGATTGAAAGTCTGGACTCTTAATAAAATGTAAAAATACCTCCCTTGCATTAAACGACTTAAGATAATATGACAAGAAATGTGTCATGTTTCTTTCCAAGACAGAAGCTGTAGCAACTCCAAGTAAAATTTGTATTTTGAGTATTTATTTAAGAAAAAGAACACTAATATTTGCAAATGCAAATCAAATGTTATGTAAAGCATTTTTTAGGGAAAAAGAGCCTAATAATGACACAATAAAATAATGTTGAATTAAAGAGGGAAGAATTCTGGTGATCATTATTTAAGCATTTTTAGAGACCAAAAAAATGTGGGATTCAAGTTGTTTAAAAAAGAAGAAGAATATCAAGATTTCTTGAAGTTGTAACAAGGAGAATATGCACGACCCTTCAAAAACCAAATTAATATTATAAGATTCTTTGTCAAAAATATTTTTAATAAAGATTATAAATGAATAAGCTTGTATTTTTTAATATACCTAAAATTTTTACAAGTATATATATATATATATATATATATATATATATATATATATATATATATATATATATATATATATATATATTTATATATATATATATATTTTTTTTTTTTTTTTTTTTTTATCACAATGTTCCAAAACCAAAGTTGTGTTTCTGCCAGAATATCATAATCATACATGAATACTTTTCTTATTTTAGGTCTCAATTTTTTAGAGAAAAAAATAGGTCATCTCGGCGTTTCTGCAACATGACCAAGAAGCTAATGCTAACTGCCGCTTCTGTTGATTATTTACAATGTGATCAGCGTTGGGTCCACACATGGCCACCATGACACAGAGCCTTTATCCGCAGAAGAGACCTAAACATGATGACATAAAGAACCATTGGGTTGTTCTTTGCCTCACATGATTAATGAGCTCCAATTAGGACGTGAACGCCAGATTTCATGGCTTCCTACGCCCCACGCCGCCTACCACCAGCGTTAATCTCCCTCAGGTATATTTTTAACACGCCCACGGACAACATCACAAAGCAGGAAAAGATGCTTTACTGTCTACCCTGGATCAGCGCTGTGTTATAGTTCATTACCAAGATGGGCATTTCGCATCGTTTTTGCTGTTCCGTGAGTCATTAGTTGTCGACGCCCAAACCGAAAATTGTAATCATCAGGACGTCGCTCGGTCCCATCAACGTGCTCACCTCCACAAAAATCATTAAACCTTCGATATCCAACTAAAAAAAGTATTAAACTTCGGAAAAGTACTTTTAAATAGTACTCTCTACAGCTGGGTCTTAAACAAAAAGCAAAGGCAAAATTTGACAGCATTCACTTCCATCGCCCAAATTAAGCAGATATGCTTAAAATATGTTAAAATGAGTAATCACACACCACAATGCCTAATGTGTGTTCCCTTGGCATTACAGTACACTGCAATAAGCAATCACTTCCACTAGGGAGCATACACACCAAAAAGCATGTACGTATGTTCAATGTGTGCCCACGGGACAACATTTGCAACATTTATAGCACTGACAAGCGCATTCATATCTATGTAAAATAAAAACAAGAAACTCCTCGCATCATACCCTTCGAGAATATTGCTGTTAATTATCGACTGAGAATCATACTGCATCACAACAATTGGAACTGTTTCACTTTCAAATCAAAACAAGCCATGTATAAAAATAGGTATCGAACTGTCTTTTATGAGAAACTACAACTAATGGGTACGTTAAAAGAAAAACAGCCAATCAGCTAGTAATCCTGCAACATCCAACATTAAGGCACACTAATATCAGCATGTGTGCTAATATTAGCTTGCACGTGCTAATATCGGGATAATAAATGGATGTGTAATGGATGTTACAACAATGCGGGTAGTGTGCAGTATCATACGATATCTCCTGACCAATCAGCAAAGCCCGAGTTACGGTAAGTGTGAGCAGTAGCCCGTGCACTTCCCTCACAATCAGCCTTTGTGTTACTACAACAGAATAGCGGCAAGGGTGGGAAGTACATCATATCGTAGCGGTCCCGCAGGTGGTTTAGCTTGGAGAGGAAATGGGATCTTTACACCCAATTTGAGGTGAAGTGACTGGGAGTTTACATGTAGGTTATCCCGTGACCCCGCTGTAATTACTTCCAGACCGCAGGTGGTCCGGCTCTTGAGCGGCGCCGTTTTACACCCCCCGTTCACCCTTTTCCCGAAAACAGTCGGGAAGATAACAATCCTTATGCTTCATTCAGATCATGGATGATAACAAGTTGCCACTCGGAGCAAAGGTGGCATTTACCTGTGTTTACGCGTGCCTCCGTCGTTTGACGGGCGGGTAAGGTGATATTCCTGATGCAGTCTAAAGTCGGGAAAAGTCCCAAAACAGCTGTTCAACCTTGAGCTCAATGCAGGTTAATTCAATTACTATATATTTTAGCAGCCAAATGTCCATGTCTACTACAGACAAATGAAGTCTTATATTACTCAATTCGGTACATGATCAAGTTTTGTCACATACAGTATTTAAAATGAACAAATTTCAAATTGAACCTGTAGGGGGAGCTATAGAGTAAAATGTGTTGTTCCTTAGTAAGAGTCATGTGTACTGCATAAAATCAATGATATAATTGTTGAAGTTGTAACAATATATTTAAGAAAATTCTATGTGAAGCTTCAGGCTATGTATCAGAATTTGTATGTAGAAAATGTATGTTCACATTAATTAGATTGTAAATATACATTATATTTTAACATCTATTAACAGTCTTCAAGTATTCCAATTCTGCAATACTGATTCATAGAATGTTGAAATTTGTTCTATCAACAAATCAATCACTTTAAATTAAAATGCAAAATCACCAAGGTGCACGGTCTGAATACACATTACAACATAATAAAGTTAAAACAGGTAAGGGGCAGAAAACAGGAAAAAATATTGATAAAACAGTTATAAGCTACACTGGGTTAAATACTGGGTTTAAGATGAGATTTACATACATCAAATAAACTGACCAAAATGTATTCTATACTATGATTTACATGAATATTATTTCTTCTGTTTATTGTTCAAATTATTAAAATGCACCAATTGGAGCCGCGCTCCCAATTTTGGTGTGCTGTATACCTGTGTACAATGACAATAAAAGTATTCTATTCTATTGAGAGAGCATGTAAAAAATCAGTGTTGTAAAGCGCGACATTAAAACAAAAGTGGGCGAACGGTTTCCTGCGACTTAGATTGATGCACTTGCTGCTGACAGCTGTGAATCATGACTCCACAACGGCGCACCACCAGCAGCTCTGGAATGTCTGATAAAATGATATTAATTCCGCGCATTAATGAGATTAATGAAGGTGAGCTTTTTCCCGACCACCTTTTTTTTTTTTGGTCTGGCCCTGAAATAATAACACAAAGGTAATTATAGGGCATCCATCAATCTGCTGCCAGACATTCTAATTATCTGAGCATTTTCTGAAGTGCTCTCACTTCTCCCGCAGCCCATTTGTATGGCTGTGATATGTTATTTTTTCATTAATGGAAAACTCCCCGGCCACATGTTACAGTGGCGGCGCTATGATGGAGCGGCGAGCAGATTGAGAGATCCAAAATGTGCGTGATGGATGAAAATGTCAGGCCGCTAAGAGGTGCGCATCATCGACTCGTCGTCGCGCATCTTGACGGAGCACTCCGCCACTTCCGAGGGGAATAATGAGGAAGCTGACAGCGCACGCCGGTAGTGTAATCGATGGTCTTTGCATGAATAATCAACTTGCGCTAATTGAACAAAGAATATCTTTTTGATTTAGTCTTCAGGTTGGACTTGAAAAGATGTTGGTATATTGAACCGCTTAGTTTCACATCAAAGTGCCCAATCATGAGCTTTTTGCCCATGGCTAGTTTTCAGATTTTTTTTTTTTTTTCCTTGCCGATTTGCTGTTTATGTTGGTTGGATTCTATGTTGAACTGAGGGCAGAAGTTTCATTTAGTCATAGCAATGTCTAATAGAAAGTGAGCGCTTTGTCGCCATCTTCTGGCACAAATAGGCAATTACAAACAATTTTGGATAGTAAGTTAGTTATATTTCTGCCAAGTTTTGAACCCTATCTGCCGTATATAATAAGAGGTATTCATTAAGGTGTCCCCACTACAAATTCGAGATACAGTACATAATGACAAGTTTTCCTCGAAATAAACAATTTCGATCAACTACCATTTCCACTTTTAGGTGTTTCTATTGAATTGTTTTTTACTTGAGGCGCCAAGCCGGCCAACGAACGAGTCCAACCGTTGACCCGAACCATCCATCCATCCATTATCTAGAGGCGCTTATCCTCACAAGGGTCACAGGCTTGCCGGTGCCTACCCCAGCTGACTTCGGGCACTCGGCGGGGAGAGATGAACAACCATGCATGCAACCAATCACACCTAAGGACAATTTTGTATGTCCTGAACCGAACTAAGAGAAGGGAAAAAAAAATATTCTGTAATTTATCTTTGTTGGTAAATCAGTCAACAGCTTCTGTCGAAATACACAGGTTACAAATTGTACACAAAACAGAAGAATGCAAACTTGTTTTTTAATTTCATCAGATCTGGTTTATTTCCACATCAACAGATCCACTGAACAGGTGCCTCTGTTTCACTTCATGCTCCACCCATTCACACAACCGGAGGCAAACACAAAAACAAACACCACTAGGAATGTGATTATGGCCTACTGAGAGAGCTTAAAACTCTCTTTTACTGCCAATCCGCAATAGCCTTTCCAAAACAAACTCCTAAAGTCCATCATATGGATGCTAATGGCTTTCTAACACTACAAGGTTGACCAAAAGATGACCGGGGCGGAAGAAAGTTTGTTCAGACCTCCCATCCCTTCAATCCTAACTATTGCTCAGAGGCTCAGCAAGTTTCCTGGCTAATTGTCATTTGTCACCTCACAACCCCAAAAGATGCTTGCCCAGCTGTCTAAATAAGTGTAATTTATACTGGAGGATATCCACATTGACCTTAAATGTTTTGTTTTTACAGAAGGGCTAACCATGACAGTCCAGTGACGGGACCTACCGTACTGCCTTTAATCATATATCCGTGTTTCCAGATCTCAGTGAAACACTGTCAATAAATGGATTCCTTTCGATCATAGGGCAAGCACGCCTAAAGTCCAACTCGGGGGACCAAATGTTAATGATGAGGCGCTAGCAATGGATGAAAAACCGCAAAGCAACTAAAGCCCTCGCATGTTTTCACCTCACCAAACTCGGTCCTCTCTGCAAAAAAAGTAGGACACTCTTGCCAAAGGGAGTCCAGATGATTTACTCGTAATCCCTTCAAAAGAATGTATACATGGTTCACATCATGTGACTCACAAGGTTAAAACACGGAGTCTGAGATTTGGCTGCGGCCGACACAGGCTCGCGTTTATCTTCGTCCGATAAACACTCTCTGAGGCGGCATATCCCGCCATGTCTTCAACTTCAATTTCAATAAACTCCCTAAAATTTGAAACCGGTCTTGTCATTCCATTCAAGTGTCTTGTAAAAGCCTCTTAAAGGCCGTGTGTTTTTATAAACTCAAGTTCGGCCACTTATCGGGCCTAAGGTCTCGTGCCTTTGTTTTTGAATGGTTGACGGAGAAATAAACAGCATAAAACAAAATGTCAAAACGTCAACATCAGAGGCCCGCCGAGCACTGCTATTTATAGTCATTCTTAAATGGTTTCAAAGCTAATGAGCTTTTTAATATGACACAGGCCATGTTGCAGTGATTTTTATTTTATGTTTTTTGCCTCATTGACCAAGCCAGGATTCTTTTATGCGCAGAATAAAATAGATATAAGGTCACTGAAAGTAATTGTAGACTTTCTAACATCAACGCCACCTCCTATTTATGGATAAAAGCAAGGAGGCGGGTTTCAGCCCCCTAAACATAATCATCGCTTTTTTATTTATTTGTTGCCCGGTTCCCTCAAAGGTCGGGAATATAGCAACAGTAGGCCGGAGGGATCGGAGAAATCGCTCCTTTTAGAAAGGAAGAGTAATACCCCGGCACAAATGATGTCATAGTTAAGTGTTTTCTCTTGTATTTACACATCCGCCCGAGCTGCCGGGCTTCCTGCTCATCTCAGAGAAATGGAAACGACACATCCCGACTCTAATGCACGGCTGAAAATACGCAAAACTCAGCGACATTATAAACGCTCCGTTTGACATTGATGCAGAGTCGCCTCTTCGGCTCAATGCAAATCCTGCGATGGGGGTGGAGAATGGGGCCGCCAAAAGAATGAGGCATTTTAATGACATTAAACACTTTATTCATCGCATGTTTAATTCATAATCATTGTCCTCCTCCCATCCTGTGTGAAGGAGTTCAATTTGTGGGAGAAATGAACCACTCAAGATGGATTTAAACCAAATCTAAGCTGTCAAAACACGCGGTTCTTATTGCGGCATGTACTGTTAATTGCCAAAAGCAGTTCAAATTAGTCACACAGGCGGGAGTAAGCCTCCGATCATTTATGTTTTCTTTCAAATTAATAACATAGGTTTCTGCTTTACCTGTGCTTTTTGCTCTTACTTAATTTGTAACTTAGAAGGCAAAAGCAATGGCATTCTGCAAAGTAGTATTAAGACCTTCTCTAATAGACAAAGTTCAAATACAATTTACGTGCACAGTATGAGAATAAAACATAAGTTTATAAGTAAAAAATATGCAGCCTGACTAAGATAGATGAAATATTGATGATTGTCGTTTGAGGGAGAGACAGCGAGATCTGGACGCTACTTTTGGGGTCGTGTGCTCAGTACAAAAACTGACGTTCCAGTAAACCAAAGGCATTTTCCATCAACACAGTTTGGTGACAATTTGGTGACAAAAAGTAGTAGATTTTAAACCAGGTGAACCAGGTCTACTTACCAGTTAGTGTAATGTGATTTTATTAGATTTGATCCTGGCAGAAGTATACAGATTCTGCCCTGCGTCATTATGTGCAGTAGATGATGAATGTTCACTTTTTTTTTTTTTTTGACTTCATATCATTATTATACTACCGCGGGGCTGAAATTATCTTCGAGAATCCACTGCAATTATAATCAGAGCCTTTGTTGTAATAGCACAAAGGACTGATATATGTTTGATAGGAAATTAAGCTTAATGTTTACCCTTTCAAGACCTTCTTACAGTTTTGCAGCGATACATGATAATATGTTTCAGAACTATCCAATAGCACGTGCTCGGTAAACAAGCACTCATTAAGGTTGGTGTCGGAGCAGGGGTGGATGAGTAGGCGTGGTCTTCCTGCTCTAAAATGATGACCTCTGTAGAATTTCTCATGCACAACAAGACAAGTCAAGAAAAGGTTTTTATCTGACTTGATGGCCGATGATTGAAAATGGATTTCCTAATCAGCCGTGTTTTCAACCAAAGTCTGGCTTGATTATCACGTCGTATTGTCGTCAAATGACTGCCTTGGATCATGACCGCTGATCTCTGAACATACGCTGACACCGTCATAAATTACAGGGTGTGCAGCTGATCCAAGAGGGATGTAAAGAAACAGCAAGCCATCTGCGGCTATGAATACAGCTGTGTTCAACCTACACGTCAAATAAGCGTCTTACAGTGCACGTCATCTCCTTTTGTGCAAATGTGAGCTGTAATTAAGGCGCTAGCATATAAAGGCTTTCCTAAAAAAGCCTAAATTCGGAATCATTATCATTGCGAAGAATTGAGTCATCGCACCCCTCACCGCATGATTATTTGGGAATCCGAAACTTGGGAGGCATGTCTAAAATTAAAATGAATATTTGCTTTATTTTAAAAGACACCGAATTAACTTATCAACATGTTTTTTTCATATATTAAAGGATACGTTCTGGTATGGATTTTTGTGTACTTACTTGTATACGACTGTTGTAAGTGGTTAGCATACATAAGGATAAAATGTCAAAATCATCTGCAAATATTTTTGGCTAACTTTTGAATGGCCGTTTTAATTGCCCAGTCAAGAAATTCTGGTAAGTTTATTTTAACTGATCATTTGTCATTTCTGGAAAAAAAAACCTCACCTGGCAAATGTCTTTGTATTCGGACCAAGGCATCAACACTTGAACAATTGGCACCATCGAGTGAGTTGAGGAGCTTCATTCAACAGAAGTAAATCTTTGTCGCCATCTTGGGCCAGGTGTAGGCTAAAAAAATCCACTTCAGATTCTACAAATGATGAAAATCAACGTAAATACATTCAAAACGCAGTGGCAAAATGGATAAATGATTTATAGGAATTAAACAGCTTTAACAACCGCCGACCAAACATCTGCGCAGACTCTTAGGTGCCTCCTTGTAAAATAATAAATAGTAGTAGTAGTCATTTCGTCATAAAACAAGTTCTTTCCGCGTCCTCGAAATGAGTAGGGAACAACACGTCCCAAATCCCCGGCGCCACATGGGGCCCGTCGGTCATCGTTTCTGGCCTTAATTTATCTCAAATCTGAGTGAATACCCGACCTCATGCAATTCTAATGCACGTGATAAGGATTTTACAACAAAGTATTCCTGTCAAGAAATCCATGGCGGTGACAGTGATGCCGGTGGCTCAAAGGACGGTTAAGAGTCTGTGCAGAGCGCCGTCGTGTAGCATTCTAAACGAGCACGCGGGGGAGATTTTGATAAATAAGAATTGAATTTAGTTCCAGCTGCGACATGTTGATTGATCAAAAAGCTCATGGCTAAGGCCTCCCTCCTCTCCAGTCTTATTTATTCTTTGTCAAATGGTTTTAAAATCAATACGAGTCTTGTGCACAAGCGTTACTGCTGCAGGCATTTGGGGAAAGTCAGCAGGAGAAGAAGGGGGTGGGCAAAAAGAAAAACACCTGCTCTCTCGGTGATTGTTACTAATTTTTCCTGTCAAACATCCCAACACAGAATAATTATTTTGCCGTATGGTTACGGGGCACGGCGCTTGATTGTGCAATCCGTTTAGATAACTTCTCAGAGGCGCCGGAAAATGAAATTGCCCCAAAGCGCAGAAATCGCAGCGGGAAGGCGATCGATCAGGTGCGCCGGCAAATCATTCGCTTTAAAGATGCTTGCGGATTTCCGACGAATCGGAATCTTTGGTTTCGGCACGGATCCTTCCCAAAAATGGGCTGAGCTTTAAATTCCCATTGGTGTGAAGATATGTCCGCACAGGGTCCAAACTCTGCTAGGAATAGTGGAAAAACATGAGTATGTTTCACCCCTGCCAATATTAATAGAAATACCAAATATTCTCAGTCAAAAGTTTGGAAACACCGCATGAAGCTCATTAAATTAAGGTTATTACCTGTTGATACTTCACTGCTGAAAAAACTGAGAGATGATATAGGTTTCTTGTTAAACGATGACATCTTCGAGCCTTACACCTAAGTGCTGATTTTATTCGTCACGTGCATTTGTTTCCCTTATCTTTGCGAGGAAAAGTAGCGGTGGGTCTGTTTTCAAACCAAGAACTGTTCTAAGCCACTTCAATTTGTCAAAATGTTATCCAATGTTTATTCTTGCAATATGCTGCATTTGATGGAAGTGGGAATTTTGACTTTTTCAAACGCCGACAAGGAAAAGTGCACTTGAATGCTCCTTTGAAGTGGAAGGTCTAAGTTGCAAAGTCATGAAACAAAAGGGAAGACATCAAAAAACACAAAACGTTTGTTGTATACGCAAAGAGTGCCAATCCGAGTGGAATAAATCCGACTTCTCACCTTCCTCGAATGCAGCATTTCAATCTCCGAGTTTGGATAATTGCAAGGACTCTTTGTATGCATCAAGAGATTGCTTCAGCACTTATGAGGTAGAAAATTAAAGTTCCACAACGCACCGTTAATGCATTAGTAGATGTTTCCAAACTTTTGACTGGGGCTACAAATGATTTGAAGCACGTGAAAACGCTTACCTTCATTTTAAATGTAAAATATAATTTGATTTTGTAAACAGCACACTGTAAATGCCCATATGTACATGCAGCAAATGTTCAACTACATACTAACGACCCGGGCTAAATTCAGCTCCTCCCCAATATAAAAAAGCTAATCCCTCAATCAGTTTTTATCATTTCAACACACTTTTTGGAACCGACTTAACATGGCTACTTTCCTATGGATTGGGGCTTTGGTGGCCTATTTTAGAAACTATTTTCTCCGTTTTGCATACAGGGAGCACCCTACTTCAAATTAATACAGTTCCAGCAATTCACAACGTGGAACCGGCAAGTCTACTATCGTACGAGATTGGTATTCCCAGTCATGTCTCTGAGACTCCCAATTTATTCAAGGCACATCTCAAAACTCCACAAACAGCCACAAAGGGTGTACTGCGACGCTTTAAAGATGGACACCTCACGTGCAAAATGAATCGCCGGCGCCTCGGACTGCTTGAACACCATTTGCGCATGCATGATTCTAAACATATTCATAAGAAGTCGCCGAGGTAGTTCTGCGCTGTTCCAGCACGAGTCATGCATACATTGTTCTAATGGATTCCTCTCTGAAGATGGTAAAGTAAAGAATGTGTCCCTGAACGTGCCAACCAATAAAGTAATGGGCTCCTTCTTACATGCATCTATACTAGCTGCTTTAATGTCTTTATAGTACAGGATGATAAACTTAGTCATTTTCACCAGTAAAAAGTGATTATTTTGTCTATAATTAATTTCATAGCTATGTTCTATACACAATTTTACTTGACTAAAAAAAAATGTTTCCACTTGGTGTCAACTCAAATTTACATCACATGCTCAAGGCTCAGGTGAGAACCCATCACGGCTCACCTGTTTTCAAAGTCATGTGACATTCACAAGTTGGGCTGTGATTGGTTGTTACCTGAGTCCTGACTACATATGATGTAATCTTCATTCGACAAGCGGTAAAATACTGTACGTTTTTATAGACATTCATTGCCAAGGAAAAATAATTACCGTGTTTTCCGCACTATAAGGCGCACCGGATTATAAGGTGCACCCCGAATTAATGACATATTTTAAAACTTTTGCCATATATAAGGCGCACCGGATAATAAGGCGCACCCTCAATTATGACATATTTTAAAACTTTTTCAATCACAATTTAGTAATCCCCAAAGTAATAACAATAATAACTCAAATAATAACTCTAAATAGCATAATAACTCAATGGCAATATGACCAACCTTGTTCAACTGTAAACACACAAAAGAAACAGGTAAAGCTTACTTTATCACTTCATTCCCCATCTACGAATCCCAATCTCAATATTGATCCATATATAAGGCGCACCTGATTATAAGGCGCACCATCAGCTTTTTAAAAAAAAATTAAGGCTTTTAGGTGCGCCTTATAGTGCGGAAATTACGGTAAGTTATAAAGTTATCTCCTAAATTAAGTACTCAGGTATTAAAGTAATGATTAACGAATAAAGTCATTGATTAAAAATTACCTCAAATAATTGAATACTTTAATATTAATTCATTTAGTATTAGCCATTTTCAGAAACCCTGTCGGCAAAAAGTTGAAAAAAAGTATCAAAAAGATTGAATGTCTGGACTCTGGGACTTTGGGGTAGAATGGGTTAAACAAGCCAACATTCAGAGCACTAAGAAAGATTAATTTATAAAAAAGATACAAATGTGTGTTGAATCCCAGTCTTCTAAATTATATTAAGAAATTTGCTGAGAGTAAGATTTTCATTTATTGAATTCTAAAGAGTTCCTCATCCTTTTGCAATAGTTTGGACGTCCAAAGTGTAAAAAAGACAAAGACACCTCACACACAAGTTTGGCCGGGTCAAAGTCTTTAAAGGTTGAAAGCAAATCACCTTAACTATTCTCGACTCCTGCGGTAACTTAAACAGATGTTTTATTTTGACAACAAAGCGTTCAATGTGTTTGTATCGACGTCGTCATTTCTCCAGGCGACTCGGAGAGCAGATAGCAGATATGTCGGGAATCATGTTTCATCTGTCTCTAAGGTTTATAAGTAGATTACCTTTTGTAATTCGTTTTGTTACGCCAGTCAATAAGCATCCGATGCAAATGTGCTTCATTTGTATTTGAATTGATGTCCTGTCCCCATTAACTTATGCCTCTAATGCATTCTGGTACATTAGTAAATAGACCTGCCGGATTAATCATTAGTTCATTGGGATCATTTGCTTCCCCCCTGCTTAATTGAATCTCTGACATTGGTAATAAGGGCGGACTTCACCTGCCTCCCCGGACACTCGAAAACAAAGTAAGAGTAATCTTATACTTGTTTGTTTCATTTTTACTTTGACATTTTTTTAAGAAAAGTAGCTCGTGTTAGAGAACTGATCAATAGTTTCTCTCAAGTTGTGATTTATGTCGTGATTGTCTCTTGGTTTAATTGCTGTTCTAAATTCTACCTGTTTGGCCTGTTTCAATGCGACGCTTGCTTATCTCGCCCTCTCACACTGACCCCGGTAATAAATGGCCCTCGCGGTCTCCGGAATAAAACCTGTTAAATAGGCCCAGCGCACATTATTTATTCAGTTGTAATTAATCGCAAGGATACCTGGATTGAATTCAACCAAGAAGGGTCTTTTTAAAAAAGGGACCTTTTGTGTCCTGCGGGAAGGTTAGCGAAGGTAACAAAACAACCTCCAAAGTGCTGCTCGCTGTCTTTTTAGTTCATAGAGTTACGGTGTATCATTCACACAGATAATCCTCAATTAATGGTCCGATTCAGTTCATTCTGAAAAATAAAAATGTTCCTTTCGTGCTTAATATAGGACAAATTGGGGCGCTATGCTAACACAAAGTGATTTGGAGATATGTTTTTTCAGGGTGGATACTGATACCAATGATTAATAGTCAATGAGGAACAAATGATGTGCACCCCTGGCGATACTTCACTGAACTCAGAAAGACGTTAGAAAAAGACTACGCTGGATTTAAATTAGCAAAAGTTGGTAACGAATGCCTTTTCTTGCGAAACAAATCAGTGTCCCACACTGAGGAGACAAAAGATTGTCTACTAAATGATCAAGTTTGAGTGTGTTTAGCAGGCGCAAAAAACAGAAGGGATTTATACGTTTTTTGTGTTTCCCAGCAAGGCTAAAAATTTTTGTAGCGTCGTACTTTCAAATCTTCCTACTTTCCAGACAATGAGATTATTGCAACCATTGAACATGCTAGTCTTAAATGGGCATATTGTAAACATGGTTGCCAGCTGCCATACAGGAGGCGGGAATTTCCCACACTCCCGGGTGCCAGGCAAAGACCCCAACTTGGAGGTGGGGGGATGGGACCACCCGCCACAGGCGACAGGACCATCCTCCCAGGAGGGAGTCTGAAGAAATGATAAAAATACCCTTCCAGTGTTTCGGGTGAAGGCCCATTTTGTAATCCCGGCTTTGTTCTTGTGCGCAGCCCGACATGAAAGAGCACTTCTGCCGATTGCTTCTCCCCGGCACACCAACTTATCAATAAGTGCTGCGCTCTTAACCATCGGCTTACACTAGAGGAGAATATTCTGTAATTTGAGGAAAATCCATCCATCCCCTCATCCCTAAAGTGATGACACCTTCGCTCGCTTATCTAATGCTATCTAGTAAGTGAGTCCTTTGTAAGAAGGGGAGAGTTCTATATATTCCATTTGATGTTTTCGATCTAGAATTGATCACAAGAGGAAAGACTCCCATTCCTGAAAGTAGGATTATTGGCTCGGTGGGCTCAAAGATCCTCCGCAAGCCTTGTAAAGTGCGCTGCCTTCTGGCTGCCGCTGAACTGCTTATGAACCCGTCAAAAGAGCACCTGGCTACATATTCATGAGGCGCAAGGTGCTTGACGAGGGTCCTCTTCCCACAGATACCTGGGCTTCCCCCACACCCATGAGAACACCACCACTTTTCCAGGAAATCTCATCCTCCAGCATCTCCTCGGAGGAACAAACTCACAGGATCATCCAGAACAAGGTGGAATTGGAGACTACCATTAGAAAGATCACATGCTATAATTGCGTGCCGTTGCCATGTATTCTCTAGAGTTTACGCTTTGTGAGAAAGAGGAGAAGTTGCTCAGTGCAAATGCACAGAAAGCAGTATCCAAGGACTGATCACACACGTTAATTATACGTAAAATGATCAAACCAAATTTACAAATTATCCTATTCTCCGAACCAAAACCAATGTTATTGTGCGACTTTGTTACACTCTCCGCTTGAGCGACTGTTGGACCATTTCCTGCTGACACCGTAAGAGGAAGAATTGGTACAATATGTAAGCTAGCAGCGATGAACCAATTAGAGAACATTACTTAATATGTACAGTTCATACGCTAGCAGTGATAAACAAATCATAGAACATTACATAATACAAACAGCACTGCGCTAGCAGCGATAAACTAATCGTAGAACATTACGTATTACGTACAATACACACTGAGAGCGATAAACCATTCAGAGTACATTATGTACGTTTCCATTTATTATAATGCACCCTAAGTATGCGTTAAGTATGGAAATAGATCCCATAATTGAGACAGCACCTAATAATACTTTGATTTGTATGGTGCGGGAAATATGGTGAACAAATCTAACCTAGGGGAAATGAGTAATTATGCCAAAACACAGTATTTTTTTTTCTGGTGTCTTTCCATTACAGAATCATATCACACCTAACACTAGTAGTCCTTAGCACCCAAAGTAAGGCCAGATATCGTACCGATACCAAGGATCTGTATCGGTATTCAAACATAACCTTCTAAAAACAGACATTTTGTGCTGCTTGGTTGAAGTGGCGCAAGAATGACATTTTACTCTCAAGTTGCAAATTTGGTTCATGGCATTTTTTTTCCAAACGTGGCAAGAAATCTGATTATCTATTGGGTATCTTCCTAAATGTAAAAGCACAGATTGGATGCAATATTTAAATCATTGAAATACTGTACACTTACTGGTGACCTAGTTTGGGTCACTTGAAATTTACTGTCAAATAAAAAAAAAAAAAAGAATCAGAATTGATGAATAAAAGCTTTAGATCTTGTGCCGGTTGAAAGCATATTTGAATGGGGCTTTATGTGTTTACTTTCATGGCTGCTTGGAAGCTTTGAGCTCATCGAGGAGTCGCTGATGAGCGAGCGGGGGGCAGCAGCATGCTTGAACTGTAATTGATAATGTAAAGGCAGATGGGGGTCTCCGGGGAGATGGAAAGAATCCAAGCAGATGGCCAAATTGCCGCTTATTTATGTGGAGCGGAGGGCTCGGCCCCCGGTCCACATGCTATGATGGCTCATTATAGGGCTGTGTGCGTAAAGCCCAATATGCTTTTAAACGCGGGGACGGCCGACAAGCAAATGTCGCCGTATTTCAATGTTGTTCTAAGGCTGAGGGCGAACAACCTGTGCTCTGGCGAATCCAATTAAAACATCTCACACCCCTCCTCAGCTTCTATCTGCACTCGACATGACTACACAGAACCTATGAAGCCCAACGATCGATATCCAACCAGTTGAAATTTGCAGGAAACGGGCATTTTTGCAACTATATTTTTAGATGGATTTTATTGAGCAACTCCAGATATCAGTTTTATTTCTAACCCCTCTGCTGGAAAATTAACAATAGAATACAATACAACAATACGTTTTGCAAAGGGGTCGATTTAACACAATTCAGCAATACACTGCTTATTTTACAAATGTTTTGCTCTTAATTTGAAAAGAAAAATGTTCTGTTCCTAAAAAAAAAAAAGGGAAATTAGATTTCTTAAAGCTGCAAAAACCCTATTAGAATATCACGTACCCCTGAAGTGCCTTTACGTAGCACCAGGGGTAAGTGTACTCTGCATTTGAAAAAGTCTGCTTTAAAAGACAAGAATCATGTTTTTTGTTTATGTTCCTTGCAAGACTTTCGAACTAGAGCAGTCAGCGCTACCTGTCAGCATGGAACCCTGTACACCAAAGTAGAACGTAAAACAGACAAAAATTATATAATTCATCGAGAGAAATAGGACAACGGTAGTGCAGTAGGGCAGCGTTTGTCGCGCTTTGATGACATCCATTAATTTTCTTCGATCAGCTACAGCGGGCCGACACAGACGGATTGGTTAATATGGTCGAGGCCAATTTAATCGCCGCCGCTCCACCCAGTTCCTGGGTTAACTCCATTAATGTCACCTCGGAGCAGCCATTTCATATTTACAAAGACTCTTTCATCTCACCGTGTTGTAATTGGTCTCCTAATGTGAGCTGGGCCCACTGACGGCGAGGGCCATCCATCCGACTGAAATTACGCCACACGCTCGCCATCTCATAAAAGGCCCTTCAATACTAACCGGCTTTGCACCGAGTTGTGTAGTATCGTGAAGCAGCTGCTCCTGATCATTTGCCCGCTTTGGTTCAAAAAAATAAAAATAAAAAAAGAGTGACACTGGGGGCATCTTTACATGGTAAAAATATTTTTTTCAGCAAGTGTTTGTATGAAAAGCAGGAAGGAAGAGGAAGGAAGATTATTAGGCAGGCCGATTATCAGCGCCGACATTTGCCATTTAGAAAAGTATTGACATCTGCCTTTTAATATTTTTATTTTATTTAAAATTTCACAAAACTTTTTAAGAGACGCTGATGACCCCGGGAACTCCTTGAACCTTTAGTTTCAGTTATAAATTAGAACACAAACTAAAAAAATGGTCAAAAAAAGGGTTGTGCCATGTTGAACTTTGACATGTTGTCACCATCTGGGTGAAATTTCGGCTCCCTGGCATCTTATTTCAATAATTTTCTAATGATGTGAAATGGCTTGGATTTAAATATCAAAGAATTGGAAAAAATTCTGCACAAGCATTAAAATTAAAAAAAAAAAAATTCTAAATGTATAATTTGGGCACGTACTAATGCCAATACGTGGCCTTATTTCAAGGTATCAATACCCTTTCCCTTGGAGTAGTTTACGATCACAAATTAGAACTCAGAAGAAAAAAAATGCTATACTGTATTGCAATTAGTAGTTCTTTATTTAAAATGGTGCCTTGGTTGTTTTTTGAGTGAAATTCGATTTATCAAACGTACCAGTGGTATCGGGACTTCATACCAGTACTTGGTATTATATCGGCGATTTGTGTCGGTCAGAGAAAAAAAGTGGTATGGAACATCCTTACTGAAAGATCCTTCAACAAAGTTGTATTTAATATTCTTTTGTCGTTTAACTGAAAATGAATTTTGTCTCAAAATATTAGTTATCACCTCCTTGACTGTGAATTTATCTACGTCATATAAACCTCAGTAGTCTATCTTCAGATCTAGGCCTGTTTATGATCTACTCTTATACATGTTAATTGCACGCCTTTTGAAAACTCTAAACTAAAACGTATCCCCATATAATCCAAGGATCTCTTGAATTAGCATTTCTGAAAATTTCCGAGAAATGATTTTTGCAATGCAGACATCTAATAAGATAATAAAAAAAAACACCGAATCAGAATTTTTCAGTACGAAAGGGAAAAGCAGCAACTGAGTGTACAATGCTGTTGAGCGCTGAATGAGGCATTTATGTGGATGAAGAAAAACAAGAGCATAAATGTGTCATTAAACGAGGAATGTGCAACACCTCCCCGGGCCTCCCATATTTCACATTCCACACTAACACCAGTTAATATTAATATTTGCTTTTCATTTTAAGCTGCAGGGCAACTCGGCGCTAGTCAAGAAGACTGAAATGAGGTGAGTATTAAGCATGGCCAATGGGGCATTCATACCAGATGTTGCGCTTGATAAATATACTGTAAAAATTGCCAAGTTTAGTGAAGAAACGGCTTTTTCCATCCAAACATTAAAGCAGTTAAAGATGTCCCATTTTTTACACCCGAGTTACCAGATTTTGAGGATGTGCCGATTCCTCAGCAATTTATTAAGGACGGAATAAAATGATATCAAAATCTTGTCTTTGTTTATTCTTCTTTTTTTCAATTAAAAAAGCAAAAAAAAGTTGGCAAAAAAATGTAAACGTTCTCCTATCGGCTGGGTTTACTTTCGCTGTTTCCAGATATGTTGACATGTTATGTAAAGTACACATAGTGTAGGTATAAATTTTATTTTAGCTAAGCTGTGGTATTCTAGCCCCTAAAAATTGAAGAAAAAAAAAACTATAAAATAAAATGTTCTAAATCACGATCTTTTTTCTCTGTTCTGATCAACTGAAAATATATTAGCTTTTCTAGAATTAGCATTTCTTGAATTAGTGTATTTCTGAAAATTTCTGAGAAATGATTTGTGCAATGCAGACATCGATTAAGATGTCAGCTGAAAATGTTGTGATCGGGACCGATTTCTGATCAAGTGATAAATGTTATAATTACTCCGTTTTGCATTCGGTCTATTCTTAAAGGGAAGCTAAACTGAGCTAGTCATTTTCAACAATAAAACATATTGTGTCTATAGTTGATTGGATATGTTTCATGTACAATTAATAGCTCTAAAAATACATTTTCCCACTTGCTGTCACCTCAAAATGATGTCACATGTGTTCAAGGATTAGATATCCAATCAACGTTCTGGGTTTGGTCATGTGACATTCACAAGCTCTGCTGCGATTGGTCATTATCTGGGCCTTGAGCACATGTGATGAAAATGTATTTTTAAAGACATTAAAGGTATTATCAAAGTACAATAACAGACAAAACAGTAACATTTTACTGCTGAAAACATCTAAATAAATTTAGCATTCTTTGTTTTTCCGCAAAGTAGAACTACTTTTTTCTCATGACAACACCACTGCCTTGTAAAAGCTTTACTTTCTTTTCACGCATCATCATGGCTGTTCTTGTAACTTGAATGATATTGCCACTTACAAACACGACACGTTTCCTCGTTGAGTGGCTGCGTACATGCAAGCATAACGTATAATGATTTCCTTTTTCTATTGGTTAAAGAAAAAGCATACTTTTCAATAGTAGCCCTGGGGAAAAGGAAATAAACCACTTGCGCGCGGAGAATAAAGAGCAATCATGGAGCAAAACATGCAGGATGGAGAATGTAGCGCCATGGTCGCAGAGAATGCTCATGAAACAATAAAAAGGTAATTTGAGCGCTAGAAAGACGACGCAGTTGCTGCTAGCATCCCAGCGTCGTTATCGGGCCATTTTGCGTCAATCAGAAATCCTTTCTAATCTTATGTAAAGTGAAATCCCAGCCAGGCATGTATTTTGCACATGAAACAAATAGAGGGGGAAAAAATAAGGTCACAATTCCGAGCAGCACTTCAAACGCCGTTCGAAAATTCGCCTTTAAGTGTTGTCAGTTGTCTGCACTCAATTTGGCTAATAACTGGCTCGCTAAGAAACCCACCAATCTGGAAGCAATTTGCCAAGCTCCCGCCAAGTTTTCTTTTTCCTCTTGACAAAAGTTATTTTAACTATTGACCTTTCCGGGAGTTGAACGGCATTTTGGGATGCCACCGCCACTCGCAAAACGGAACTTTTTAATTTGGCGCGGCAGCGTTGTTGTTCCAGGCCGGCCGCCACGGTTAAGAGTTTTTCGACCATTTCACACCAAAGTTTCAGCGCATTATTTCCACGCGGCATCACTGTTTTGCGCCATCAATTCTCCAAAATATTATGATTGGCGCAGTCTGGATTTGAGTAATGGTTGAGGAAAAGTGTCATTTAGGCCTGTGGAATTCACAATTGACATTCTTAAGGTCCATTCACTGCTCTGTAAAATGTACGGTGCCTATTACTTTTACACTGCTGCACCCTGGTGGTGTTTTCACATAATTATTCAATCATATTCAACTGCATGTGGTAATTGGCAGGAAATCTTAAAATACATATATATAAAAAAAATTTAAGTCACTGGAGTTGTGCACAATTGGAAAGAATGAATTATTGAATAGCACAAAGCTAGCGGGCTATTTAGCATTTGGTAGTTTTAAATATATATATATATATATCTTGTCTTTAGATTAGTTTGACAGTAAATTTAACTGGGAGTAGCATCAACATTTTTCATGATTTCACAAGTGTTTTTTGTGAAGTGACTTGAACTGATTTTTCAAGATGGCACCCACGATTATATTTTCAACGTTACAATAATTTATTTATTTATGTAATCTTCACTTTTTTTTGTCTTGTGACGTACCCAAGATGAGCTTTGATTGGTGTTTACTTGAGCCCTGAGTACATGATGTAATTTTCAGTCAAAACCAAAGGTAAAGTTGGCGTTTTTATTTGAGTATTATTTAAACATGAAAAATGATTTAGCCATTAACAAGACAAAATATTACATTTTACTGCTTAAAAAAGTCTAAATAGGTAAACTATCCCTTTAAACAAGGTGACTTTTAAGTAAAACAACCTCTTCATCCCACTCCCACTAAACATTTTAAAATCAGCATTTTTTATGCTGTCTAAAAGCATCAAAAAACAATACGGTAACCTAATTATGGGTAAAGAAATAAAAATAAAGGACTAGCCCGATATTTGGATCAATTTGAGTCAACTTTCCCCCAAATCCCTTCTTTTGTACACATCAACATTAAAAATTGGGCAGTTGCGTCAAATTGACCTTAATGTTGGGTGGATCCTTTTTTACCCTATAATTGTGTTTTTGTTTGACCCAACTGAGTTTAGAGTACACTTGGTAAGGCACACAATATTCACGGCCAAAAATAGTCATAAGTTTGGAAAACTAGTGGCAAACTATATTTGTAGTCACTCTTGAAGAAAAGAAAATGAAATAAATAAATAAATCAAAGAAGTGTATAGTACTTTGAGACCTCTGCATCTTTCAGTCCACACTCATCTCTTCGTTCCCTCCGTCTTCAAAGCAATCAAGAGGCATTAACTCCAGGGGGCTTCCATTAATATTTCACCTGTTTCCAGGCCTGTTTGTGCCATACATCAATGCCCCACCTCTCCTTTTGCAGCCATACATTACAAGTATTTTCAAAATACTTCATTGTCAGTGCATGGCAGCCTCATTACTTATTAAGATAAGAAAGATGCGCTACCACAGTTCTGAGCTCCTCTAGCTGCTCTTTTCAACTCCAGCTCGGATGAGCTAAAAATAAGTCAGGTGTTTTTCTATTTCTACAGGGTGCACGTGGTTGCGGACAAAAAAAAAAAATAATAATGTAATAACTGTAATTATGGCCATGTCACATTTAGACACGACAATTAGCCAGCTGAACTTATAACACGTACAGTAAATGCTATTTAAACATCATCAGCATGATTAATCACAGTCAAGCTATGCCAACCAACATGTCAAAATGTCCAAATGGTGGAGGTTGCACGTTACCATGGCAACTGGAATATAAGGCTGTGTCCATATTGGTAATGGAAGCAATGTTGTCATATAAAATTATGAAGTTAATAGTGAGGATCTCTAGAGGTGCAGTATTTTGTGTAATACTTGATGGAATGTTTTCATGACTATTATAAGACAGAAAGAAGCCAAAAGGTCTATTTGGGGACACAAAACTTTAAGGCATGGTGGCGTCATTAAAACGCCCATCCCAGTTCAAAGGTGCAGCACCGTAATAGTTCTCTTCAGTGTTTGTTTTGGACGTTTTAAGAGTTATATATATATATATATATATATATATATATATATATATAATTTTTTTTTTTTTTTTTCCCCCAGCATGTGTATGGTCTTTTACCATAGGCTTTTCTGCTGAAGGGAGGAAGCCATTATTTGTATGCTTATTTAATTGCTGTATTTTATATTATTTAGTATTTAGGTATTGGAATATTCTGCAGAAACCAAATTTATCTCCAGAAATTTTAGTCGATGCGAGAAATTTGCACATTTGAGTGAGTATTGTTTAAAATGTGATCAGAAGAAATAAGTCAGGCTGTTAACATCAAATTGTGCAGTCATTTACATCTATGTTAGCCTATATGACAGGGGTGTCAAACTAATTTCAATCATGGGCCGCATTGTAGTTATAGTTTGTGTCAGAGAGCCATTATGACTGTCGTCAATTTTTTTTAAAGTATGATTGTCACACATTTGGAAATCAGAGGCTGCTAAAAACTGTTCAAAGGGGCTATTGGTAACAATAAATTAGCAAAACTTGATGACAACTTTCAATTTGGTATTTTATTTAGAAACTTGAAGTCAATGTTAGCATTTCGCGGGCCACATAAAATGATGTGGCGGGCCAGATCTGGCCCCCGGGCCTTGAGTTTGTTGACACCTGTGCTATATTGAGTAGTTTGTGTTAGAACTCCATTAAAAAAAACATTTATCTACTGCTGTTTTGGTTAGCAACAGAGTGCAAATGGACTCTAATGCGTGGATGTATAAGTCTTTGTAGTAAGTGGGTAATTTTCATGGGTACTGTATCACACAAAGTGGAGACTTCAGGGGAATGTAATAAGTCATAATAAATATGAAAATTCCACTCTGATATACCTTTTAAAATACTCCACCAAATATCACCAAGAACCAAAGAAAAGACATCTCACGTTTTTGCGAACAAAATGTGACACGAGATGTTAGACTATGAATAACATATGTATATTTAAATAACGCTGCTTAAGTGGAGTTTCTGAGCTCTGAAAATGACAAAAAAGGGAGACATTGTAACGATTATGATCATTTAGATTCTTTGAATCATTTTGAAGTGTCTTGAAATGACCACTTTCACTTTTTCAGTAACATAAATCCGCATGTAATTGATGCTTTTTGAAATGCATTGAGAAATGCAAATTACCAACCTTTAACCTACCAATCGACTTTTGATTACGCTCAATGAGTCAAGTTGTAAATAATGTTCATGAATTTTGCATACTGCTTACCCTCTCCAGGGTCATAGATTTGTCGGCGATTTTAACGTTTTAATGATTGCTTTTAAAACTTTGAAAGTTTACGAAAATAAAAACTCCTTGATAAAGACAAAGCATGTGATGTCACATCTAGCATAGGTAGATGAATGACTCAGTGAGGGGTGTATTTTTCAAAGCAGCCTCAAAGCGGAAACTTTTGCAGTCTTTTAATAGCTAACATACGTGCCTAGGGGGAGGTCCAAGTCCTGCAAGTGTTCTTGTGTTGCTATGGGGCATCACATATATGTGCACGCTATTCGTCATCACAGTACCCATGACAAGTGTTCCGTGTTCAATAATGAAGTGAGCTACACAGCAGCACACATCCATCAGAAATCTCTCATGGGACCAAACGCTCAGTACAGTACAGTTGCCATCATTCATACCATGCTAAGCTAACACACTAGCGGCTATATACATACATTTTCTCGACAGTTGAATTCAACTTTTTATTGTGGATGCAGAATACTAACGGCTTTTGAACTACTACACTCATTTACCACCGGATAAGAATTAAAATAGTTCGAAATAAGGATAAGCCATATGGCTAACTGGTAGTTAATGTTGTCCATGTTAAAATTTAAGGAAGTTTTGACATTCGAAATACTTTGACATTTTTAAAAGCTGGCAAAAACGAGCCTGTTTCCATCTCAGAATAAATGAATGGCTATGTTTTGTTTTGTTTCTTGAGAAAAAAATTCCCGGGCCACAGTCATGGTCATGGTCACAACATAAATTTTGGCATTGTATTTTCTTTGGCTTCATACAACTTGGATAAAAAGTTTTCCGCATGTCCTCCTCAATACTTCAAAATAAGCACAATAGGTCGACAAGAAGTCATTTTAACAATAACACCTTTGCCAATTTCCTGACATATTACCGACCAAAATATTACTGACCAAACCAGCAAATAAATCATTAAAGAAAATGTTTCAACACTGTCAATTTGAAAAATAAGAAATATCTGATCTCCAGCCAATCACTTTAGCATGTGTGCTGCCTCATATTTAACACATTTGTATGAATGACCAAAAAACTTGTCCCATACTTGGTCTTATTTGAAAAACAAAGACACTTTAGATTGTTTGAAATCAGTGATATCTATTGTCTGACAAAATGGCAGTTTTTGACAAATTAGGTACTTTACAGGAGCTGGCAAAAATAAGAACAGAAATAATTGCCCGAGCTGGAAATTGTGGAATGACTGTTGATTTTAGATCTTGCATGCAACAACAGTAAGACTGTTTCCTAATTACTAATAGAGACAAATTACATGGGTGAAGGGGAAGACAGTCAAAAGATACCCACAGAGCCGCTCCTCCATGAAGAAGTTGAAGCTAATGCTTGCATAGTGGGTCTTGTCTGTCAACGGGGCACCATAGTAAAATTTTCAACTGGTTGGCATTCATTTTGTTCATTCGTTGAGTGACTTCCTTTGTCATCATCTTATTTTGGCTTCGGATCTAATTTAAAAAGCTTAGGACGGAGGAGAAAAAAAAACTAACAAGGGGTAGGAAGTGGTTGACAGATCGGTGGGTAGGTCTCGTTAGTATCCAGACTTCCTCAGGTAGTCAGCCATCCCGTACGCTAGCTTGTTGAGCACCCCTCCGTGGGTATCTGCCTTTCCCATAACCAAAACCAAGACTTTGTCCGTTCTGGCAACAGAAATGTTGAAAGTGGGGCCGCCATCTGGATTCTTCGTCCGAAAGTCCATTGTCCAATCTCCTTCGACATTGAGGCTATCTCTGAGTACAGAGCATTTCTTACTGCCTAATGTCAGCCCTTGGGTGTAGAAAGAATCACGTTCCTTTCCCACCATCACGTCGATTTCAGCGGGTGTGATGTTAGCAAATGTGCCACCGCTTAGCGACGCCCAGACATATTTGGCGTCACCGTATCCAACAATGGCCGCATCCTGACAGGTGCCTGCCTCCATCAGCGTCTCCACGTAACTTTGCCAGGACATTTTTTTTTTTTTTCTGAAGATGAATCCAAGACAAGGATGCAGGGTCAAAAAACTTCACAGATGCTACCTTGCACTCCTCAAGTAGCTAGCTTTCTTACCTAGAGAAGCTACTGTAGCCACAGGAAGGAACTGGGTGTTGTTCTGACAAAAATCCGTCCACAAACAATTGCTTTTAAATGCAATCCTTGATTTGTGTCATATTGTGTGACATCACTCAGCTATGAGGTCATGTGGCATCACAGGGCTGTGTGTTGTCATTATGTTGCTTACTTACCAGCGTCGAAAGCCACTTTTTGCCACCTACGCTTCATGGGGTAGGAGCTTGTGTTTCTATTGTGGGATTTGGTGCAATGTTGTAGTCTAACAATTTACATTAATACATCACTCCATTATAATCGAAAGTGATAATAGACAGTAACCAAATATGCAGCATGGATGGATTTATAATATTCACACATCAAATATCGATAAACATATAAACAAGAAACTTAAATTCTTTACTTTTACGTCATACAGGAACTCAAAACTTCTTCCCGCTTCCGTGTCAATGAATCATGGGAAATAAAGACAGACCAAACAGTGTTGTGGCAGCACGTTCCCACTCTGAGAGAGAGGTATGTTGTGCCAATTGACGTGTGGTTTTATGAAAGAGGTTCTGAAAAATAAATGCTCAAGGAAAATGTACAAAAAAGTGTTTCAATTTGGACACTGGGTGGGCACCCACGTGATCTCCTACATGAGAGAAGTTGAAAACTCACAAAGAAAAGCCATGATGTCATGTCAAATCCGAAAGCGCTGTGTGCTAACTGCTAAACTGTAAATAAAGTAAAATTTTAAAAAAATACAAGAGTGATTGCTTGTAATACAACACTAGAGTCTGGTAATGGCCCTGATGGCCATTCTTGCCCATTGTGAATCTCTTTGGGCCAAGTGAAGGATTTTACCTGCGCTAAGCATCAGCATGATGAAGCTAAATGCTAATGCTAACAAAAACGCCGGTGTAGTGTTCCACTTTCTGCCACATAAAGTGATCACAAAAGCATGGGAACTCCTCAATTCCGCTTTTAAGGTGCAGTGGTCATCCGGGCTTTTCTCGTAAAAGTAAGGATTTTTGTCTATTGTTTATGAACAGCGGACTAATGGGTTTGATCCTATTAATTTTTTTTAATGCTTCATAAAATCACCTTTTGACACGACTGCCGTAGTCGATTCTCTTTTGACCAAACAACGCACGGCAAAGTAGAGCCACTAAATCGCCTCTGTAGTGTTAATGGAGCCTGAAGAGTTTCACACGGATGTATCTGCGCCAGAGTTCCCACGACAGCCCCGGGGGCTGCCCATTCATCTCTGTCTTTTTGCCAAATTTGATTTTAAATATTAATCATGGTGGCCATACATCTTGGCTCTGAACAAATTGCCAAGCAAAAGTGCAATTGTCTGCGAAAAGGCGCAGAAAGAAGGATGGAGGCTTGGCGGGGAACATCAATGTTTCATTTGTTAAAATGTACAAGCCACGACAGCATTTTACTGATGACGCAAGTGTCAAACTCTTTTATCCTTCTTGAGAAGTAACAGCAGATTTTTGAAATTATCTTACTAAACTGTTAAAGGGTCACTATTACACTTGGATAATATATATGTTCTTCAATTTCTTTCAAGGTTAGCTATTACTGCATGTAAGGTAAGTAGAGGGCAAATCCTGGAGTAACTTAAGTATTAATACTAAAAATGATGCGTGAAAAATTTGGGGATGGCCAAGGGAAAATTGAAAGAATAGAGAATTACCACGAATTCAATTAAATTTAAAGGAAAATAATATATTGTGGTTACTTGTACAGACAGTGCAGGTTGCTGTTCTAGTTAAAATGATAAAGAAACAAACAAAACGCAAAGTTGTGTTTATTTACAGTCTTAATAAATGGAATAACTATGGAAGAGAATTGAAAATGTGCAAATTATTCTCTGTCTTCAATAAAGCATGGACAATGATCCTTTATGTAACTAAAGAAAGCAAAATTAATACTGATAATCAACATTAAAACAATTATTCACTTATCAAAAGCATCACATGTACAGGATGCACATTACACAGCCAAAAAATCTAAATGTTCAATTGAACAGTGCTGAGAAAGAAAGTTTACACACTTTTTCTTCTGCACATAATTCTAAACTGAAAACAATATACTTTATAGTAGAACATTTACTGCACTCGCAATTGAGACTAATGACAGACATTTCCCGGAAAGCAAAAAGATGACACACGGCACACCTGAGGACAGGGGGAAAAAATCGTATTTTACCTCAGACAATTTAATAATAAGTCAATAAATACTGTGCCACACATCATTGCTGTGCTTCAGGGGCATTACATCAACTACAACACTCTCGAAATACATACATTACTGTTTACTGTACTTGAATATTTTTCAACAACCGTGCAGCGGGACAGCAGGGTTCCGCGAGATATAGTCGTGTGTGCCGTGGGAAAATGACCCAATTTCATGTATTTTTTTGTTGTTTTTTCAAATATATTTTGGAAATGACTTGCTGTGAGCTTTAAGAGTTTTTGTAATAAATACTCTCTGCCACTGGAAGACAAGATTTTAAGGGGTGTTAAATATTTTATTTCTGTTGATAAAACTAAAATCACTCTACCTTGTTGATATAGGCTGCAGAATTTTAAATTTTAGAATTTTTAGCAGGTGGTTTGCAAAAAGATTTAACATAATAGCAATTTTTTGAGCGACCAACTAAAAACCTGAATAAATACAAAATAAATGAAATGAATACATAAATAAGGCTTACTATTAAAAAACATGTATGATTGAATGGAGGAAATTTGCACAAATTGTATTTATTTATTTTTAATGCGTGCAAGAGTAATTAATTTAAGCTTATATAGAGTAAAATAATTATATAAAATAATCTTGCAAAATAAAAGTATTACAAAGAAATTGTCATACTAAAACAATGTGTCAGTTTTACAGACAATACAGAATAGTGTGACAATAATTGTCACATCTATTAGAATAGCTCGCTTAGTTTCTTACTGATAGAAGGCTGGTTCCGTAAAATAAACTGCATCAATAATTAATTATTTAAAACCGTAACTTAGCTCTAAGTGTATCCTCGACCAAGTTGCAGCTCTTCAGCATGATCACGCGATGGCGGTATTGTACAGTGATACATTTTGTTCAACATTAGGAAGTGACTCAATTTAAATTTGAGGTCACTGGGTGGATGCATCTTTTTACGTAGGTGCTTATGTTGTATTCAATTATTTCATTTAACTCATTTAAGTTTCCTGATGTTTCATACACTGGTCAATTTTATAATAATATTATTCTGACCTAATGGGCACGTCTCACATGCAGATTGGCTTCCACTAGATGGCAGTACTGTAACACTACTCCGCCACTTCCACCTTTGAAACCAGCACAACTTGCCCTCATATGCAGTTAAGATCAATCAGCAATCAATTATTATAGCATGTCACAGATAGCTGAACTATCAACATGGAGCTTTTAGTGCATTACTTACTCCATAATCATAAGTATCACATTTGCAACTCAATAAGGGAGGTTGAAATGTAGCCTTTTGGGTCATAGATCTGCATAAATTTACCTTCATTGGTGCAGTCATTGAATGCATGATGTCCACATATCTTGCCAGTCATCAGCGCACCCGCAGTACCTCATTTCAGCCAGCGTCGAATGATTAATTCACAATGTGTGTTTTGCTTTTTGTCTGAAAGATGGACTATGGCTGGACTTATGCTGCATGTTACAACTGACAAAAATCAGTTTCCAAAGCCAATACTGGCTTATTCTTACCATGCAGTAATGAATACAATGTAAGTTAATAAGAGGGGGAAAATATATTTAGGAATGCACCGAAATGAAAAAAAAAGGCCAAAACTAACGTGTGTGTGTGGGATTATCAAGAATTTCAGTATGCGATGTTAAATTGTGATAAAGATTTGATTGCCGGTTCTCCTCACGTATGATCAAAACATTGCTCCCACTATCATGCATGCAATGTCACACTGTGATGGAAATTTGCCAAACATGAAATGTTACTGGTTTAATGAGGAAATGATAGATAAGTCAAAAGAGGTCACCAACACTTCTAATTTTCTTCTTTGAGCCTTTGCCATATCGATAGAAATGACTCCCAGTGCAGTCTATTTTGATTATACAGAAAAACAATGCCTACTACAAGCCTGAAAACGTTACACTGGAGACATGAAGGGCGACAAGACAAGTACCTCCCAAAAGCCTCCATTTTTTTTAGAACTGTAATTTTACCTGCAGATGCTTTCATGTTAGTGTGCTTTTATGTTAGTATGTTATTTCAATTTTGTGCGACAATATTGCACAACCTCAAGTGAGGTTGCTTGCTTGCTGCCTCACAACAGTTTCAAACACACGATGTAAATGCAGTGATTTTAAAGTGATCATAACAATGTTTTTACTTTAGAATAAAACAATATAACGTGCTAATAAGAGGACTAAAAGAAACAAATTTCATGTCATCTTTTTTATTCCTTTTTAATATGCGAATGAAACAAATGGGCATATAAATTGTGCCAGCCTAACGGGTATATATCATGAAATTTGATCTCTTCATATTGGAATTAAAAACTTTCCAAAAGTATTGATCATCTACCAACATGAGTGCAGTGTAGGTAGGTAGCCTTTATGGTCATTGCCTGCAGTATAAGACAACAAAACTTTGATTTAACAAGCTCGAACCATCCGAGAAACACTCAACACAATTGACTGACAGGGGACAAGACAAAAGTAAACATGCAGATCGAATATACTATCAGTGCATGCTTGACATGTTGAAAATATACTAATTGGTATATCTGCCCATTTAATGGGGAAAAAACATAACTCACTGTAAACCTAATCTAGAGTGAAAGCATGAACAAAAATAAATGTTACACTAGAGCTGAACTAATCATTAAATAAGCAAAATAATTGGCCATGGTTGCCAGTGGAGTAAAATGTGGAGTTTACCATTTAAATCAATGAAGGTAAGAGTCAGATCAAGCCTCTTGCCCAAAGTCAGGGATACGCTCCAGCTCACCTGTAGCCCTAATGAGGACAGGCGAAAAAGAAAATGGATGACTGGAGAAAAAAATTTGGATGGAAAGTCAACCGAATAACTCCTATCTACCAACCTACCAATTGTGACTTATGTAGCCAATTAGGACAATTTAGTTCCACATTTCTTCATAGATAAGCTGTTGAAAACCAAAAAAACTGAAAATAAGTCTCTGTATATGCATAAATTTACTACCTTTTTCTACGGACTGCAAAAAGTAACCAGCAGTATGGCCACAGTTACCTTGAGAAAGGGACTTTATTGATTAAAACTGAGTCGGGTTATGCTTTGCGTGTTATGCATGCGTGTGCATGAGCGTGCACTGAAAATTCCTAATGAGAGCCGCAGCTTCATTAGATTTGCCAATAAAATATTTGCAATAGCTCACTGGCCTCTAATGGACATCACGAGGAGCGCTGCTGGATCCAATCGGTGTACGTTACATGTAATTTGTTTGGCATTTCACAGATGGTAATGCATTCACGAGTCGACATGAGGAGTCATTACAGAACCAGAAACGTACACCGCACCACGAAAAAAGGCCTCTGCCCTTCCCAAAATGCTTTTAGTGAATAACATGTCCAACCTCCAAAGTTGAGGAGCACATACTGGAAATGCCAGCGGTTGATTCTGACATATTGCATTTCAACATATCGGGTTACTGGAAGTTAATTAATGCAATTCCATTCCTCTTGAATATCTGCGGCTGGCTGCGGTCCAAGTGCGAGATAAGATTGGCCCAAAGACAAAGCATGCGAACAGAGCAATAAACAATGGAGCTGCTTGTCATGTGGGAAAAGGAAGCCACTGGCTATGCGAGCTGATGCACACCATGCGCACAAAACACCACACTGCAATAGTCGTAATCTGTACATGATGATGACCTTGTAAAAATATGTTTTTCAAAAGCATCTTGACACCTTCCCATGGACCTGCAGTAATATGCGTGCCAGGTGATAAGTAGTCAGCAAGCTCTTGAAAAACTTTGTCCCGCTGTTGCAGTGCTTTTCAATGATATTTAGCAAAGCTTTCCCCTAGGAAGGAGAACCTCCCGCTCCGGCCCAAGGAAGCCCGCCCCACTATTTGAGAAGGACTGCACTATTGGTAGGCATTCTCCAATATAAATTCATGTTTTGTTTTGCAAATACATACAAAAAGAAATGCATTAATGTATAATGTATTTTCAAACAGCTTTGAACGCATTCAAACGCACTTGTACGTTCGAGACAGCATTTTTTCCCATAATGCTATGAGGTACGCTTGTCAACACCTCACGTCATAGCGAGAAGTCTTGCTATGTTTTTAGCAATTTATCTTACAAGTATGCTCATACATATTTGAAAGTATGGTTGCATATTTGCAAGTAGCGTACGTTCGACCATATTTTAAACTGTACTAACACATTTGAAAATATGTTCAGACATGTGAAAATATGTGAACATACTTGAAAATACATTTGAACACTTGAAAATGCATTTGAACATACTTGGAAATGCGTTTTGAACATACTTGAAAATACATTTGAACATACTTGAAAATGCTTTCAAACAATTGAAAAAACATTCAAACATTTAAAAATACATTTGAACAGACTTGAAAATACATATGAACATATTTGAATACGTTTGGACATACTTGAATATATTTTTGGAAATACTTGAATATATTTTTGAACATGCTTGTAAATAAATACGTTCAAATAATTGTGTAAATACATTCAAACAATCTTGTAAATATGTTTAAACATTTAAATATTTTGGTGGGAATCTTGAGTGTCTCGCGTTTTGATTTGATTCCGATTTGTCAATTCAAAACCATTTTCGACTCAAAATAATTCAATCCATGATTTCTGCTTCCATCTATAGTGCAAAGAATCGGCATAGTACCTCCCTCTACTTTGCAAGACAGAATAATTATAAGGAAGGCTTTTTTCCACAAAAACAACATGTGGACCACAACCGCTAATAAATTTCATAGCCTTTAAAGTATGTCAATTTTGAGACATTTTAAATCGATTCTGAATCGTAGTAGATGAGAATCGATTTTTGGGCACGCACACTCATAAATATGTTCAAACACACTTGTTAATACTGTACATTCAAACAATTTTGCCAGTCTAAGATGTTTACCTCTGGCAGCTCCACTCTCCTGTCCAAACATTATGAACGCATTCACTGCCAACCCACAAATAAGGCTTCTTAGACATCTTTAGTCATCACTGGCAGTGAGCGGGTTACATGGTCTGCAAAAAAATGGCAGATTGAGTCATGGCAGTATTATTTATTTATTGCAAGTATGGCATTTTTATTCTATGTTATATGCCAGCAGCGAATAGTGATAGGTACAATATTTGACTCACTCACTACTAGACCAGAAAAAAAAAAAGATTTTGGACAGAGAATGAGTTAATCAGAATACTGCATTTAGACTAGTCCAATTGCACAGAAGATATTGTAAAAAAAAAAAAAAAATGCTTGACTGGACTAGCCCATTCATGGTCTGTTTCTCAGTCAATGCCACACTCCTACACTTAGAAAACCACATAACTACACAAAGTAACTACAGTAATAATCTATTTAAAGAAACACATCTTCGCCTGTGAATGTAAAAAGAAAAAAAAAACTGAAAAATAGAAATACTGTCGTGACAGCGTAGATTCTTGTGCATCGACTGTGCAAACGGTAGTTAAATGTGCACTGCTCTGAACCTCAAAACTGCATTTCCATTGTAATCATGATTGTGTTAGAAGTACTTTGACTTAAGTGCGTACATTTGTTTTATTTGAGCTTAACAGGACAATGATAATGACTTCCACACATCAACAAATGACTTCCTGTCAGGAGAACAAGGCTCTGCATTATTACTTCTATCCCCGTTCACACTACCGCTCAAACGACTACTGGACTCTTTTATTTTTTTTTCTGTATAGCCAAACTATCTAATCAATGTAAAGATGTTTTTCATATGCGGCCTGCCTCGCGGCGCATTGCTAAGATAAATTCACTTCGACCCAACAGCGACCCCGGCTCATGTTCACAAGACCATTAAACGAGGATGCGGTGTTGGGCTTGGCGTGACCGAGAAACACAATGAGGGAAGAAAAAGAAAAAAACTGAAAGGCTGTGAAAAAAAACACTGAGAAAACAGAGCAAGTGTTGGTGCTCATAAATATAAATAGCTCTTTGCCAATGAGCATACCTGGAGCCTTTTTGTGTGTAATAAAGTCCAAGAAAGGTCATGGAGAAATAATATTAAGATGTATCGCTGTTTACTGACAATCAAGTGCACCACCAAATAAAACTTTCGGGAACTTCCACACAGGCAATTATACAAGCATAAAACTAATACGCTTCATAAGTTTACTGTAAACGGAATTGAAGAATTCACAACTAGGGAACTGTCTAGGCCTCGATTTAATGTGACGCCTACTGTTTTTGATCGGACTGCATGGACACATGCAAATGACCAAATCATCAACACTTGTCAGTGACCCCCCCTAGAGATAAACAAAAGTATATGAATAAGGCATATTTTTAATGTTATGTAGCCATTTAGTGTGTTTCGTCCAACTTTTCCCCACCAGTACAGTAAATGAAGGTCACCGTGTCCACTGACCCCAAAATATGTTTATAAAATGATGGCCAAGACAATCATGTAACATTTTAGAATGTCATACATGTATATATCTATAAATTGTAAATAGTTCATAGACATAATGACCTTTGGCATGGGTGTCAAATTCAAGGCCCGGGGGCCAGATCTGGGCCGGCACATAATTTTATGTGGCCTACAGGAACAAATGTCAACTTCAATGACCCTCGCTAAAGTCAGTTGCAAACATTCAAATCATGATTCTAGTAAATAATGTTGATATTTTGCTAGGTATTTACACTCACATCATTTACTGCTTATTTCAAAACCACTAAGCCCTCGATATGTACGCTAATAATACTGTGAGATGATTAAACATTGTTTCTCATCATAACAGCCCAATGAGCTATGTTGTAAATACAAAATGGCTTGCAAGAAAAATGAGTTTGACACAACTCACCTATGGTATACATGATGAAGTAGAAAAAATTGGGTTTTGATGGCTTGGAATGGTTAAGGTCTTTTAAATGGAAAATAATAGTTGTCGGAATGTGCCATTTTCCATCTCTAAAACCTGCTAAGTCAGTGGTAAATTCCTACTCTAGTAAAGAACCACTTTTACCAATGCGGAGGCAAAATTTTTGGCTGGGCTTTTTTGTTGAAATATACGGGAAAGTCATTCAGATGTATTGACAAAGTCATTCGAAAGTAATAGTAAGACATGGGCTAGATGCTGAATAAAAAATATTTTTTTTCCCATAATGCCATAGGGTATTGAAATGACCAAGTCAATACCCTGTGGCATTATGGTGAAAAAAATTATTTTTCCCCACAATGTCACTTAGTATTTGGTAAAAGATTTTTCAACATATAACCATGTAAAATGCAGGCAAGATATCATTATTTTCCAAAATACGACATTGTATTAAAATGTGCAAATCAGTACCCTTTGGGGGAAAAAAAATGTTTTTATCTTTTAGCCTACATTTTGTTTTTATCTTAAAAAATATAATTGAAAAAAATCACCTTTTATATGGCTAGTGAAGCAGTGGTTTAAACCAAGCAGCCTGTTTAAAAGTTCCCCTCACTGGTTGTGTTTACTTCCACATTTTCTGGTAGGGTGCAAGGTCCTGACGCTTTTCTATTCCTTAAAAATGACAAAAAACACAGGAAAAAGAATGATCCAAATTGTAACTATGCAAAATGACTGGAAATGACTAAAAAAAAAAAAAAAAAAATTCCTGGGTCATATCACCCAGCCTTACATTGCGCTACATTGGAATTACAAATTGTTGCCCAAAACCATTTTCAGATTGAGTTATACATTTCCATACTTGGTGTCAGTACAACAGGGAAATACATGCAACATTTTTATCATTTAGCCAATGTTTTACCGATACATTCACACAGTACGTTCAAACGACTTAGCCCAGTCAAAAATATTCCATTCAGATTGGCGGCTCCGAGCTTTAATACAACCTAAGCTCAGTGGAAGCAAATTCAACAATTTGACCCACACTCCAGTGAAAATGATACACCTTAATGTTTGCGTTAGAACTAGTAAAACACCTGTCACTTTAGGGGAATAGAAAGGAGCCCTTTGGCGAATAGCGAAAAAGTGCTGGGTAAATGATACCCCTCTCCCACCAATATAAAAGAAACAATAGTTGCTGATGGACTTTCAGACATTTCGGACAGTTCGGCTCTCTGTTTGCCATCACCTCTCTGCTAAAGCTACCCGTGGAACCAATTGATTCGGTGAATTTGGACATAATTGTAGAAAAGAATCCCCAAAATCAATTAAGATGAATTAGGATGAAGTGTAAAAATAAAATGACCATTTCTTTGATCTCTATGTGCCCCAAACTTCCAATAAGTGCAATAACAGCTGCAGAAAGGTTATGATAGCAAAACATGATATTATACTCACAAAAAGTTAAAAGCAGAACCCTCAAAGTTGATCCATCAAAATACTGAAAGTTCATCCTCTGGGAAAGATTTGGGAAGTTTTAATTTCATCTTTCCAGAACAAATTTGTGGTCTTCTTTCCCTCTATACACTTTGTTATGTTGTTAATATATTCCTGAAGCATTGTGCTGCCTAGAATAAACAAACATGGCATCAGCCATTTTTGCAGACGCTGCATGAATATAGAATATGGAAAATATCCAAAACCCTTTAAAATTCTCACATTGCTTTTCTACTTCTTCTTCACTTAAAAAGCAGCAGTGCTCTTATACTGTATGCTGAGCTTGTCACGTTGTACAAAGTGAAGCCAGAGGGACAGCGGGGAGACTGGATTATTTATGAGAGGAGGAGAAAGAACATTATGGCAGCAAATTGAGCTCGTGAGTGCTGAAGTGTCACAGAAATAGGGCATAAAGATGGGCAGAAAAGACCGGGACGCAACATACAGACTACGTTTGAAAAAAACAACAACACTTTCATTAGAATTCGACAGGCTTTTCAAAACAAAACAAAAGAATAAATCACATCTACCAACGAAACTATTATTAAAAGCCCGATGACACTTCCAATAATGGTGAAATACAAAAGTATAAAACCAGCAGGTGTGCTCGACCTAATCCATTTTGCAAACATTAGCAGAGGACCATTCAGTGGTACAAGGGTCCTTGGGGTGCTACAGATAAATTGGTTACTAAGGGGAAAAAAATTCACATTGAACAACATTCAAGAAAGCAATGAAAGCAGAACTTTCCTCAAAACATGTTCAGATGATTAGGTCTCATTTTATTTAATGGAAAATAAGTAGTAGACCCAAAAGTGGAGTATCTATTACATCTGGAAATGTGTTCATGTCAAGGCCGGCTTACATTATCAGTCTGTTTTCTTTTGAAACTATTTAAGAGCACTCGAATTATGCCTTGAAGATTTGTATTTTTCTTAAGTAGCCTGCATAATGTTTTCATGTGCTGAACGTACTTTAAGAGACTCTTAACAATTCAAAGTGAACTATTTTGGTTCAGTTAAAACAAACAAGTAAAAGGCTTGAGCACATTTAGACTTTTAATTTCAGGTTACGTTGCGGCCGTAGGAACAGAGTTAAGCTGTAAACCAAGGATCCCTGTATTTTATTCTTCGTTTGGCAAAGTTGTCAACCATACTTTGTTCTTCACCTCATGGTATGGCCGCAACTCTCGGGTTGTGTTAGTTTTACACAGCAAAATATCTGATTGTGCGGTTTGTTGTATTAAATAATTTAAACTGATGAAAAACGATGTGATTCTGGAAAGGAAAAACAAAACATGATTCCTTTGATTAGACAACCATTTTTAGTTCTTTACTTTGAAGGGTGTATTCACAATTACCAGGCTTGGTTCTGATGCAATGTTTCTTTGACCAAGTTTAATGTTTGAACAATGGAGAAAACAAACAAAAAAAATGTCAGTCTCTGCCTTTGGTCCATCTAAAAAAGAGGTTTTCAAACCGTTGTCAATGATGTAGACGTTGTGAAATACTTTTTTCAGCCAAGTACCCTCCAAATCAGCTCAAAGAAGTTTTTTAAAGGAAAAAAAAAGGTCTGATATTAACTCATTCAATCCCAGCTATTTTTCAAAAGAAAACCCCTTCAGGACCAGCTTCTTTGAAGCCTCGCAGAATATTGTGTTATGGTGTGTGTACCCACCAAAAGAAAAATTACACTCATATTATCAATCAAAAATTAAGTTTTTTTTTTTTTTTTTTTTTTTTTTTTTACCCTTTTCTGTTCTTAAGTAATAGCAACAGAACATAGGCTCTTTTCACAAATTCTCCTTTTCAGACTGGAAAAGAAAAAAATAGCTTTTGGTGAAAATACTCCTTTCAAGTTGAACTTTGAATTTCACACTAATATTTTTTGCTTTTGTGACATCTCAAACATCTGATCAACTACAACACAGCATAAATAACACAATTTTAAATGGTATCAAAATGTTTATTAGAGAAGAGAACACTATGAATGATGTTCTTTCTTACTAATATGTTTCTAGTAACCTATTGGTAATTGTTGCCAGTGACTGTATGAACTGTAAATTTGAGAAATATGATCAATTGCAACAAAATATATTGTGTAGCTGCAGTGTGATTTTACCTTTATTATGTTTTCTTGTTAAAGCACTTACTGTATCTAGGATTAAGTAGACCAACACGTGTACTACGATTTCCATTTTTATCCACGTTTTACTCAAAATGCCTTTTTCCATGTGCACAAGCCTCCACATTTCCATTTCCTGCTTATTCTTCCTTCAGTACCTGTATTGTGCCTAGCTGAACTCAGCTCAAATGCACTTCTGCTACCTAGTGGCCGTTTTTGTAGTGTGAAATCACTTTTACACCTCCTGCAGGAGTTACATCAAACCCAAGATAGCACTTGTTAAAAATAAAAAAAAAACAATCATATTTTTTTAGATGAAACGTAGTAATTTAAAAATACTACCACATTTTTTGGTAGAGACTGAGTTAAAGAAAACAGTGTGAGTTTGGAATAAGGTATTGGTCCATAAAAAAGTAAGATAGTCAGATCTATGCTGCAAACTTTTATCGCCGGTGTAATATGATTTGTGAAAGATTATCATCTATTGCAAACAAATACAAAGTCCTACACTCATTATGCATGCTAACTGCGTATTAAAAAGCCGCAGCACATTCTTTGATAACACAGCACATTAATTCTCAAATTTATGACAGCGCACGCAAACACAAAACTAAGACTGAATACACAAAAAGACTTGCTGAGAGTCAACAATATAAATCAACATTGTTACGGGCGCGGCGAAAAGAGGGGTGCAAAATGTAATTTCCGAATAGCAAGATCAGAGTAATCAACAACTCTCTTTTCCAGCCCATCTGATATACAAATTGCAGCTAATGAAGCTTGTGAAAATCAATTACCTGCCTGATACTTTGCATGCCCAGAAAAAAGCGCACACTGGCTGAATGCACGATGCGTGTGTAAACACATTACTCCCCGCACAATATTTTTTTACTTCATTTTAAACTGCGAGAGGCACTCAAAATAGTCATGTGATTCCTCTGTGCCAGCGACACATAAAGCAAGCTCGTAATGACTTGTTTAAAGCAAAGTGCACTAAATGTTTTAACGTGATCAGACATGGCACGGACGAAGGAAGGAAAAAGCACAGTGTGTTTTGCCGTTGAGAAACTAGGTTGTAAAATGATGAAAGAAAAATTGGAGTTCAACTTGAATGCTCTGTAAAAAAAAAACAATTCTTCAAAAATCTAACCAAACTGCAAGGATTTCGCTCGCTCATTAGGTCAGCATTGAAATTGTTTATGACTACCAAAACAATTTCGCAAAACTACAAATTTTCAACATATTGGGCACATTTTTCTTTTGAATTCCTCCATGATATTTTTTTTTTCATGATGTCCAATTAGTGTGTTTTTGTTGAATTTACTAGGGGAAAAATTGACCATTTGGAAAATCCAAAGTAAAAAAAAAAATAATAATAATGAAACTTAATTTGATGGCCAATATTTTTTTGAATGATAAAACAAAGCAGGTCATGTTGACCCCATTCACATTGTTGGTCAGAGATGTACAACAGAAGGGTTAAAGAGATACCATAATGTTATTAATTAATGTTCATTTTCCACAGTAAAAAGTAAATATGTTGCCTGTAGTTAATAGCTAAAAGGTTTTTATGTGTCCAGTGACACCTTTGAAAACACATTTTTTCTACTTTCTGTCAACTGAAAATGACATCACACATGCTCAAGGCTCAGGTAACAACCCATCCTGGCTCACCTGTGATTTTCACAAGGTGTACCGTGATTGGTTGTTACCAAAGCCTTGAGCACATCCATCCATCCATTTTCTAGAGCCGCTTACCCTCACAAGGGTCGCAGGCTTGCCGCTGCCTATCCCAGCTGACTTCGAGCAGTAGGCGGGGGACACCCTGAACTGGTTGCCAGCCAATTGCAGGGCACAAAAGAGACGAACAACCAATCACGCACCCAATCACACCAAAGGACAATTTAGAGTGTCCGATTCACCTGCCATGCATGTTTTTGGAATGTGGGAGGCATATTAAAAGTAAATAATAAATGCCTGCTGGGAATACAACAAATATTTGGACCACAGAAGTTATTAACGTTATCATTATGGGCAGGGTTATTTTGAAAGTGGAACCACACAAAGATTGGGTTTTGTGAAAGGTACTGTATAAATCAGTTCTTTTCATGAGTATAATTTTCATGCTACTATCAGATAAGAATTATTAAACAAGATCCACTGGCATGCCGCACCGTAGCAAAGAATTTTGTGATTCTCAGCAGTTCGTAACCGATTCTGCACTGGGCATTATAAAATATTAAAGCTTACTTCATAGAGTTTTTCTACAAAGAGGTGCAACGATCTGAAGATTCCAGGCGGATTTTCTGCACTGCAACATAATGGCGGCTTTAGTGCTAAACAGCAGAAGAGTCCATAACAAGCGGCAGAGAGGTTCTTCTGATGGTCAGTGTGTCTTTGCCATGGCAACCAGCATTTGAAGAGTACCAGGGGGGAAATGAGAGAACCTGCCGTACCTTATTAGATGACAAGCACAGATTTACATTGCGCAAATATCAACACAATAATAAGCGCCAGAAGACGATGGATCGCCTTTCGCGAAATTGCTTTTGTGTGCCTGAGCAGCATTTAAAAATGAGCGTTTATCTTCGCCACACAAATCTTACTGGCATTTCAGCCGAGGGTCTGCAGGCGAGTGAAACATAAGGGTGTTTTTATGTGACTTCCCTTCATTTAATGACAACTAAGACGCTTCACTAAAATGTTTATTTAGCTACTCAAGCAGTGAGGCTAATTTGTTTTGATCCGTAAAAGTGTCGCTGGAGGAAATTGGACTGATTGCAATATTGATGCATGTTTGACACTTTGTTTTCCCCTGAATGTACTGTAAAATTAAACATTCAAGTAAAGCATTTGTTATCAATATTAATTTTGGCTGCTAGTGAGCCTTTCTGCACTTTCCCAATTAGATTGCAGTGTAACTAACTTATATAATGGCCCCTTCCCCACATTGAGGTTCTCCATCCATCAGAATCGCCTTTATTGTCGCTGTATTACAACAATGAAATTAGAGGTGCTCCTTGAGGAAGGAAGGAAGGTTGAGGAAGGAAGAATAATTCCACTTTCAGTCGAAATATTGCACATAATATGATATTTGTTTGGCATTTGTCCCATATTGACTAGGGGTATACGCATATGCAAGTCAAAATCCCATGTTATTATGGAGAAAAATGCTGTTATTAGCATTTAGCCTTCAAGTATGTTCAATCTCTCTAGCAAATATGTTAGAATGTATTTGCAAGTATGTTTGAATGAGTTTGCCAGTCAAAAATGTTTATGCCAAAACTCCCTAAAAGAATGAAACTCACTTCAGTCAACATTTGAATCCACTTGATTTGATAGCATCTATAAAGGTTGCCATTTTACGATGTTTGGACCATTTTTAAACGAAGAAAAATGAGAGCAAGGGGGATCTTAATAACTTTCCGTTTCAACTCAATCTCTCCACTTGAGTGAATATGTCTATAAAATGCTGAGAGAAATGTAGGTTGCTAAAACACACTTAATTTGCCATGATAGATTGAGTCCATGCTTCAGTGGCTGTAATTGAATCTGTGACCTATTTCTTCTTCAAAAGGAAATTGTCTCTTGGGTTAGTTTTCAGCAAACGCATTCCAAATGGACGGACAGCATTGATACATTATTATTTGATCATTTGCATTTACCTTCTAAAGCGCTAAATTTAAGTCATATTATAGCATCACAAGCATCTTGAGAAGCAACACTGGCGGACTACTTTTGATCTGAATTCAACACTTAATCCCACTAGATACTATCATGAACAAAGAAAGATTTTTGTTTTTTTTTGGGAGGGGGGGGTATAATGATTGTTCTGCATATTATTCTGGCATCACAACCACTGATGTAACTGTCAATTTTGGTAGAAAAGTCCACTTTTTATTTTGAGGGTTTGTTTAGTTTATCACTGATACTAAAAAGAAAAATTGCCGTTAAATGTGTTTTGGGCCCAAAAATAGCATTTTTTTTAATAAGGCATTTTAGAAGGGGGAGAAAAAACACATACCAGAATCTTTGTAAGGGCAAACAACTCCTCAAAAGTCAGAAAAATGATATCAAAATAGTATAGTAAGTGCTACATATATATAATATACTGTACATGTATACAATTAAAAAACATCATAAATAAAAAATATTGAAATGATTTATTTACTTTTAAGTGACAAGCTTGTTATGGCAATATTCCCTCATGACAGTACCCTAGCCTAGTCTGGGTTAGCTTAGTCTTCTTCGTATTTCTTAAATCCGGCTTCGTTTCCATATAAATCTTCTTCTTCTCTCTTTAACATCACTAGCAATCTTGGGACCCATGGCTCACCCATTAAAGTTTGAATTAAGCTGTGAAAGGCACAATAAATACATTATTTTAAGCATTCAGACGACATCAAGTCCGTAGCATGCCGCCATTTTGACCGTGATGCCAACCAATAGCAGACCAGTATCTTAGGGAGTCGTGACGCAGACCAATAGCAGACCGACACCTGAGTGACGTGTTGCAGCGCAGGCAGGACCAGAAAATATGGGCAATTACTTAAAAACACCTGAAGATGGAGACAAAACAACACAAATACAGCCAACCCCTAGGATCATGACAGTTGTTTTTGTCGTAAAGCGGGAAAAATACTGTAAAGAGGGGACAAAAAAACGTTGCAGATCACGTCTTGAGCTGAAAAAAACGTAAGGCAGGGATGTCATACCCTGGGGGTCCACTGTAGATGGACAATGATGAATTTGATGAATGTGCATCTGAGGGATGCACATTGATTTGAAAGTATGCATCCCACGGCAAAAACTATGCATGTGTACAGTGTATGTGTGCAAATGTGTGTCTCAAACCTAGTGAGAATAGAATTTATAGAAAATAGAAGGAACAGAGTGAAATTGTTATTTGTGTATGACACCAAAGCTGTTAAAATTGTGTCTCAGAAGCCAAAACTCAGACATGGCAACACTATTGTTCCAAAAACACTGCTTGAAGTGTTTTATTTTTATTCCTATAACACAGTAGACAAAGGCTGTTATTGAGGCACTTGCAGGAGGCCACATAAAGAGCGACTACTGCTGCACAAAACCTGCATTTTTTTTTTTTGATACAAAGCAACACACACATTATAAAAGTAATGTATTTGTGTGTGATTGCATGCTTGCTAGTAGTATAAGAGCAGTGTATTCTCTGCATCTGGTGTGGTATTAGAAGGTAATTTCAGGTTACCGCCATGTCCACAGTAAGTGCTTCAAGGTGACAGTGTGACTTTTTGAAGTTCTGCTTCCATTACTGCGCTGGCTTTTTGTTTAAAAAAAAAAAAAAAGTCATATGCAACACAACTAGTATGCTGCATGAGGTTTTCATTTGTGGTTTTGGTGAAAAACCTGCCTTGTACTTTTAACACCAGCAACAATTATTCACTATAAATTTAAGTTTTTGAGCAGTATTTGTCATTTTAAAAATCAAAACAATTCAAAAATTAGATAAGTTGTGAAATTGATGCTTTGCTGAATGCTAGTGGTCTACAAGACGTTGGCAATAGTGACTAACTACTTAACTCATTCAGTGCTAGCAATTTCTGGGATTGAATATGTCTCGGAAAAAAAATGCTTGAAACCACTTTTTTTTTTTTTTTCATTTGTCAGGCCACAATAAATGATGTGCAGGGACAAAACTAGCTTGCAAGCCTTGAGTTTGGCACCGCTACTTCAAGTAGACCCACTGCATTTTTTCAAAGCTGTGTTTAATTTCACGCTTGTTGAGTAGGCACCCTCAACAACTTGTTTGTTTTTACAGAAAAAAAAAGTCATATCACAAATGAAAACATGTTTCAACTTCTTAAAGCGCTATAATGCTCTTTTTTTTCCTTAAGTGTTCATGGAGCGCGAAAGGATTTGTCTCATCCTTCATTCAGAGCGGAGGGTGAGAAGGAGGAGGAGGAGCATTAAGTGGGTCACCGCTGTCCTTGTTAACATTTAGGTAAATAGACACATTCCCACGCCGAACTCATCAGGAAAACAATTAACAGCCGGCGAGGATGACGAGCAATTTCCCCCGCTACCTTCGTCCTGATACCGTGCGGCATACAGATGAGCGGATTAATGACGCCTTTCAGTTCCATTTGCAAAAACCACCTATCAAATAACCCCCAAACTGCCATCTCCTGACAACATCACACACTCAATTAACGCCAGAGTCATCTCGGTGCATTATCTGTCAGTCTTCTTTCTTTTTTTTTTTAATGGCATGCCAACAGTGACACTTCAAAACACAAATAGTACTGCAGTCATGGCTGAACATTATTGTTTCATGTGGAACCAGCAGCTTATATTCTTGTGGGCACCATCAAATGTGATTTCTAAACATCAAATGGAATGGGAAGGTGCACATCATATTCTCCTTGGCATGGAAAAAAAAAATCAAAATGGGTTTGGGAAGCGGTGGAAGAAAAAAAAAAGGAAATCGCAGCATGTCAAATCAATTCCTGCATTATGATGAGGTCATGAATTTCAGTGTATGCGTGGACCGTAAAAATGGAGGAATGATGACTGCAGGCTGCTGAAAAAGTAGCCCTGGCTCGAATGGCCACACTTCTACTTCACTGGACGATCACATTCATCTGCACTGCAGCACAATCCAATCATATCCAGCATAGGAGCTGCTTGTAAAATTCTACCTTTACAAAAGATGATAATGCTCACTTTTGATTGATGCTGTCAGACAGATTCATTGTTTCTAATAACCTGGACACCTTTTTAGGCATTTTAAACAGACACTTACTGTTTATTAACCCTTAGCAATGCTTGAATGTCAAATGATGGTTTCATGTTAGCCAAACAATAGTTAGCAGCAGCAAATCGCTACTGTATAGTGCTGTGCCTCACTAAAAATGAGATAAAGTTTTACATGCCTATGAATGGACGAGCCATGCAAACTTAACTGGAAATTGGGATAGGAGAATGGACTAATTTTTCAGTTCCAAGAGGAAAGCAGAGGGGAACTATTGTTTCCATTTGTTTCCCATCGAACAGTCGATTATGGTGACAGGCCTAAAAATATATATTAAAAAAAATAATAATTAACTGTACAGTCGAGGCGCACTATTCAAGAGCGCCCGCTCAGCATTAGCAAAAAAATTGTGCATAATTGACACCCACTGAAAGAAATTTGGTCAAATAGTAATAATAAACTAAATAATCTTTAAAAACATTCAATACATGGAAAATGGGCAAAAAAAGGTCCTAGAAAAGAATTTTGATAAGATTAAACTGCATTCTGTGAATCCCTGGTTTATTAAAAACGACAGCAGAGAATGTCACTGAAATGAAGATTCTGTTGGCAGTAATGTTCTATTTTAGGAGCCAATTGATGCAGACAAATTATGACATTACAGCTCATCACTTGATGATCCAATCCAGTCAATCAGATCAGTGTAAGTCTACTTTCAAATCTGGGTTTTGCGTTTCAAATGAGAATTTCCAGTCTGGGGTTATTCATGCTTGCAAGTCAAAGCACAGTTAGTGTTTGAAAGCTATCCTTTCAAAACCAGGGCTAGGATTCGATGTTATCAATATTACCTCGGGTAAGTGTAAAACTTGCTGAAGACAGTTTATGATTAATTACTGTATCAACATTGATTGCACAAGTGACAAAAGTTGATGCTTTGGCAGAGGTCTGTGTCCTCTCATCGTCTTAAACGATCTTTTCCCTGCAGTACTGTATGTGTGAACACTCCCACAGTGATAAATAATGCAAGCTTTACAACGGCCATTCAATGGCACATTTAGAGGCAAGGAAGCTTATCCCGCCCATAGAATTCCTGATTGTCTAAGAAAATAAAAGAGCTCTGACATGTATTGCGCAATATATTTAATTTTATACGTTTCTCAAGCAAACCTGTAATTTAGCTACCTGCCAAAGATTTTAAAGAGTTCCAGAATAAATCCTGAATGAGCAGATGTTTGTATTTTTATTGCAGCTGTTAAGGCTGAGCCTGGGCAGCCCATAACAAGCATACTTGGAAGTAAATCAGTGGGGCTTTTTCTTGTCAAGGAAAAAAAAAAATGTCATAACAAACTGGTGTCATGGAATGTAGGATTTAATGTTAAGGTATTGTATAAAGGAGCAGAAATTCAGAGGATCCAATAAAATAAGAATTCCCAAAGGGTGGCTCACAAATAATTAAAAATGTGTAGAGTTGCGATAAATTTGCGATTATAATGCGTCTGACTTTTTTGAGTGTGTCTGAAATAGAATGTTTACCAACTTTGGCGGGATGTTGAAGGGTTTGTGTGACAATATAAGCTTTTTTTTTTTTTAACTGCTCTTGAGTTTATGAATGGAAGTGGATGCAAGACTTACAAAAGATTTTAATAAATCCTTTTTGATTTTTATGAGTATGTGTACAGGGGAAAGGGCTTACAAAATACTGTATGTTAAGACGTTGATGATTTAAGCGTTTGCTATAAAAATAGGCTACGGCAACTCCAGTGACATTGTAGTGAATGTTCAAAGGCGTATGATTTTTCTCGATGACAAACAAGCAACAAGATCGGGAAACTGAAACCTGAAGCTCATCGTCTGAGCCTCCTGGGAAGACACTCCTGTCTGGGGCTCAAGTTCACAAGCGACAATTAAGAACAACAAAAAAAGAAAGAATCATCGCAAGCCACCTGCTGCCTGTGGAACAAAACAAGTCGAGAAGATCCCGAGTTAGCGTGGGTCCACACAAAGCAGCCGTGCACCGTCAATAATGGATGAAGAGTCATAACCGTGCTTATTGACTTGTTGCTACTTGTTCTTTTCAGGGCTAGCCAGCTGTGTTGTAGGAGAAAGTCAAGCCGCTTAATTGAGTCGTTTAACTGTTGCTTGACTTAACTGAGAGCCAGCTTCGGTCGTTTTAGGAAATGAGCATACTGTATATGATCAACTACAAACTGTGATTCGGGAATGAGGTCACCAAGTCAAAATGGCAGTGCGGATTTTATTCTAACAGCATTATTAAGGTTATCTATCTATCTATCCATCCATCCATCCATCCATCCATTCTTCCATCTCCTTGCTCAGAGTGTAAGTCCTCATGCACCCTTACAGACAGTCTTGCTAGTAAGCGAGCCAATCAATAAGCTACACAGCAAACTCTTTAGTAACTTGATCATTTAGTTATTGACACACTGATCTAGTTCGTCAGTAAGTCCACCGGTTTAGCCAATTTTCAAAATGTGTCCATTTTGGCCAAATGTACTTATGTTTTCGCCATTATTTATAACTATTTGTTAATTATGCAGCCTCAGTTTTTAACTTAGTGAGTCGGATAATTTCTTTTTCATCAGTCAAACGGTCAATCAATGACTCAGTTTGTAACACAGTTTGTCGCACCATAAATTAGCTGATTACTTTTTTAGTTTGGTTATGAATCATGTCAGACTGGCGGGAATACGATAAAAAAAGACAACATCTATTATCGGAGTCAAACTACATGTATTATTGTAATATTGTATGTAATCTAATGCTGACTGAAATTTGGACTAAATCCGCTACATATCGAATTTAATCAGGGTATCAGCAAAAACAAAAATACATAAGTGCAACAACCGTGAATGTGATCACTGTGCTCAAATATTAGCATACAGTGACACATGTATGTGAATAAGAAGAGGAAGTTGCACCTGCCCCTTTGTTGGCTTTGTTTTGCTTTCTGTGACTACAGTGACGCATTTCAGTCAATAAAAAGCACACAAAAGACTGAAGAATTTACTGCGCTCCCCCCCCCAACTGGCCGTGACAGTTACACTCATGCATAACGTTTAATGTGTTTGGATTAAGTTTAAACAGCATGATATCATCTGCTTGCTTGGCTTTCTTTTCAAAAGTGCACCTTGAACACGTTCACACATGTACACACACAAAGGAGAAGAATATGGGTTGTAGAAAGCTGATTTAAAGTAGTAAAACAGGAACTCAATTCAAAAGAGTGAACTGGTTTATAGTATATAGTGTTTTACTGACACTACCACATAGGAGTACTGACACCTTTCACTGATTGTGATGTACTCAGAAGGAAAGTGATACACGTGTAACTGTCTTAGCTGCTCAGTACACTATGGCTACATTAACAAAAAATATGTACACAATTTAGCACTTTTATGTCAACAGTGCTTAACAGAAAATGTCATTACTGTTTTAAAGCACACCTAAACATTCAAAGAGAGAAGACATAGGCCTCCAGCCAAGCACATTTAGTCTACAAAGCTATCAACTGATTTAAAGCAGGGAAGAAGAAATCAATAGAAGTGAATTGGATACAGTAGCGAGGATAAAGCGGGCATGTTATTAAGATGCAAACAGTGTCTCAATACCTCCCCTCGCAGAAAAAGAAAAAAAAAACAACAACTCTTTGCAATCTCTTCAAGCTGCTTCAGTGGTGTGTATATATCAGTCCTGTGAGATTGGGGCTGCAGGAATAAAGAAGGCATCTGTACTCTTTCAGGTCAGTCATGCCCTGTTTGGGAAGGTTGGAATTTGAGATCCGAGGATAAACATCGGCTCTCGGGAGAGGATGCTTACTCACGATGGAACACTGCAAAGGGAGAAATGAGGCTCTCCGCAAGCAAAAAAAAAAAAAAAAAAAAAGACAACCACAAATAAAGACGAAGCAAGGGAAGGGGAGTTAATTCTTTACCTGATGCTTTGGGCAACTCAGACTTTGGAGTAAGAGTGAAACGAACAAATTCTTTAGAGTTGCAATATAAACCAGACTGGCCAGACGATCCAAAACGTACCTGACTGAGTGGTTTGAAAATGAAAATAACAACATAGTCCGTAATATCCTTCAATTCCGAAGACAAAAGGGGGTGTCTATTTTTGAGCCCAGCGCAGGTCTAACGCAAGTCGCAGTCAAACTAAACGGCATGCCAGCACAGCAATGCACATTTTTAAAGGGCCGTTTTGCAATTTGCCCGTATGGAATTCGCCAAACGGTGCCTGAATGACTTTCAAACCATGAGAAACCAAATTCTCTGGTCCGATGAGACTTTGATCGAACACATTGAACGCCAGCCATCATTTTAGGGGAAAACAGAAACCGCTCATCACCAGGCCGAAACCATTTATAGATTGAAGCATGGTGGTGGCAGCATCATGCTACGGAGGTGTTTCTCAGAAGCAGGAACTGATAGTCATTATAGAATGAAAAATTAATTCAGCAATATGCAGCCATATCCCAGGTAAAACCTGCTCCAAAGTGTTCTAGATATCAGACTAGGGACAAGCTTCATTTTTCAGCAGGACAAACAACCTGAAGTACACAGCCAAGATCTAAAAAAATTGGCTTCAGAACCCAGAACCACCCTCTGAATGTCCTGGAGTGGACCAGCCAGAGCCCACAATTGAATCCAATTGAACATCCCTGGAGAGAGCTGAAAATGGTCGTGTATAGATGTCTCCCAATCCAACCTAAAGGCGTTTGAGAATTACGGCAAAGAAGAATGGGAAGAACTGCCGAAAGTCAGCAAAGCTAAGCTTGAGGCATCATATTCCAAAAGACTTGAGGATGAAATTGTTGCCAAAGGTGTCTCAACAAAGTATTAGGCAAAGGTTGCGAGTATCATATTATTATATGTAAATGTGATTTTTTTTTGTTTATGTTACAAATTCAAAAAAATGTCAAGAAAAATCACATTTTCATAATGAGGTATTATTTGTAGAATTTTGAGGAAAGAGATCAATTTAATACACTTAGGACGAAGGCTGTAACATGACAAAACATGGATAAAGTGCTGTGAATATTTTCACGGTGCACTGACCATTCATTCCTCGTTTCATATAAAAAAGAAAGAAAAGAGAAAGATAAAAGAAAAAAATATTGGGGGACAATGTTGAAAACACGTTAGATTATCCTAATATGGGGGGAGGAGGGGGAACAATAGTATTATTTTTCCTAATTGTTCGCCCCAGCTATTAACCATTAAAGAATCATAACATCAAGATGTTTTTCCTTGTCAATGCCTCTGTGCATTTAAGTCAGTTGCGGCATAACACTCTTTTGAAACTAAATAGAAAATAACTCCTCAAAAGAACATTTAGCCTCGCCTGTCAAGCAACTGCTCTGTAATTGCTAATGAAAAGTCAAATGTTCTTCACGTGAGAATAAAAAAAGACAGAATTTAGAATCTATTGTACACACCGAGTTAAGATGACAGTGGTGTTGCTGGCAGTCGTAGCATCGTTGAATGATGCCCCCATAATGGCACTTGAAAGAGAAACTTGCATCATTAATCATCCTCTTCTTCCTTCATAGCCATGACAAGTAAGACAAGCAAATCCATGTTCGTGTATGTTAGCGCACACACAATAAATAGGACAGCTGAGAAGATTAGTCCCTGAAGAACACAATGGATCTTCTTTAAAGGGAGGCTTTTTTTTTTTTTGTCATCCTTCAACTGGCTCAAATGAACCAATTATTTTTTTTTCATGAAACAATATGCCAATTACAAGAATACATCAGCTATCCTCATTCTAAGCCATTCATGCTAAAAGCATGGACACTATTTTATGATGGCAGCAGCCTTCAAAGTAAATTGGAGCTTAAACTAAAGCTGAGCTCAGCTGATGGCTAGAAATAGTATGATAATATGCAGTAATTAAAGATCCTATACTCCAACATAAAATGTATTTGGCCCACACTGGCATTAATAGAAATAATGATGGAAACTATGAGGAGTACCGGTAATTTTAGAAGTAATTTAGGACAATTTTGTAGTTGATTTAAGGAACGTTTCACATGGTAAGAACCCAAAAAGCACCATATCTTAAAAAATAGTAAATAAAAGGTTGCTTGTCTATATAGTGTTGTCATTACTTTAAGTATTATCAAATATTGGTCTTGAAATTCTGTTACATGATAGCAACAAGTTTGCTGCATCACCTACAACTGCTCAGTTAATCCTCTTTACATAATCAAAGTATACTGATACTTTATTCATCCTTACAGAAATAAACAGTTAATGTGATTAAAAAAAAATTCCAAAATAAATAGGAGACTAAAGAAGTGAACTAAAGTGCTGGGGTGCTAAAGTGCTAACGGTAAAGTTGCTAATAGTGACATGTCATATGGTATCATAAAATCAACGTGATCGTTTCAAATACTGCATTCAGGTTTAAATTGGTTATGCTTATGCTGGGCGACCCTAATTGGTCCTCGAGTCACATAGTGCTTTCAGAATGTCAAAAGGGGCAAACAACAACATCCAAAGTTGCTAATTAAAATGCAAAGGGACACAATTTTGCATTCTGCTCCTAATTAACCCCACTGAAGTATGCATTATTAGATACAAACGCAAATCCTACCAACCATCTGTCAAAGCTGGCACACATCAAATCTCTATTAATATAAAGGAAACTTTATTAAATTTCACTAACTAGCACACACCGTACTTTTCCTTTGCTCAACCACGAAGCTCAAATCTATTCATTTCTATTTTGGGGTACACACAAGATTCTCATTTTGTGGGAACAAGCTGTGACTGTGTGGGCTGACTCAATGAGCTCTGTGTGTGTGTTTTAAAAGGTGCATCAGCAAAGTGGGAAAGATAGGTGCAATGTGTTCATGGTCACAGATTCAAGATATTATTTACTGTGTGCTGCATCAATTAGTCATTATTAGGGTCTAAGCAGGGCAGTGTAAGCACCCTCTTGAGGTCTTTTTTTTTTTTTTTTTTTTTTTTTTACATAATGGTTCTGACGAATGATTCATTATTTTGGTGGCCTTCAGCAAGTTTACTTTTTTTTGTTGTTCTAATTGGTTCACTTTCTCCCAGGTCCATCGCCTAACAGGGGCCAATGATGGAAACTTTCACACAGTTGACCTTCACTGGCTGGGGCAACTAGCTAGCTAGAACTACCTAACAGAAATTTCACTGAAATCCACCATTTTCCAGCTGCTTTGGTCAAATATGCATTGAATTGCATATTGCATTCACCATAATTGGGACACAGTAGCCATTTATCTTCATTAGGGTCGCTGGCTAGCTGGTGCCTATCCAAGCAGTCTTCGGGCAGTAAACGGGGGACACCCCGGACTGATTGCCAACCAATTGCAGAATTGGGACACCCTACACCCTCAAATGCTTGACAGGAATGCAAAATTGAGGTTCTACAAGAGTGGGAATTTGAGTTGTGGAATTGGATGCGTGTGATGTCATTTTCAATTAGCATCATGTGGCAAAATGGCCACCCTCTGAGCGAGATGAAAACAGGTGGACTTTGCTGCTTAATCCATATTCCATGAATGCAGAATGCCATGTTTAGACTAGTGGGCAGTACATGGGACAAATTTGTGTACAAACACTCCTCTACATATGAACGAGTTACGGGGCCGAATTTGTTTGTAAGTTGTTAGTAAAAACAAAGAATCAATTGAAAAAAAGAAAGTCAGTCAAGAAAAAAAATGGTGTTTAGAACAACAAGAGCTGCTCTGGAAGGACGATTCTCACCATACCATGCTTCGAGGAGAACCTCCAAAATAAAAGCTCACCTAAACCATTTGTGCCATTCATTTTATTTTGAAACAAAAATTTCCTGCCTAACTATAATGGAGAAGGGCAGTGCATTCTTCCTGTGTACTGTACTGTATTTCATAGCACTTTAGGCCTATCCCTATTAGTTATTGCCCGGTAAACGTGTCTATCTTGCCCGGGTCATTTTACTTAGGTTGAATATTTGTATGAAGAGGCGTGTCTGTATAGAATTTTTTCGGGCTAGACTTACCCTTTTAACCAGTGGTTGGACGCTACTAGGATTAGCATTTCTGTCATTTAAATTGCACAGCTGACAATAGCCACCAGTGCAAAACTAGCATATGGTAAATTAGAAATAATTTCTGCCAAGCTCCATAAAACATTTGAAAACAGTTACGGTTGCGAACATATTCTTTTTTTTTTTTTTTGCATAGTTTGATTTAAAATGATGTAATCTCCTTTATCTTTATTAATCAAACAGCAGCTAAATAACTTTCAACTTCCAGCCAAACGATAAGACAGAATGTTCTCTCTTGCTGATCAAGTGAGTGATGTTACATAAAAGCAATATTTCTTCTCCCAGTGCTAGCAGAGGGAGATGCGAAGCAGATTGCAGTCATCCGAGCTCTTATCCAAACACGGTTAACAACAACAAGCACACGCTAATGAACATGATGCTTCAGCCTGGGGGCGGCACAAAAAAGAAAAACGACTTACTCAAAGGCCAGGCAACAATAAAGACTTACAAGATGAAAATGATCAAACTTTGAAGGCAGCACTTGAGATTCTGCTATATTGTTTAATTAATTCGGGGAGCTGAACAGAAGTAATTTTAGCGTGTGGTGATCAGTAATGAGAGAAAGAAAAAATAATGGGGGAAAAATACATGAATGAATGCACGAATGAATGTAATTCAAATTGAGGAAATTCTTGCTAAAACATGATTTGATACAGGATACTTAATTTGCAGGGGAAGCAAGAGCAGTTTTTTCTTTTTAGATTTTGCTTGTGTTTCTACGTAATCGTGATTGATTGGTCATCAATCCAGTTGCTATTTGCGCAGTCACGGGCATGCTTACTTGTCAGTCATTATAGCAGCACTACTGATTGCTCTCAACTTGATTTACTGCGGAAGCAAGAGCAATTTTCATATCGCAGGCTATTCAAACTTTTGTGGACATAATCTAATAGACATCATATGTTTTTCGTCATGCCGTCGACATTGCCATCACTGCTTTACATCGCTGGCTGTAATTGGCTGACACAACAATAAAATACAAGCCATATAAAAGTCACATACAGCGAGTGAGCTAGTTGTCATAGAAAAAGGTTGTAAAATGTCATGAGCTGCAGCGTGTTCTAGCAATAACAAGAAGGTAGCATGGCAAAGAGATGCATGAATAATGTATTGGTATACACACACACACACACACACACAGCCACAGGCACACATTAATGGCAAAAACACACAAAAACAAATCACATCAAATAAATGCTTGATTATAATGTATGAAATGTTTCTGATCAGTCAGCTGAAAAACTAATTTCATTTTCTCATTAGAGCTCTTGCCCGGGGCTCCTTCTCATGTCAATGTTTATTACTTGCAAAAAGAGAAAATTAAAATCATCTGGCGCGCTCGCAATCGGAGTTGAGCGAGACTATTTGCAATGGAGAAAGAGGAGGAATGGGGGGAAAAGTGGGCAACAATTGAAGGTATCCATCTTTTTTTTTTTTTTTTAACAGGCAGTGGGTTTATAGCTACTGTGACCTTTCCTTCTCTGGAGATTTGCTACTCTGCACTCATCCATCATCTTTATAATTCACTGTGGAGTCTCTCGGTGGATTGTTTGCGCCAGGTGACCGATACCATTAATGTTTACCATTTTGTCCTATATATTTGCTTCCCGAGGGTCAAAAAACAAACATATCATTATGTATTTTTCTGAATTGAGAATCATACATTGAAGGAAGACAATGTAAAGTGCCCTGCACCAGACTACAATACATTTACATGCAAGCTTTTGATTACCGAACTGCAAGATTGGTTTCATGTAGTTTTATGGCCTGGTAAGAAGCTGGGGAGGTACTACGGATGAAAATCTTTGTCTCGTGTAATGATGCAGATTTTCGGGTCAACAATTCTGTTCAGAATCAATTGTCAAATCAAAATGATTTGATTGACAATTATTTCTGCTTCCATCTATAAATGTGCAAAGAATCATTATGATCCACTCCATTCAAAAGTGATAAATGAAAACAATAAAGTACCTTTCTTTTTTACATGTATTAAGTTTTTAATTATAAAAAAGTGCCTTTTTCCATAAAAAAGAGCATGTTGTGGCTACTAGAATGCAAGACAGAAAAGCTTGTTATTTGAGTCTTTATTGTAAACATGGCCTTGTGGACCATTTATTGTATCTATCCATCCGTCCATTGCCTGGATGAAAATCATATAACGTGATCAAGGCTGGGGTAATGACTCGCCTGTCTTCTGGGTTTGGTCCCGTTTGTAAGCTGAGTTGTGATTGGCCGTTACCTGAGACTTGAGCACATATGATGTGACTTTCAGTTGGGCAGTTGCAAAATGTGTTCGGAAAGGTATCAATAGTATGTGAATAATAATTTAGTTATCAAATCAAAATATTCTTTTTTTTTTACTGCTTAAAAAGGATAAATAAATCTAGTATCGTTTTTTTTTTAATCACAGATGGCAGGTAAAATAAAAATGAGTTAAAAGAAAAGTAATTTTTCAGAGGACATAATATAAATAAATATTTTACCAAGTGGGAATTTCAAATAAACAAGCGCCAGTGAGTGAAGCATAAGCTAGCAAAGCCTAAAAAAACAAGCACAAGGGGTTACCACCCATCTGTCAACTTTGACTGACAGAAATCCACTTAAGTCTAATCTCGCTCGAAGAAATGTAAAAAGAAACGGCACCTATGTGAGGTTTAACTGCCTATTTTAAGCCTTGATGTAACAAAGTTTTTTTTTCAAAGCCATATCACACTAAACATGTGTCCTGACCTTTCCACTGAGACCCTTTTTCATTTTCAACCATCACCATCATCATTCAACCATTTTTCATTTCCTCTTTCATGTTCATCTTCCAACATATTTTCCTTTGAGAGCACTTCTGCTTTTGTCTCCATAGGAAAGGTCAAACGAGTGTCCGTCATCATCCCGCCAATTTAGCTAAATGCCGCCTTTGACTTTGCCACAATCGTGTCCATCAATCCAACGATTTGACGCATACTTCCATTGTCATGAGCTAATGGTATACAATAAGTACACAAGATGAATGGATAACAAGTGTCATTTCTTGAAAAAAAATCTATTCATCCCAAATCCACGTTCCATTAACCCAAAGCGAAGAAGAAGAAGAAATGAATTTCCATTCGTCTACAATGTACGGCAGCCAGCTCATTTGCACAGCGGAATCCCAAATTTGGGACATTGTGAAGAAGTGACCCCTTGCTCAAGTGAAAAGCAACCCGTCGCTAAGACGGCGGGTTGGGGGTGTTGCTATTGGTGGCTTGTCACAACTATGGTGATGGATGATGCGTGCTTCTGACTGGGAACAGCACATTAGCACATAAGAACGTGGTTGATGAATAGACAAGGGTCAGCCGCCCACCCCAATGGACGAATTATTTTATCTCCACCTGATGAAATGTTGCACACTTACAATACACCCAACAAACAAAGTACCAATCCAAGATATAATTACGTAGCTTAGAATGCTCAGGGTCCTGAGTTTGTGCTAGTTGAGGCAATCCCGCCAATTTATTTTTGATGGTATTTGTTCTCATTAGGGTCATTGGTTCTGTTAATGGAGTTTAGTGCTGTTGACTTTGGGCCAGTCAGTGTGCACCCCGGACTAGATGCCTTTACACTTGTCTATGTTGTTTGATTCCACAAAATGAGAAGGTCGGAAATTAGCAGTGCACTTTTCTGTGAAGGTACAATTTAGATTTGTTGCTTTTGGCAAAAAACCATACCCGATTTATATTCTAACGTTTCGCATCTACCATCAAGTGGCTAACCGCAAAGTAATTCTTCGGGTCGACCAAATTGATGAAATTCCTCTAATCATCAAACGGGGTCTTTCCAAGTGACTTGAGATACATTCTTACTCAAACGTGAATCAGCCAATTAGATCCGTCTTTTGAACTTGAAAGTGCTGTCAAATGGCCACAAAGTAGTAACTAACAAAAGGATATGTGGACTTCCAGGACAGGAAGGCCACTAGGTGCATTGGACCCCCACACTCCCCTTTGGCTGGCCCCCTGTCCCCGAACAAAGAGAGGACTCCAACAATGCATCACTCTGAGAGCTGAATGGATATACGGGTCGAGCACTATAACCCAACCCCCCTCTTCAATTCCCTCATGCTTTTGACAGAAACATACTTGTTCTTCCCAGTAAAGAACTAATGGAGATGGGCCGGCCAGAAAACTGATAAAAAACATACACATGCACACGCACACACACACACTCACAAGAAATTGAAGAGGTTTGCCAGACAAATGCTCTCTAATGGAGCATGGCAGGAGTCTGTCTTGTGTCGTCAACTGTACACTGTCCAGGTCTCGCAGTGCAGCTGTTCACTCTGATGTTTGAAGCAAGTCAGTCATGCTCGCTTGGACCTGGGGGCCGGCCCGTCATTTGTTACGCAAACTATCTCATCAAGTATTGCACGTGTATTTGAATGCCTTGAAAACATGTCCGCGAACTAGTAAGAGTTTTGCGATTCCCTCACAAAAAAAAAAAATCTATTCTCGTGTGCGACGAGCACGTTACATTTGAAGGGACAGATCATGGATTTGCCTCGATTGAAGGCAGCTGTGACCACTCCTTCAGTGGCGCAGCCCTCCCTCTTACAGATCTGATGGCCTGCGCTCACCTACAAAATCGACATTGAGTCAAACCCGCCTCTGCGAAGCGCCATAATGGATTTACACCCGTTAGTATAGAACAGAACCCTTATTTGTTTGCCTCACTCCATCATGAATAAATCATGCTAGCAATGTAGCAGCCGTGACTAACTGGTTTGTTTGCATGTTTTGTATATGTAAATAGGGGCGTGGCTTTGGTAAAAGACTGGAAAGAAACAGCAGTAGGAAACGTGAGACGACATTCAAACTGTAAACACCCCCTTTTCGCAGTATATTTAGGGTTAAAAGGCCTTATATACCTTTAGAATTTATTGCCAATTTTTATCATGTTTTCTAGGTTCAAACACAAGACGCCATATGCGAGCTAACAGATTTATAAACGGTGAGGGAATGCAGTTAAATGGACTCTATTCAAGTCGCAGCTTTATCATCCCAAAGGGAGTTAATGAGTGAGATCATCGACAATTTAAGAAGTCAGTATTGTGCATGGCCACAAGTATACTTCAGTGTGCATTTTTCTTGATTTTTTTTTAATATACTGGTATATTGCATAATTTTTTTCCACAGATGAAGTGTACAAGCATGCAAGCTGTTTAGTCTTGGACCTTATGGTTATGGTTATGCTCAACTTAATGATGGCATTTGAGCAAAATATGGACACACTATGAATAGCTATTGTTTTGCACAAGTTATGAAAAAAATGACCTTAAAACATTTTTTTAAAATCTGTATACATTATTGTCTGAACATTTTGCCAACCATTTAAACACTATTTTTTTTTAAATAAATCAAACCTTCTTTAGATGATTTTTGTTGAGTTTATTACTTTGATTAAAACTGATTAAAATCAGAATTGTCCAGACTGACTGAAAAAAAATATATCGCCTTGCCCAAAAGTCTGAAACAGTATTTCTTAATTTTATTCCATTCCGTTACCTTCAAAATCTTGTATAATATAGAATAAATATCATTAGAAAATGTGATAATGAAAAAAAGAATTGTAAATGAAAAATGTGCCGAATAAACGATAAAATAAATAAAATTACTTGTAGTAGAATTAAATTGCATTTTGCCATACATCAGCTATGAAATATAAGTTGTTTATCTTGTACATAGTGTGTATTACATATATAGTGTATTATTATAATTTCATCAAAGTGGTAATAAAAAAATATATTACAGGATACTGAAATTAATTTTTCCAATTATAACTACATCCTTCAAAAATGATTTGCAATTCAATACTTTTTTTTTCAGATTTGATATATTCAAATGTGTGCACGTCTAACGACATAATAATGTATTCTAATCAGAGCACACAATGCCTCAAGCATGAATGCCACTGGGTTAAATTAAATTCAATAACTTTAATTAATGAGTTACTTTTGAGTTCAAACACATTCATTACATTTTGGGGGCTTTCATTTATTTAATCACATAAATACAATTATCATTTTTTTTTATAATCATCAGACTTGGGTTTCTTGTGTGTGGCACATTTTGGAACATTAAGCTGTTTTATGATATTTGGAAGTCAAAGAGGAGATTTTCATACTCGTCGTGCGTGCAATGCTTTTCGTTGTTTGTATGCTTTATGAAAACGACTGAATCATCACTTTGCGCATTTTTTTCAACCCCTTTAGCATCCCATCTTCAGGGTAACAGTAAATGTTTATAGAGCGTACACAGCAAATGAGTCATTATTGCTCATCTCTAACCTTTTCTTCCCCCCACTACCTTTTGTTTGGCAACAGCTGTTATCATGGATTTCTTTTTTTCTTCTTCTTCTTTCTTTTTTTTTCCCTCGGTCAGCTGCGATTGCTGGGGGGCAAAACAGGAGCAGATGGTGTTTTGCTATGCATGAATGGAGCGTTGGAGGAGTTTGCCTTGAATAGGGGCAACTTTTCAATGGTGTCTACGCGCCACCTGCCTCTTGTGGCACGACATGGAGGAAAAAAAGAAATGCTCGCCGGGCACCGTCTATACGTATCGATTATCACGGCGAGTGGTGGCATAATGGCAAGTATGCCAGGCTTTGACGTAATTGGATGTGACACAGTGGGCTTTTGTGTAATCTATCACCGCTGCCGCGCTTAATCAGTTGAGTTGCCATAGAAACATGTTGGCCAAGTTAATGGCTTTTATGATTACCAGTCCAACTGAGCTGCATTAAAAGGGAAAGGATGATAAAGTACAGGTGGAATGGAGGTTGTGTGCATTACTGCATGCTTTTGGATCGATACAATACCAAGTAGATACAGGGCCAATACATCAACCGATCCCGATGTTGGCTCTATCTTCACATTGAAGAATTGGAAAGGATTTTTATGACCTTTAACAAAACAACATCGATGGGTGCTATTTTTGAACCCAGCGCAAGTCGAGTGCAAAGCACAGTCTAACTGTGCATCTCGGCGGAGTTGTATTCAGATGAAGAATTTTTGAAAACACCAAATATCACATTTCTACTTAGTTATGAAGAAACAATGTTTTATACGTTTTTTGATTTGTCTACATTTTTTCTTACAAACATTTAAACTGCACAACAATGCTTTCCAATTCCCCTAAATTTTTGTCCATGAGAGAATTTTGCTGGCTGGAAAACGCATGTTTTTTTTTTTTCAAAAAGTCAGCATCAACGCAAGCAGAGTCATTTACATCTTTCAGGTCAGCCTAGCTAACTGCTAGCTAGCGGATAATTTCTGATAAAAGCTATAATGGAGCCCAAGTCACCTGTAAACACAGACAACAGGTGACATTTGTCAATTTCAATGTCAACATCATTAATACATTTGTGAGTGCCCTAAATCGGTGATTGAACGTGATTTCAGAATAACTTCGTGTCGTTTGTATCAGGGGTCAAGACCAACAGATACAGCAGAAAGATTAGTCAAGCTGTTAAGCGGTGAGATGCTGCTAGAAACATTTTCAAAATAAAAGCTTACCAGGGCATTTGTGTTGAAATGGATTGATAGATGGATGGGTATTATTTGGTAAATTAACATCTGCTCCTAGGATTGGCTTGACATTTTTTTTTTTACATATACACCGTCTAATATCCTAAAAACAGTAAGCAGGTATCCAGGGCAAGAAAAAAAATGCCTTCCTTTTTTTTTCAGATAAAGTACTTGAATTACTCAAGGTTTCATTTTACCCATTGTGGGAGTGAACACAGCCAATTTGCTCCCAGGCCAATGGGCTTACATTCAATTACAAATCATTGCTCAAATTGCACAGGTCACATGACACAGAAAAGAGGTGAGCTGCGATTGGTTGTTGCCTGAGCCCTGAACAACTGTGATGTAATCTTCAGCCAACAGCAAGTGGCAAAATGGCTAGCCTCTGACATAGATAAAAAAATGTGGAATTTGCTGTTTAAGTCTTATTCCAAAAACACACTATTAGTCAGAACTATCGTTCAGACTATTGAGAGTACACATTATTAGAAAAAAAAAAAAACAAAACTTGACTTCTCCTTTCAAGGTGGCTCCATCAGAAAATGATCTGACTTTTTGCTTTATTGCTTTTTTTAATTTGGATATTTAAAAAGTTAAAACCAAGGACAGCTGATACGCACGAAGATGAAGATTCTTGGATTGTTAGAAGCACCTTGGTTTTTGCGGTTTCCCCACAGAGCTATATTAAAGGGGAAGTGAAACATGAGCAGCGCAGCTGTATTTCTTGGCCTTTATTGAGTGCGTTAATGGTGAACTACTCTGAGGAGAGAGGGGCTATTTGCTCTCATTAACAGCAGGATGAAGCATATTAGAGCACTATCAATCACCACACTGCTATGTTCCCACGTGGCAGCTTTGCTCTGCATTTAGCAGACAGCTGAACAACATCAGAGCAGGTCCAATGACTCACATAATTGTTATTATCATCGACAACATCATCAAGACTTGTACATTGCCGCGTGTTAGGTTGGAGGCTACTTTCTGTTTCATGAAACATAGTAAACTAGTGGGCGGTGGTATTGTGATTTGCTTGTAGCATACATATTCAATATATGCTTGTCCCGAGGATGTCCAAACATGCATTTGAACAAATAAAGGTCTTTTACCAATGACTATTTCATATACACTCTCTGTAATAGTATCCTGGTCCAACAGGTGAGACTGAAAATTTGATGAAAATCAGTTTTAGAATTTGCATAACTGTAGCTTACCTCCGACCATATTTTCTTACTGTTAAGAGATCTCCTCAAAAAGATGCCTCAATCTTCCCTTGACTTAAATTCTAAAGAGATAATACGAATAAAACACGTCAAAATAGTTTAAAAATGTATATTAGGAATAGACCTGGGCAATAAATCAAAGAAATTCGATTAATTCGTCATTTTAAAAGTCAAAGATTTGAAAATGTACAATTAAATCAATTTCAAATGGTATCTACTAAACTAGAGTATTACATATTGTGAAAACGTTTTAATTGGGCTTATACCTAATTTCTCAGTTCAGTTTGGAAAGTATTTTGTTAAAATCCTCAAAAATGTTAAACACACAACAAAACTGTACAAAACGTTTCAAAGTTAAGATCTAGTTTTTCATTGAAATGTTGGTTTAACAATTTCTTTGTCTACTCTCATCTAGTCTAGTCAAATACATCCAGTATTTGACAGTCATCTAGTCAAATACTTTTAAAAAATAATAAAAACGTTTTTGCCTTACCTTACTTGTAGATGGGAGTTCAAACTATTGTCTCTGTCTCAATAAGATGTGTCAGTGATTGATCATTCCAGTTTCAAATGAATATTTTGAGTCTGACAACGTTACGAGATGGATTAAAACTATTTTAGCCAAAAAGCTAAAATGTTTAGGACCATTTGTGCCTGTGCTGCAGTGTATTTAAAAGGGGAATTTTTGAATAGAAGAAGAAGAATGGTGTCATGTCAACCCTTATGCTCTTGGGCGCCTCTTTTGGTGTACCCTTGTACTTCAACAGGAACTACCAAAGAGTTAATCATGTAGGAGAGTATAATATTTTATTAACAAAAGACAATATTTACAAAGCAGAAATCTTGCAACTAATGTTATGACACCACAGTATCCTAAAATTGAGACGAAATAAAAATGGATTTATTTATTTATTTATTTATTTATTTATTTATTTATTTATTTATTTATTTATTTTATTTTTTTATTTTTTTATTTATTTATCTGTGTTCATTTACCTCACCAAGCAGGTGAGGCGTTAAGAAAAATACTAAAATACACTAAATAAATGACAACAAATGTCTTGTTCACCAGATGCCACCACTATAGAAAATTTGGTGGCATTCTGTTTTGAATATTCATTACCTTGTCTCAGTTATTCTCTTTCATTATACCGTGTTCCCTCGTGACATCGCAGTTCAGTTATTGCGGCTTCATGCCATCGCGGATTTTCATTTATGACCATAACATTTTTCCATTGCCTGTTTGATTTGCATTTTTCTTGCTGTTTCTCTATCTTTTAATTTTATGTTGTTTGATTTTTTTAAACTAAAGAAACAAACTCAAAAAAATTGAACAAAATAATTCAAACTTGCTTGACCTAGCCTAAGTCAGACAAGACACTAAATATTGATTTTATAACAGAAACCAACCCAAAATATGGGAACAAAAGCAAATTATAATAATGAATCTGTAATCTTGGATATCTGGGAACATGACTCCACAATAAATGAGGGAACTTTATATTTTATTAAAAAAAAAAAAAAAAACACAAAAAAACGAAAATTATTACAAAGCACAAACTACAGAAATAATTTAGTGACACTACATTATACTAAAATTGAGACCAATTTGGTTGGTTAGTTAGTTAGTTAGTTAGTTAGTTAGTTAGTTAGTTAGTTAGTTAGTTATATTAGCAGGTGAGCCTCTCTCACCCCAGTTTGTGTTCAAACATTTGAGAAAACTAAAGGTCTCGCCCCACTAAATACATGACAACAAATGTCTGGTCCACCAGATGCCACCACTTGAGAAAATTTGCTGGCAATCTGTATTTTATACTTTGCATACTCTGTCCTATGATAGTATTTTCCTCATAATAGATGCCATCTCTCAATTATTAGATTTTATCATATTGTGTATATAATTTAGTGTCAAAAATTGATTAATTTAGGGCAGCATATATATGATTTGTGTGACTATAGTCCTCCGCTCATCCCTCTAATAAATGCCTGGTAATTACTGTAGTTGAGTAAATAACCCTCCGGCTTGTTTTTGACAGAATAGGGTCTGTCATTGTGAGTAATAATACAATCAGAAGATGACCTAATTACCCCCCCCCCCCCCCCCCCGTCATACAGAGGAGTGAATGCAGAGTCAGATGTGCAGGCAAAGGGATTTTCCATTTTAATGATTTATTTGACTCTTTTGTCGCTTTCCTGTCGGGCGCACACAAACAATGCGATTGGCACAAAAGCCTTGCTGACACTGACCATCTGACCACCGGGCCCACACCCACCCGTTGCCCGGCTTGCTCGCAGAGAGACTTCATCACAGTATTGTTAATTCAGCATTTTGTTTTGTTTTTGTTGGGGGGGTTGGGGGCGCACAAGATTGTTACGCCGTAAATCCAAAATACTGAGTGATGAGCGCCACAGAAGAGCCAGGGAAATATTGTCTTTGTCTTATCTGCCAATATTTTGCCATCAACCAGTGGATCTCAATCTGTTATCAGTGATGTACCCCCCATGAAATATAATTTCAGCCAAGTACCTTGAAACCGGCATTTTTGGGTTTAAAAAAACAAAACAAAAAAAACACCGTATTGGTCCAAAAAATAATCAACACAAAGTGTCTTTTTTTTAATCATAAAACAGATCTGTTATTGGAAAAAGGAAAACATATTTATTTAAAATATTTGTCCATAAAGAGTAATCAACATGAAGTGTCAGACGTCTTCTCAAAAAGAAATAATTATAAATAAATATTTGTCCACAGAAAAAGTATTAAGTATTTGGTGGCATTTTTGGTGGCATAACTACAATTTTTGAACTCCATTGTAATAGTATTTATTACAATGATTTTAGTGTGATTTTTGCAACATTCCGTTGAGCGGCGGTCAAACTATGTCAGCAAACAGAAGATTCTTTGTTGACTTGTGTTTCACCTCAAGACAGTAGATGGCGGTAGAGACCAGTTATTGGCTATGTTTTAAAGCGTCACAGACCACAAATACAGACCATATCATTTTTCTTTTTTTTTTTGTGGGTGTTAATAAATTTAACCCTACACATGTATGGAGAGAACTGATGCCACTGCATAATTTGAGTGGTTGAAGGATAAAAAATGTAAATAACTTTAATTACTATACCTTTAAAAGCATTCACAAAATTAGGGGAAACATGCAATGTGTTTGCAAAGGTTAAAAAAGGTGAAAAGAGGAAACTTTGATGCCATATTCAGTTGACAACAAGTGATAAAATGGATGGCTTTTGCTCCTTAATTCATAATTTGCAACCACAATAGTAATCAGAAGTGGGGAATCGTTTATTATTTTTTTCTGGCAGTCAACTCAGAACTCACTTTTGTGCATGAAGGGGGGTCAATGATAGTGATTTATTCATTTTTTTAGTATCGATGCACAGAAGTCAAAATGTGTGGAGTCAGGCATTGAGAAGCCACCGCATTTATTCTTGCACTAAATGATATGTTTTGAAATGGAGCCGTAACCTTTTGATTCAGGCGGCTGTGAGATATTTGTCCACACACTGACCGGCTCGGCTCTGAGGGCTTCCAGGAGCAGCGAGGAACTCTTCCATGCATTATTTATGGGGCCTCGGCTGTGAATCCGCTCGGAATAATAATAACAGCCATTTCCCAGAGGCTCATTATTGTGTGTTTTTAAAAAGCGTGCGTTCGGTCGTCATGGACACCGCAGCTCCATCTTCTCTCTCACTCTCGATCCTGCATTGACATTCAACTCACGCACCCTGGCTCTTTTAATTTTCATCACATCATAAGGCTTTTTTTTTTTTTTGCTCTCCTCTTCACTAATCATGGTGAAAGAAATTGGCCTTTTTATTTGATTCCCCCCCCACACATACTCTCTCACACACACTAACGGGAAAACAAATTAGAAACGTATTGAAGTCAGACTCAATTCACACCGCTGATTTGTAAGTTGAAATCCTCTCAGTTGCCTTTGGAAGAAATAAAAAGAAAAGGGCCATTTCTGGGCAGCCTATTGTGAAGATATGATAATTATTGTTTGCCAGCCCCCCCATGCCCACCCCCATCTCTCTCTCTTCCAAGCCTTGGGGACATGTTGGAAATGAAGCTGTTCTGAAGGCAGTATAAAGGAAAGAGGGGGTCGTGTTGTTATTATTATGATGAAGACAAGTAGCAGTTACACGCTGACCTTGTCCAGCAGGAAACACAAATGATGTCCATCAACGTGACGGAAAGGGACAACGTATTCAAGTTGGGTCAAATAAACACACTTTGGCCCCATTCACTTTCATCAGTGTGTTTATTTCAGTAGCTAACAAGAAGATAAAAGGCTTAATAACTCCTGAAACAAAAGAGATCCTGTCAAATAAATATTTGCGATTGATAGTTTAATTCTGAACACACACAAATATATAATACTTCATACAAAAAGAAAATTATGGCTACTGTCATATTAGATGCGATGGAATGTCTCTGGATGCATTGATGACTTGTCTACTTGTATGGCAAAGCGAAGGGAGAAAGAAAAACTGATTGTTGCTATTGTAACATAAAAAAAGTAGAAAAAGAGCAAAAATGCATTATGTGATATAGCAATCCACAGGTCATTTGAACAATGGTTTCATTAAAGCCTCGCATATTAAAACTTTACAACAAATGATATGAAAAATGTACAACATTTTCTTTTTTGTGTGTAACTTACTTTAGGGTCTACTGTACAACTGGCAAAAATACTTCCAATGCCTTTTTTTTACCTCTTAAATTAATTTTCAGTTGGCTTTGGCAGTGCAACAGCAGACTGGCTCTGCTTAATTTGCGTAATTTATTTATTTTTATTATTTTTTTTACGGTAAAAATACAGCACTCTCCTCCAAAGCGTCCATCTTGAGAAATGAATTATAAAATTTCCCCCTTTTAGTTAGACAAAAATAAAAGACACAATTTGTTTAAACAACTGATGTGATAAGTAATTGAGGATTGTATTTTCAATGAATGGGGGGGCAGTAGTAGCCCCGCCTTTACAAAACACATACAGCAGATTACAGCTACACTTGGACAACATGGTGACAGAAAAGTGATCTTTCAGGACTTTAAATGTCCCCCCAACCTGGGACCAGTCCGTTGAGAGTCCTGACTAATGTGAGTCCCTCCTATTCGTCCATTTGTTGTCATCTCCGGCCGTCATAAATAAAGCTTTAGCGTTAAATAAACTCAGTGACAGACGCATGGCGTACTCATTGACAATTGAAAGACACCACACGCAAACGAATACCGACACCCCCCTACTCACGAACATCAACCTCAGGTTATATTTTCGATACAAATGAGATGAAAGTTCCATTTTGTCTGACAAAATGTCTCTCAATTTTTGGAGCATCGTGGCCTCAACATTTCGAGAATCTCAAAGCAGAATAATGGCAAAAAATTCCTGGGATCATTTCTTCAGAGTTGTGACCTGAAAAGCTTTTTTAGATGTCGAACACAAAACAAAACATGCTGAAGAACCCCTAATGGAATGGCCAAGAGTGTCCCCAAGTCAAGATGTTCATTAAAATGTGTATTAGTATTTAGTAGTGATGTTTTCTTTTTTTAACTAACAAGTTAAGCTAAAAAAAAATAAAAAATACATCGTAATAAAGAATGCGTGAGTATCGATACCAGGTATCGGTACAAGACCTTATTTTGAAGTACTGTATCGTGCCTAGATACACCAATCCGACGTTTGTACCCCCTGTGGCGTTAGCCCGAGAAAAATGAAAGGACATTACACCACAACAAACAGACAATGACGCTTGCCTTCTGAGCATGCGTGAGATGTAATACCCCTCCATACCTATGGTGGCAGTAGTCACTCTTCCACATTGTTAGAAAAAGCCAACAGGAAAGGCTTTTTACAGAGACAAGACATAAAAAAGTCAAGAATGCATACCGCTATTTTTTTCACTCACAATGAAACTCTCTAGCATGGCTTTCTTCTGTTTATCGACCGATCTTTTAACAGTAATATCTTGCAATTCCAGTCTTTTGCACCATAGCGACAAGTCATGCTCTTCCGTCTTGCCAAACATTGTATGTTGAAACGCAGAGAGTGACAATGCGCAACGACACTACCTTCTTACCCCCTGCGCTGATTTGGTAGTCCAACGCCGAGTCGACATGTAAAACGCCCGCCAACGGCTCCGATGTTACGATGATACTTTAACCTTATCAGATGGAGCAGTCTGACTTCGGACTCTTCTCGATTTCCGACGTCGGATTGGTGTTTTTAGGTCTTAAGAAAACCAAAATTTAAAACTGACGACTACTACCTTCTCCACGGTACTTGGGGACTCTGCTGCAGCAGTTTGACACATCAGCAAATCAACGGAGTACGAGAGATATTGGTACTCAGTATCTGCGAGTACTCAAAAATGTCCTCGTATTGGTTTCAGTGTGAAAAAAAGTAGTATCGGACATCCCTAGTCGAAACGACGGAAAAATAACGATACAAAGACTTACGGATCGCAACTTGTTCGTAAGTTAGGGAGTGTCTGTAAATGCCATCCTAGCTTGGACGAACCCCATCAACCTCTCTCCCCTCACATTTCCATGTGAGTTCATATCCGTCTATAACAATGGACACCGGTTCTTCTTGGTAAAACATTCTAAATTGTGACACACTTGTTAAGTGCAACGCTGAAAAGCAACCTGGACCGATGCTTTTATTCAAATGTCCTTGGGAGGATTTTGGCTCAGAAAATGCTGACTTGGGAGAGGACCTGGGCGTGGGCCTGGATCTGAGAGGGGTGTTGCGGCGGCGGAGGGTTCTGCTGCTGGGAGGCCGGCTGGGGGCTGCCGAGCGAGGCGGAGCCCACGGAATGGGGCGTGCCCGGCGAGTGGTGCGGCGGGGAACACTGAGCCGGGTGTTGTTGGAGATGTTGGATTTGCTGCTGATGCATTTGCTGCTGCATTTGCATGTGCTGCATTTGTAAGTGCTGCTGCTGCTGCTGCTGCTGCTGTTGTTGTTGGTGCATGTGGTGCTGTTGGAGTTGTTGCTGGAGGTGATGCTGGAAGTGCTGATGCTGCATCTGTTGCTGGATCTGCTGGTGGTGCATCTGCTGCTGCTGCATCTGATGGTGCTGCAGGTGCTGCTGCATTTGCTGCTGCATGCTATGCTGCGGCTGCATGGGCGGGCTCATCTGCGAGACGGCTGCGGAATGCGCCATGGTACCGCCGGAGCCCATCTGGCCGAGCATTTGCGGCATCGCCGGGGACATGTTCTGGTGGGAAACGGTGACCGAGGTGACGATTTGGCTGCCCCCGAGTCTCATCTGCAGGGGCTTGGGTGCGATGGCTCGGGGCAGGGCTTGCTGAAGGGCCTGAGAGGCCGAGGGCATGGAGGGGTGCTGATTGAGGGGCGAGGGCAGAACCAGACCCGGGGAGAGGCTGGTCGAGGCCAAGGTCTGCTGCACAGAACGGATCGTCTGCGCCTCTGCGGATTCCGCCGCAGCCTGGACAGACAAAGGGCAAATGAATCAAGCGAGGTTTCGCAAAGCAATCGTTTTTAAGATAGAGAGAGAAATATCTGACCTTGGAGACCAGACTAGCACGGTATGCAGCCAGGGCCTTTAAGTACTCTTTCTTGGCAGCCTCTGTTTTGCTTTTGTAAACCTGCAATGACGTAACAAAGATAAATGAGCAACGAGATTCGGATGGAGCAGGTACACTAAAACTCTGTTTCTACCAAGCAGTATAGTCACTCACGCTCCTAAAACCTAAAACCCATACTGTCTATTCAAAAAAAAATATTTTTTTTTAGCTCAACACTTCACTGCTACACATTTATGAAGATGCATACCGCTGGTTGTGAAGTACTGTGGAGCAACAGAAAGAAAAAGGTGCTGTTCAAAGAAAGAACTGTCTTTGAGAAGAACCAAGTAGCCCTAAAAAGTATTTGCTCAGGATCACATACAAAAAAAAAGTTCTTTAAAATTTCTTCAAACAATTTCTTCAAGAATGAGTGCTCTAGAGGAAAATGACTTTGAGAAGAAAGAAATGGTTCTTGAAACAGTTTCTGAAAATAATACTTTTTTTTAAGAAAAACTTGGTTCCTAGAGACTTTATTGGCAACAAACCAGAAAAACTCTTTGAGAAAGAAACAACTAAATCTTAACTAAAGAGTCTTTGAGAAAAAAAAACAACAGAACCTTAAATGCACTGTGTACAGTAAACTATAAGTCTGAAATACAGAGCAAGATTTGTTTCTCCAAAAATGACACGCCTTCACAATCAGTTGGACGTACCTGTTTCTGCTCCTCCCCAAGTCCGTCCCACATGGATGCCACAATCTTGGACACTTCACCAAAAGTGGCGTTGGGGTTCTGACCCTTGATAGCGGCCTGTGTGTCTCGGAAAAACAGGGCATATGCCGACACCGGTTTTTGAGGCTCGTTTGGATCCTTCTTCTTCTTCTTTTTGGGCGTCTTGGGCTTTTTCGTAGGATCGACGGGTGCTGGTCGCTTTTCACCAACCACCTGCAATGATGGAGAATGCCTCATATATATATATGTATATATTTATATATAGAGGCTTTTTAACAGACATCTAATGACTTCCTCACCCTGTTGCTCTCATCCTGATCATCTTCGTTGATGGAGCTGGAAGGTGACGGTGTGGCGGACTTGCTGGCCGGTGGGGATGGCGAAGTGTGGGCAATGTTGGCTCCGCCCATGTTCAGGTTCAGCTGGGTGTTCAGATGCGACTGGTTGATGGTGGTCAGCTGATTCCGCGAGATCATAGCGCTGGGGCCATTTATGTTAGCAATGGACTTCATCAGCATGGCTGGGTTAGCTGTGTACTGGCGGATATGGGCCGGTCCAACATTCTGTGAGAGAAATATCAGAACATAGGGGGAACGGTTAATAATCGGAATTCATTATCGATCCTCTTTTCCCTAGTAGCAAATAATATTGTTTGTGAAAAATTCTAAAGCCGGGCAGCGCACAAAAGGTGCTATTTGCCCCATGCGTGAATGGTTCCTGAGTGCAGGTGGCGCTGTTTCCTGCACAAGAGCCATCGATGAAATGTGAGATGGCGAAATACCGAATATCGTTGACGAGTGAGCGCCGATAGCACCTCTTGTGCGCAAAGTTTAAAGGCATAAACACAATTAGAGTCATAATTTTGTAAAAACCATCCTAGAGAGCAGTGGTCCTTTTTGGGGTTTGGTGAATCGTTCTCAGAGGTTCGGCGTAGCGTCTACTGCGTAGATCAAGACACACCCGATTAATTGTGTCAATTCATGATGACACGCCATCACTGGCTGCAGATGATCACTTTACGTTGCTTGGCCCTTCAGTGCAGTTCATTTTGCACATCTGTTGTATGACTATGTCATGAATATTTAATTTTTCCGAATGAAGGGTTCGGTGAATACGCATATGAAACTGGTGACGTTCAGTACTTAAAAAAAATTAAGAAGCACTTCAATAGAAGTCACACTTTCCTCTTTTAAAGGTCATCCCAAAAGAACCATTCCTTTTTTTAAGGGAAGATTATTTGGATCCGGAAAGAGCCTTTGGATGGTACGTTCTGAGAAGATTCCATATATTCAACCAGAAGTAAAATGTAGACAGGTTCTGAAAAGAATTCTTTGAGCTTTAAAATGGCAAAACTGGGTCTTGTTAGTTTGAGAAGTATCTACAGATTCCTGAAGGGTCTTTGAGCCTGAACAACCGGGTCTTGCCTGAGTCTTTGAGTTCTTGAAAGTGCCTTATGTAAGGTGTGTGCTTGCACAGGTTAGAATTGATTGCAGCTCAGATGCAACCAGCCACTTTCCCGAAAGGCTGCCGGATCAGAGAGCTGACATGGAACAGAGGAGAAGATGTGAGCACAACGCAAGAGGGTGATTTGTTCCCTCTGACTGAGTCCATCTGGTATTCAGCGGCACAAACTCAATCTCCACCTAAATCAACACATCATAAAGCAACGCATGAGGGTCTCTAACTCGCCCATCTTGCAGAAATGTTGTAACACCTTTTAAGGACACAACGTATTGTTGTGACTTCTCTTATCATGAACGCAATCTGCGGAGCGATGGAAGGTGTCCGTTTACAGGAAAACGCTGTGGAAAAAAAAGGGTTTTGTTTTCTCCCAAATAAAATAAATATCCACACACAAGCTTGTGAGCATATTTGCAAAGGCACCTCATTTCCAAGTGCTTTTGTCATTACCGAAAACATGACGGGTTGCCGTTTGCGCCGTAAAAAGACGCATGCTGAGCTCATTAGTCGCGGCCATCTGTATGGCAATGATGCAGGCCGGGCAATGGGCCGTTGCGCCGTTTGTTTGGAATATGCTGATTACTTCAAAATGCTCCGAAAACATTTAGGGTGTTTTTTTTTGTTTGTTTGTTTTTAATCCAGTACGGTGGAATCTCGAAAATCTCGCGGTTAGGACTTGAAGTTTGAATTGTAACGTTTTGAATTATTTAAATATGTTTATGAGAGTTTTCCAATTGTTTAATGAAAAATAAACTTCATTTTATCTAAGTTTATTTTACTCCTACTTTTTTGATTAACAAAAATAAAAAAAATAAACAAGTGAAAAGATGAATTATTACATTTTTATTTACTAATTTTAGAAAAAAATGCAAAAGCTTGAAAATAAAGTAAAATTTATCGTGAATGGAATTAAAAATTCTAATTGTGAATTTACTAGTACCTGAGCCAAGGTAAGAAAATTTCACTCTCGAAAATAAATTAATCACCAGCAACTGGGACAACATTGTTGATATATGGTGCAATATGTACTATTTTTTTCTTCTACGGTTGTCACCACATCTTATTGGGATTACAGGAAAAAAAGAACACTTTTAAATATATTTTAAAGTGATAAAAGCGTGCCAACGCTTATATTAAGGCTCACCCTATAAAACAGGCTTTGTGAAATATGGTTCAAAACAGTTTGGTGAAACAAAACCCAATTAGGGTCAACAAGTGACCAACTTTCTTTCTGTGGTAATTTTGTATATAACGGCAACATTTTCTGAGAGGAAGGTCACATTGACCGAGGAAACTGATTTGAACTTTAAGTGACAAAAGCGTACGGGCACTTATTTTAAGGCTTACACTAGAAAACATGCTTTGTGAAATATGGTTCAAAACAACAAATGCAGGGAACTGAAATGGAATCAACTCATAATGATAAGCTCACCGTTCCCTCGAGCACGTATGATTGGACCACTGCGGGTGAGAGCCGCTCGCCGCCTTTCGTTTGCATTTTGATTGCGCTATCGTCACCACTCCCGACTAGATGTTTTGATAGATGTCTTAAATCTGCAAATAAGTCCTTATCTCCGGCTCTCAGCAGCCTAACAAGCCGCAATGTTTGTGATCAATAAATTTTAATTCACTTTGTTATTTTCCTCACATAACGTAATGACGAATTTCTGTTACAGGATGAAAGCAATAAAATGAAAGCCATCTTTTTGGGCTCGGTGACACTCGTTGCACGATGTTCTTTGGACATAGATATCAGAAAAATAAAATAGAAAAGCATACTTGATGGAGAGTTTATGAACAGTGGTGGCGTGTGCTAAGCTGTAAGAGCACTGAAAAGAATGTTAACAAGTTCAATTTCCATTCAATCAATGGGCAGAGCTCTTGGAAATGTTCTGTGGCAGCAGAGGGCTAAAAATCATCTATATGGTAATTATGGGTGGATGAATCCCCCAGTAACTTTCGCCAGCATGAAAGGTCATTCCTATTAAAGATAGTTTATCAGCGTTCTGCACATATTCCTTTACTGGGCTTCTAAATGGCGACATCATTTTTATTTTTAAAACACACACACACACATGCATGCACACGTACACATTCACAAGCACGTATATACCCCCCCCCCCCCCCCCCCCCCCTTTCCATTTTCAACAACTGTGCTTAAGCCAAATGAGAAAAATGCAATTGTGAGTACTGGTTAAAGGCTACAATACAGGGGTGGGGGCATTTCAGTCTTCCCAGGGCAGACAATATTTATAAAAAAAAAATATGAGGTATCAATCAAGAATAATGAATTATTATTGCATGAATAACTGTATAAATGGCATCGACACTGCCTAGGGCAAGCAATCCTGAGTTGAATGGCCCAATGATTACCGGTACTCAGAAAAGAAAAGGAAAAAAAAAAATATATATATATATATATATATATATATATATATATATATATATATATATATATATATATATATATATATATATATATATATATATATGTGTGTGTGTATCTGATGCGATTTCACAAAGCCAGGCTTATATCGCGAGGATTAGTTATGAGTTACATGAATTTTCGACAGTGCTATCTGCCAAAAGGTTCAAATTGTAGTTGAAGTGATTGAAAATAAGGTAGCCGATTCAAACCACTGAAAGATAAATAAGCCAAATTTATCGCAAAACATTGGATGTCAATTTGGCGCTATTGATCTTGCTATAACTGCATCATTTTTTCACATTTCTCCATGTATTCAATACCATTTTAAAGGGAATTAAGTGTCGAATTACAACATATCAATATCCTCAAACTTCTCCAAAAAATCCAAAAAACCATGAATTTTCTTAATAATAAAAAATAATTTCCATGCTGTCAGCCACAACATGGAAAAGGACATAATAAAAGGACAAAAGTGACCTGGCAACTTCCAACCTTCTGGTGCAGCTTTAGAAACCATTTCGAGCTGTCTGTAAAAAGCAATACTTTTCAGCCTATTTTCCGTAGTGCTGTTGTGTCATTCTCCTAAATTACACCCGTCAACTATCCACTCCCCCTAATCTTTCAGATGCATTATGGCCATTTAAACATTTTATTGTTATTCTGTAGTAAATCACAGAATCAATCACACAGAAGGTCAGGCCGAGACTTCATTACAAGTATTGGCCGGCCGCATGATTATCTATCATTTCTGGCCGTGCCAATGCGTCACACGGGCTCTCCATCAAGAGAACCAAAGAAGGAAAAAAAAAAAAAAAATGCACTCTTTGAAATTGATGTACAGCCCGTGTCAGAGCCTCGCGTTGGGTTGATGTGATGCTTTCTGTAACAATGCTTTTGGTTGACTAGCGAATAGCAAAGCTATTACATTGTTTACTTGGCCTCACGAAACAGAAGAAAAAGCATTTTTGATGCTGTTATAGAACTAGAAAAAACAAAAATCTTACGTTGTAGCCATTCTAAAAGAAAGAGTCATATTGGGTTAGATGAAAGAAATGTATTTTTGAACAAAAAAATACATGAGTGGGGAGGTGCTCCAGGAACATGGGATACTGGATCCCCTGATACGGGCGGTTCGGTCCTTAACATAAGGTCAGAATTTGGTCTGTATTGCCCGCAGTAAGTCAGTTTGTCCTGCAGTGAGGGTTGGACTCCGCCAAGTCTGCCCTTTGTTACCTTTGTAGCCCTAACCCATAATTGATGCTTGACAGGCTTACAGTGAGGATAAAAAAAAAAGGCATCGCCATGGCAACACCAATTTAACACACACTCAAAAACTGTAGAACTGGCGAACCAGCGTGGGCATACGTCATGCTATGTTAGCATTGCTGCTAATGTTGTGGGAATGATTCCGTGCCTTGGATTGTTCCTCTCTTGACAGGTGATCATGCTAGCATGTTTCTCTACTTATGACACTAAATTCCAGATTTCCTGTGACCCTGAACAGGGTAATCGGTCTGGAACACGAACGGGTGGATGGACATGACAGTGGTACAGTGGAGATTTCATTACAAGACAACTTCTGTATGTTTGTAATCCAATCGTGAAAGGACACACTGAGGTCATTTTCTCCATGTCCTTGCACATGTCATGACACGGCGAAGGCACCAGGTGTTCTTTGGAAATGGAAGCCCGGGACCCTCGCTGCGCGACGGGCATGGGTGCACAAATTGTGAATAAAGCGAACTGGCAAGCTGTACGCTCCAGTAACATTAGGTTGGAGCACAAACAAGGTGAAGTGAAGACACTAGAAAATGGAAAATGAGAGTTTCGAGAATAAATGAAGACTTTGCATTCGTGTTGCGTTGGCCCTATCAAGGTGAACAATTTGTAAGATCTTGGCTGCGCATGAGGAATGAGGAATTAGCGGAACACATGGCAATGATAGTGAAACTTTTGCAAATCAGGTCAGGTACATTCTCAGGCTGCCTTTCATATGAGTTCTTTTAAGAAAGAAAAAAAAAACGTTTTTTTTTTTTTTTTCTGAGTCGTCTTGATAGTTACCTTCACAAAATACTGCCAATGACTCCAGTTCTCTGCAACATATTTAACTGTGAATATTACGTTCGTCTGCAAAGACGTGTTTTATTTAATTTTAAAAGACATAAAATCATTTTCACACTAAAAAAAAAGCATGAACAGATAAACAAACATGCTTTCATGTACAGTATTACGGTTTGACAATAAGCATATATAAATTAACATTACTTACTTAGCTTACTTGCAACAATAGAGTATTTTGGTATTCGGCAAGCAAGTATTCAGATGAAAAAAAATAAATAAACACATTTTCTCTTAATTGTGAATGAGCAACTTTTACATTTTTTTCATGAATAACATTTTTCACAGAAATTTCAAACTATGCATAGCAGCACCTTATTTTTCCCTTGAACAAAATCTCCCTGCCTAAATGTTGGTCTATATGTTTCACACACGTTTAAGTCAGCTGACTTTGGAGGTATAGTATCACAGGTCCCTTTCACACTCCTTGTAAAAGTCTGCCTTTTTTCATAATTTCTTTCCTAGTGTTGCTGTTCTATATGAGTCGCACTGACACGTAATTGAGACATATTTAGTCTGGCGGTTGCCTTCAGAGGTAACGAATATGAGAAGTCTCTTTTACACTGCCTGTAATGCTTAATTTTTTTCTGTGCCAGTTTTCTATATAAACATTTACATAGAAATGCCGTACGGAGACAATCCAACAACTGTTCACCTTCAGAATAAGAATAAGAAGCTCTTTTCACGCTGCCGCTAAAAGCTGTCATTGTTCCTTCTTTACCGTATCACTATTGGGTATACAGCGCTGACATAAAATGGCAGAGAAAGCCAACCCTGCTTTTATCTATGAATGCAGCATCAGATGCATTTGTGTCATAAGCTTCTTTTGGCAAGTTGCCATTTTTCTGCCTTTTAATGCTATTCTGTGTAAACAACATTCACACAACACAAACGCAGAACTTCAAGGTAGTATCAGAACCACGACAAAGGCGAGATGCCATCGCGGGGATAGAAATTGTAGCTGTCTGACAAGTATTCTATATGTTATCAACATTTTTTCCTGTGATGTACCCCCTGTGAATTATCTTTTCAGCCAAGTACCTCTAAACCTGTGCAAAGCATTTTGGGGTGAAAAAAAAAATAAAAATACAAGACTTAAAACATGCCATCAGTGAATGATTTATTAAACTTTAGACCCTTTCAAAATTCATTTGTATTGATCCACAAAAAATAATCAACAAAGAGTCCTCTTTTAGATCTGTTATCAAAAAGAAATAACTTAATTATTAATAAATAATTAATATAAAGTGTGAGACCTGTTCTAAAGAAAAAATGATAAATAAATATTTCTCCACAGAAAAATATTAAACATAACGCGTCCTGTTTAATGGTTACAGTAGAGATGTGTTCACAAAAATGAATCATTAACTTGACAGGTAACGAGAGGTGGCACAAGTTGGGTCAAACCATTCTAGAACGTGGGAGAATCTGTTCTGTTTTTGTATGAAATTGAATAACCTACTGAACATAAAATTTGTTTTATGAACTTATATTTTCCTGAAACAATTAACTAATTCAATCATTATTTTTTGAATGAATTTTTGCACGTTCGTTTGTTTTATTTACAATTTCGAGTACCCCTTAAAGTTCCTTGAAGAACCCCCAGGGGTACTTGTACTACCAATTTAGAACCACTGATCTAATGACTTGATAGTAAAATGCAGTGCCCCTGCCCCTGCAGTGTGAAAGAGTACAAAGTTTCAATAATAAGCCTACTCAATTGATTCCACTGTCCATCACAGGAAAGGCAAAAATGTCCTCTTTTGAGCACACTAGGACTAAGTAGGGTAGTTCCAACGAGTCAAAAAAATATAGAGCTATATAGTTTTTTTTCCCCCCCGGAAATGCAATTTTGTGTAATTTAAGAACTTAAGTGAGCAGAAGGCAAACAAGACAAATGAGAAATGTAATTGTAATATTGTGCTGTTTATTTGTTGGCCCCGGGGGCCATAACAAAGAAGTGAGCTTGTAATCATGTACATAAGCTTGTCATTCCATTATCAGCGTGCTGACAACAATGACAAAACACCCCTCTCAGGCCCTCGTAAATCACTGTCTCCAAACTGAGAACAGCACTTATCTCGTTTCAAAAGTTACCTCTAGGAGATTAAAAAAAGAAATTCAGGTGAAAGGAGTGACGATACCCATTGTGGCAAGGCTTTTGGGGAATCAGTCCCATTTTAGTCGAAAATGAAGGACCATCGCAATTTTTTTCCCCTGCGGCAGAATGTGCGATGGCCGATAACGAGCGGCAGCCTACTTTCTCAGCTTTGAAATAAGAGTCCAATCAGACACATGAGCCATGCAAATGGTCTTAAAGGAGGAATAAACGCCGGAGAATCAAAATCTAATCCTCCAGCAAGTCGTGAGAACGGTCCGGAATGTAATTGTGTCAAGGTTCCTCCAGATGTACCGAGCTTAACTGACCGTGAAATGAAAATTCTTTAGGCACAAGCCTTGTGGGGCCCTCACTTACTGTACGGGATGTTTTAAAAAAGCAGCAATTATCTTGTGGGCCCCGGAGCACGGAGGCAGGGAAAAGGAGCTGTTAAGAGTTTATAGCCCTTCTCCCCTTATGGAATGTAAATAAATGCAGTGGACCAGGAAAAATATGGCTCCAAAGTCAAACAATGCTTCAAACTGTCAAATGTTGAGGACTTTAGCATCTCGTGGGTTTGTCTTTTTTTTTCTGTGAGTTCATTATAGAAGGGGTTTTCTCAGTTTGGTCAATGTGACGGTCCCAAGCTGAGCCATGATTGGTCCAGAGTCCTAAGAAGCTGTGATGTCATTTTCAGTCGAAAACTGTCATCTGGATTTTGCTGCTTAATTCATATTCCGTTAACACAATATAAATCGGAATATCGTGATTAGACTAGTAGGGCTGCACAGAACATATTGTGAGGAAAAATATTGGCTCGACTTTCCCTTTAAAAGCAGTGAGACTCAACGAATGTGCGCCGATCTGTATACGCTTCCCTTCAACCCATTCCTGATATTTACTTCAAGGATAGGCATTAAAATGGTTCGCGGCACCTCAATATCATCATTATCTGGACCAATCATGCTTTTGTCCTTTCGCTTCTACTCCGCTAAATGAATCTGTCGTTTTCTTCTGATAGACAAGCAGCCATCCAGTTGACATTTCCATTTTTCCTCCTCAGTGCTCCTACCTGCCGTGGCATTTAAGAACACCTTTTCCAACCGGAGAGAACAATCTCACACGCCTGCCCGCTGCTCTGCAATGGACCATCTCATGTCAGGTAAAAGCTTGTATGAAACAATAGTGAGGTTTAGCTCACCTCAAACTATCCCGAGTTATGCCTTCAGCTTACAGAACAATGGCTTAAAAAGTGAAAAGAGCTTACCCTTAGCACAGGGATGTCAAAATCAAATGGACAGGAGGGCAAAATGAAAAAAATCAACTACAAGCCTGCACTGATTGAAAGAAAAAAGCAATATAAAAAAAACTGTTCACTACTTTTTTTTAACAGCTTTTATACACGCTAAAACGTTGTCTAAGTAGAAAAAAACCCAAGTGCATCAAAGTGCCTGAAAAAAAGATGCCAATCCTTTTATCACAATTACACTTCACATGGCAAAAACAAATCCTTTACCCCCCCGGCATCGCCTCGCGCCCCCCCAGAGTGGGCCCGCCCCACTATTTCAGAAAAAATACCATAGGATATGCACATATGCAAATCAATGCCCAGTAGCATCATGGGGGAAAAATGTTCTTTTTTTGCATTAAAGTATGTTCCAAATTATTCACAAGTATTTTCAAACATATTTACAAATATGTTCAAACACATTTGCAAGTAGGATGAAACATATAAGGCGCACTATAAGGCGCACCTAAAAGCCTTTTTTTTTTTTTTTTTAAAAAGCTGATGGCGCACCTTATAATCAGGTGTGCCTTATACTGTATATGGATCAATATTGAGATTGGGATTCGTAGATGGGGAATGAACTGATAAAGTAAGCTTTACCTGTTTCTTTTGTGTTTTTAAAGTTGAACAAATTTGGTCATACTGACATTAAGTTATGCTATTGAGAGTTATTATTTGAGTTATCATTGTTATTACTTTGAGTATTACTATAATTGTGATTGTAGAAGTTTTAAAACATGTCATTAATTGAGGGTGCGCCTTATAATCCAGTGCGCCTTATATATGGAAAAAGTTTTAAACTATGTCATTAATTGAGGGTGCGCCTTTTAAGCCGGTGCGCCTTATAGTGTGGAAAATACGGTATTTGAATGTATGTATGCCAGTCAAAAATGTTTCTTCCACATTGGCAGATCCACGTTTTTACACCAAAGACTTTACTTGATGAAACAGTATTTTCAGTGTGCTGTTCTTGTGGACCCATAGAACTTGAAAGACCGTTACACTCACCGCCTGTTGTCCGTTGCTGATGGCCATCCCTTCCTGGTCCATCATGTTGCGCGAGATTGTGATGGAGGGCAGATCCAAACTCTGAGGGGGGAACTGAGGGATCAGTGAGCTCCTGTGCTGGGCCGGAGGCTCCGGCAAAGCGTGGAAAGGAGAGTCCCCATCAGAGAAGCCCAGTCCAGACTCCATTTCCGGCGGAGGTGTGATGGGAGGAATCTCAAACTCCTCGTCCCCGAGACTGGGTGTGTGAAAGGTCTACAAGGAAGTTGGGGAAAGAAAACATTAGTATATCTGACTCAAGCTGTTTGAGCTTTTCAGAGATGTCATACACTTGTATTCTAAGTGCACTAAAATATAGTATTTCCCAAAGATATATCTGTCAAAAGTATGTCTAAAGTTAAAAAAAAAAAAAAATCAAGTGGCAGTCACAAGAGAGCGAGAGGATATTCGATAAAAGCACTTAATCTTCAGGATGCAAGATGTTGGGGTGAAGCACTCTGAAAATACACGTCACAGACTAGCTGGCTTTTTAAAAACATTTTCAAAGATGATTACACTCGGCCAGGAGTATTTCTTTTTTGTTCCCCTCGCTTGCACCCTTAAATCTGCTCATCAAACAGCCTAATCCTTCTGCCTTTGGAATTAAAGCTTTCCGACACGCTTAATTTGCTTACGCGCCTTCTCCGAGATGGGAATGTTCACACACTTAGGTCTTGTTTTTATGTGCGATGTTGCATTACGGAATGGAGGTAATATTCATCAGCTCACAATAACCGCATGAGCGTGGTGTCAAAGGTGATTCTTCAAAATAACGATGGATTGAGAAGCTCAAACTTATTTTAACACATGTATCATGTTTGCAAATTGATGGAATTGGGATCACTTGACATGACTATAATTGGAAGCCAAAATAAGGCATTTATCATAATCATGAAGGTCTCCTTCAAACACTTTGATTTTTAAAGAACTGAGATGACGCGATCACAACCTTGCAGCATTTTGCCAGAATTAAAACCCTGAAAATTTAGAGACATAATTTCTGGCATAAAGAGCAGAAAGGTACCAATGGAGCCTCAGATGTGGGACAAAATATTGTGATGATATAGTGAATTGTATTAATACAAAATTTCCAGTTCTTTGGATTCCTGATCTTGAGGAACAAAAGAAAAACTGCAGTACTCGGCTTCAACCAGCAGAGGTGCAATTGATTCACTTGCAACTAGTTATCCAACTGAAGAAGTAACAAAGTAGGCAGTATGAAGATTAAATTAGATCGGTTGAGCTGTTTAACCCAAATACGGAATATTTTTTAACTTGAAATGTTTGATATCTTACTCATTTGCTTTGTTTAAGGGTAGCTATTTTTAATTCATGCCTATCCCTAAAAGAAATTGTACCATAAGTGTGTTTTCGCAAGACACTCTGTTATGATGGTTGCGTGTCTGCTAAAAGCATGAAATTACGTTTATCGTTGACAAAATATTGTCATGGTTTTGTATGTCACTAACTGTATTGTCACTAAAGACATCTAAATCAGCACCAGTAACCAATAACCACACAGGGACAGAAACAGTTAATACAATTTTCATCCAGAAAACAACACTAGTTCACCTTCAGTTCACAGGGAGCTAAGGTCCAATTTGTCAAAATGCCAGCGCTGTCAGCCTGATTACAAGCACTTTCAGTAAGAACTGCTCACGATGAGGCTCTCCGCTGTCATGAGCCTTAGTCCACTCGAAAAGTCCCAGTGATGCCAAAATGCCAATGAAAATATAAAAACGTGTCCAAAAGTTAATAAACTAAACTGCCACAAGTCAAGCAGGGGGGAAAGCTCCAGAGATCTTCCATCTTCGCCGTCTCCATTCATCTTTTTTGACTTCCCCTGCTGAGTTGGGTCAAGCTGCATGCTGGCGTAGAGACCTTGTGGTCCTGGTCTCATCTGTATTATGTAATGTAGCAATTTAGAGTTACTCTGACAGCAAAGTGAGAAAAAACGAGCGGAAGACGAAGCTTTGGGCATAAAGCTTAATGGTAATACAGTAGTAGTATTAAGCCGGTTTATGGAAGTTTTTTTGTATTTCAACAAACAGGTCTAGCGTAGGTCTTAGTGTTCTCAAATGAGGTTACGTACGCCCTGGGGGTACGTGAAGGCACTTCAGAAAGAGAGATCTTAACATGCTTTCTTTAGGTATCAGGAAATCTAATTAAATATTTTTTTAATGCCATGGCAAGGACATTTTTCTGGTCAAAATAAGAGAAAATTAATTGGAATATATGTGGTGTAGTGAATACTTTGCAAAACGTGATGTGACCTCATCTTAAGTTTTATACTGATTCACATTATCATTAGTAATGCAAAGTTAGTAAGGCCTAAGCCGACAAGCCAGAAAAAAACCCAATCATGTTTCATGATCTAGCTTCAAGAATTGCTAAATAAAATACATTTAGGGCTATAACTGAAATGATGTTACATATTTTAATAAATCAGGCAGGATGGCACATTACTTTGTTTAGAGTCTCTTTTTTTTTAATCCTTAAATGGTTTTCCTCGGTTAGGGTAGGTATTTAGCTGAAAAACATATTGAATAAAAATCTTGATAACCACTAGCACAATATGAGGTGTGTAAATGCCTGTTTGCCAAATGATGACATAGACTCATCTCTTTTAAGATGAGAAAAATAACTAATAATAAAATAAAGTTCACAATCAGGCTCTTTGTTAGTAGAAGTTAATGTTGTTGTGGAGATCAGTCTTGGTCTCAAGACCTCAAGGCCAACTATGACTAATGCAGTGACCAGTGAAAGATTTTTTTAATATATACTGTAGAAGGGAAGCCACAAATGTGTTTGTTTGTTCTTTTTTGGGAATGATTTTCTTTGGTATACAGTATTGCGATCTTGGTCTAGTCTTGGTCTTGAACTCCAAAACTATTGGTCTTAACTCAATACTATCTTGTCTTGCTAATTTCCCGATGGTGTGGTTTTAACAAAATATGTTACTGCAGCTGCTGTTAGTCAGGTTTTTTTTTTTTTTTTTAGATTTTCGATAGTCCCGTCCGACATAGTGTTTCAAGGTGGCAAACAGCGCCGGGCGAATAAAAATTAGTTTGTACAGCAGCATTAAAGTACTTTACAACCAGAATCGACCCTCAACTACCGCTGCACTTACTGTTTTTCAATGCCTTTTTTGAGCAGATCCAGAACTTGGAGCCCAACAAACAGGAAGAACGTTGCCATGGTTAGCCCATCTAAAAGGGGACTAGACTCCCACTCATCTATCATTGCTGGTTTAATTTTTAATGAACAACAAGGAAGTTAATGACATGCAGTGATGGAAACAGGCACCGGTATCATTGCTGGGCCATCTCCTCTGCATGTTAATAATGATACAAATTAACATATGCACCAGAGGCCTTCAGTGCGGTCAGATCTCATTTGGAAAAAGGGGATGGGTTGAGATATGTCTCCTGTCCATGAGGAAAGACCTGCTTTGGAGTGTGTGGGTTGGGGGTGTCAGATGGTAGCGGTTGTTGCAAGGTGTCACGGTGTTGCTAACATAGCCGTGAGTCATTTCCAGTAAAGCCAAGATAATTCCACACCAGGAGTGGCTTAGAGGAAGCTGTGATGGAAGATTAAGAAACGCACAGTCAAATTTCTTTTCAACGCCGTTGTGTTTATGCATTCAAACCATTCTGGAAAGCTCAGCTGAGCCACGTGCCAAAACAACTTCTGGCATGAAATGGAAGTGCATGTTCATGTTGATGAGTGGACCGCATTGGCAGTCATTACAGTGCATGAGATGTGCCTAGCATGGGCATTCTTGGGCTTGAGGACAGAAAAGGATACTTAGGGGCCCTCATTCACCAAACAGTGCGCAATATTGTTTCTAAAAGTGTACATATACAAAAACGTCTAAAGAAAATAGAAAAAAGTTATGCACAAACGATGAATACAAAATTTACATTTCAACTGAATTAAAATCAGTGTAAATTATTTATCGTTTTTGTTGTCTAAATAGTTTCTATGGGATACTTTATTCAATCGAATACATTTTAAATAAATGTTTCTTGATTATGTTACGCAATGACAATTGATTAAAGATGTAATCAACCAGAATGGCTGGTGAAAATTGACATATTTTTTCGAGTCTAAAAACAACATTTTGTTTATCATTGCAATAATGGACATATGAAATAAGCAGCACTGGAGCAGACAGACTATTAAACTTGATTAATTTAGTTGCAAATCATTTGCTTGTTTGTAATGGGTGTTAGTCCCTTTGATCTCCTATTTAGCAGATAAACCGCATGCTCTTTTGGGTTCAGGTCTGGTGATTGATTTGGATAGCGGCACGCCTCGTATTCATCCTTTGAAACGGAAATGTTTTTTAGTGACGGCGAAAATGAAGGAACTAAATGTTCTAATACTTTTGAAGTCGAGTGCATGGGTTACACCTCGCGAGAGCACACGGTTTTGTTTGGTGCAGGATTTATTCCCATGTTTTGACCTTGTACACTATCAGCTTTAGAAATTGTTTACCGTTTTCTTTAAACCTAACTGACCTCACTGTGAACAAAATATGATTGGTCCACATATAATGCACATTGTTTGAAAAGCAATAAGAAGATTACAACAATGCTTACAGAAACAAATGTAAAAACCAGAAGGTTGAATTGTTATCGGCGGATTGTCTCCTGCGAGGCTTGTTTTGTTTTTTATCTGAGTGCCATCAGGCAGCTCTTTCAGGGGGAGAGAACAAAAAGCTTTTCAGGCAGTACTCCCCAGCCCTTCAATAACTGTACTAATGTGATTCACAGATGCAATAACCAAGACATGTTGAAGGCAGCAGCATGTAATTACTGAATGTAGCCGGCCCGCGAATCAATGGCAGGCAGGATTAAGGATCCAGTTTCAAATCACCAGACGTCCAGAGTGCAACTGCTCAAATGACAACATCAGCCACCGAAAGCCCTAATCAACATCATTTCAAATTTGTAGTCCATTTCTACATATTTATAGTTCATTAGATGTCTCTAATGTGATTGGCTAAGTAAAGCGATACATCTGAGTGGAAGACAATCTTACTGGACTGTATCTTTTACTCCGAGGGAGGCAGTCAGAGCTTTTTACCGACGAGGATGTATGCTTTAGCGGGCGCAACCGGGTCATCTTATCTCATCCTCTAAGTGCATCAGGTAAATGATACACCGGCCATCAAAACGCCACAGTGGAGACGAAATCGCTCTAAATATAGGCACTTCATTGGCAACCTATCACGTTAGGATGGAAAGCTTTATTAGCTGTACCTCAAATAAACACCGCCAATTTTCCATCAGGAGGGAAAAAAACAATCGTAGATCTTAGTGTATATATGCTTAAGGAATGGAACCATTTGAAAACTCTTGCTAACAGCAGCACTTAAACAGTCTTTTATAAGTGATTAAATTTATTGGTTTGTACCGGATTCGAAGACACTTGGTAAATAACACAGTAAACTGAACTCGCCGATCCGAGAAGTAGTACACAGCCAATGCGGGTCAACCTAGTAACATCATTTGATATGTGGGATTCTTTCATCACGATGACGTGCCCACAGTGCACGTTTTGGTCAACTGGCACTACCCCAAAACCTGGAAGGTGTCCAGATAGGGCTGGGCAATAAATCAAATTAAAACGATTAATTTGTCATTTTAAAAATTGTAGAGCCTAAAATGAGTTCAATCGTGAAATCGATATTTGGCAAAAGTTGCGGAATGCTGAATGAGTGGTTTACAAGACATGTTTCCAATATATACTACTTAACTGAATCCATCTGACACTTTTTTACCCTAAACTTGAAAGAAAAAAAAAAATGTCCTAGCTACGTATCAGCCAACCAAAATACCAGGGATCAAATGCCTCAACTCATGAAATACACGTAAAAAATACATATTTGGGATTGAATTAGTTAATTGTGACATTTAAGAACGTTATGCACAAGCTATGAATGTTTTTCGGTAAAGTCGATTTAAAAATCACTGCGTTAACATTGTCTTTTTTTTTCCCCCCCACAGGATTTATTATTTTAAAAGCATTTAAATAAACATTTGTTGGTTTATTACTTCAATTAAAATGGAAAGCATAGTAAAGACGGGAGAAAATCAAGATTTTCTTTTTGGCCATATCGCACAGCCCTATTTCCATCCTGACGCAGGTCTTCAGTGTAACTTACAGAAAATGCTGACGTATAGTAAATGGAAAAAATGAGCATAGCGGTAATTTCTCATTTCTTTTTCTTCTCAATTTTTTTAAACGAAACTTTTTAACATCCACTGCGAATGACCATACAGAGGAAATAAACACATTTTCTCACTCAGCAGTTGTGCAAACAAAAACACTTGTTGAATGCCAGCAGAAATATAGCATCCCAAATTGGCAAATTCCTACTTTTACATGTACATTGAACCTAAGAGTGCTTTGGAGAAGCCTGACAAATGAAGCCTTCATGCTTCTTGTCCTCTATCTCTTTATCGCTCTCTCTCTCTCTCTCTGTCCTCCTTAGTAAAGTGCAGTACCATCTGTGCACAAACACTGGAAACAGTTGTTCCTTTTGATAAAGTGCAAATGAGTTTGGCTGTTTTTTCTTTTTCTTTCTATAACTCAAGGAGCAACCCCCATTTACCAAACTCCCCCTAGTAGCCCATCCCACCTCCTTTTCCTGAAGTGGCCGACTGGCAGCTCGCAACTATGGCCTCTCCCTGTTTTAGACAAGGGATAGAAACTGTACATTTTTCTGTGGCGGATGATTATACACCCAGAGTTATGTGAAAAAATTGCAGCCCAGGGACAATTGTTTTCAACAATGGATGGCAGGAGACGTGATTGTCATATATTTAAGTTCACACCTTGGTCCAGGTTTTCAATTATTAGCTTCCGCACAGGTCTGTAGAACCCAGCTCAGAAAATTGCTGGGTTGACTTTTTCTGCCCATTCCGTGACTATTCGTGTACTATGAAAACAGCTACAGTGGAAACAGCAAGAAAAATGGCTATCATGGGCAGTGTAACGTTTTGGGTGTCTTCGGTCTGTTTTACACAGATAGCCTGCAAATTTGGCCATAAAAAAGATCCAATTTCCCCGCTTTTTTGGGGAAGCAAAGTCACGTTTAGTAGCAAAGGAAAAAAAAAAAGAAAAATGTAAAAATGCTGGGTCTAAAACTGCCATGTGTGTGGAATGTGATTAAAGGCAAGCAAGTTAGGTCAGCATCTTTACACCATACAAGGGTGTATCAAAGCAAGAAAAAAAGCAGCCGATATTTGATATTTTTGGAATCGATTATTCTGTTGATTCATTCATCTATTGATCAACATAATCAGATAAAACTCCATTTTGCATTAAAGTGAACTGCAAAACGTTTTTTTTAACCACATTTAACCAACTACTGTATTTGGTTTACTGCTGAAAAGCTGAAAACAGAAGATTTGGACAATTCCAGGTTAAATAACAGCTCTCAATCAATTACTTGATTATTGAAATAATTGTCGAATAAATTGATAATCAATTACTTGTTGATTAATCGGATATTGTTGATAGCTCTACGAGGGGGCAAAGACTGCCTGGCAGTGTTCCAGTTTTGGACTTACCATCAACTTGGAAACGCGGAAGAAAGCGAGAATCAAAATAATCTTTGTTGGCTAACTATGTTAAAACACAAAGTGTGGGGCTCCTCTAGTATTACAGCAAATAAGCCACCATCACAAAATGTATATTCAGGACAAAATTACAGGAAGTTTGTAGAGCGGAAATGGGGGAAAAAAGCCAAATCTCTGTGAAAAGGAGGCCTCAGAACAAAACACACTTTCTGTTTTTATGCCAGCGGGAAGAACTGCAGAGCCTTTTTTCGGCTTCTTCAATATGTCTTTGATAAGTAAAGCAAGCATGTACATTGTCACATTTCCAGTATATCAGAGCTCTAACTGAGCGCAGTCACATCATATCAACGTCAGCTCCTTGGACGTCAGCAGTCGAAAATGCGAGACGCCAGCACGAAGCTACCTGTGTTGTCTCTGGGTCTCGGGACCAAAGACGAGGCAGAAATGTCTCAGGCAATAAAAATAACCGAGCGGAATGGAGTAACGGGAATTCATCCATATGAAAAGTAGAGAGGACTTCATGGCGTATTGGGCTTATTGTATTGGAATTGATGCTTAGAAGTGGTGAATTATGAGGCACAAAGAAATGAAAAAGAGCTCTATTATTCATGGGATGGGGCCAATGAAAAGAATGAAGTGAATGGAAATGATACTGAAGGATTACCAAGGAAGGAAAGCTATGTTCCTTTTTCTTCTTGTTTAAAAAACACAATTTTTCAATTTTATGGACACTTCATCACACAACCAAAAGGAATGAAATTCCAAATAGTCGAAATATGATCATGAGGAAAAATTAAGCTTAGAAAGCCACACACAAAATTGAGGTTGAAGAACCGTCATCAAATCTCTTGAGTTATGCTAGTTCCAGATGGTGGGCTTTCTCTTCCTTCAAGTGACTTTTTTTTTTTTAAAGACCATCACAATAAGATACTGGTGATGGCAAAAAAGAAAAAAAAAAGTGATGATGACAAAATATGTCTATTTTAGAGATGATATTGTGCCTTTTTTCAAGGTATTGGTACTCGTGGCAGCCAATACCAGTCTTGGACATTCACTTGGAGCAGTTTTACGATCAGAAAGTAGAAATTATGAATTAGAAGAACAGAATATTTACCCTAATTTCATGATCTTTTCAAGCAAAAATAAAAGTTAAATCACAATAGGTCTTCCTTTTAAATGATGCCATCTTTTGGGGGGAAAATTTGTTTCTCGAATGTATTTATGGTATTTCCAATACAATACAGAGTCCCAAAATCTGTCAAAATGTTGTGGGACTTTGTTAAACCTGCCACTTGACTGTTGGATCATTTCCCTTTGAACCAGGGACATAAAGGGAAAAACACACACAATACATACGCTAGCATCAGAAAACTGATCAGAGAACATTATGTACTACGTGCAGCATGTATGCTAGGCCAAACAAACTATTCCGAGAACTTAACATACTTTTCACGTACTGTATCATCTTTTTTGTTTCCGACCATATGCTTGAGCATGGTGCGCCTCATGTATGACTAAACTACAAAAACAGACTCCATAAGCGAGACAGTGCCATATGGTGGGGAAATTCGGTAAATTAACAAAAATTGCTTCATGTTCCAATCTATTCGCTCTTAATTAGAAAAAAAAAAAAAACTGGTGTTGAATTATGAAATCAATAAGGAAGATAAGGAACACATCTAGTACATATGCTAGTAGCAATATACCAAGCAGAGAACAATACGTAATATGTGCCGTACGCTAGCAGCGGTAAACCATTCATAGAATATTACATCCATTTACTTTCGTTGTTGACCATGTCTGAGCGTGTGCCTTTTAATATGGTGCACCCTATGTATAGGTTAAATACAGAAATAGATCCCATAATTGAGGTTGCTCCTAATAATATGGTACACTGTGTGGGGAAATATGGCATACGAGTGCAAATAAAAATTCTCAAAACATTCATAAATACAGTATAATTTGCAGAACACATCAATGACATCATTGATCGCTCTGCAAATTGTGACATTACATCACAGGTTTTGCACGAAACGGCAAATATCGTCCGATAACGATCAGGCCGATTACGATCAAGCCTATCAGATCAAAGTAATTGCTCAGTCACGTATACTCACGTCATTAGCAGTCAGCAGGGCGCCGTTGGCTTCTGACATGTTCATATAGTTGTTGTTCTGGAACTGGAAGGGGGAAACAAACACACACACAAAAATACCATCAACTTGTTGCTTTTCTCAGGGTGGACAGATGTCACCAAAATAAAAAAAAAATCACACACATTGCCCCATGTTAACACAGAGGCCTTAACCTGCTTTTAACATTGCCACTTTGGCCCCCGATGATTGTGTCATCCGGGGAGGCCCCGGTTGATTCAAATTGGAAAGTAATGAGATGCCGTGCTGCCTATTCAGCGCTTTCAGGGATCACAATTAAACGTGTTTGCATGACAAAGACAAGTATCAAGATGCACTAGCGGCTTATTAACTTCACATAACCTGTGGGCGAGTAGTGATACCGCGGGAGGTCGAGTGCGTTATCCGTATCGGGGGGCGTGCGACACAGGGTAATCAGAGCGAGTTAATGTGAGTGTTGGCAGTCATAGCTGTTGGTATAAGAGTCTCCCACAAGCCACCCACCCCCTTCAACCGTTGGCACACCACCCTCCCTTTTGCACCCTCAAAAAAAAAAAAAAAAGTCAGAAAACAATAAAGTCATGCCACCCCTTTACCACAGATGATATCGGTTGGTAAAAGTGTAATTATTTTTAATGGCCCACCATTTCACCCTTCCCATAAAGCATAAAACGGGGGTACATGTCCCCCTGGGGGTACGTGAAGGTACCTTAGGGGGTACAAGAGATTTGAAATGGGTCTATGGATGTATTTGCAAATGTAATTGATGTTTCTAATGCCGTGACAGGAACTTTTTTCTAATTAAGAATGAATAGATTGGAACATGAAGCAAGTTGTTAATAAACTGTGTTTAAGTGTCCTTTGCGTAACATAAGCATTTATTTAGTTAGTTTTCATACGAATGCACATTGTCGTCATTCATTTGACATTTTTCAGCAGACGAGCCATAAAATAAACAGACGATCGTACACGAAGGGCTGAGCGATATGGCGAAAAAATAAAATCTAGATGTTCTTCAATCATTCTGGACCGTTCCAATATTAATCAATTTTAATGGAAGAAATAAAGTCAAAAAGCAATTCTTTAAAGGTCTGACATAAAAAAATAATAATGTGGAATATATCCAAAGCAAAATCATGAATACTGATGGCTATTGTAAACATGTCTTTTGACAACTCATCCAGGAATCTTGCGATTTTTTTTTTTTCATGATATAGCTAATTTTCAAATCTTCAATTTTTTAAATGACTGATTAATCTAATGAATTTATTGCCCATCCCTAGTAACACAAATAATCTTCTGGACTTTCTAAATCCAATACACTTAAGAATGCTGCTGCAATTTCATCAGGGCTTATTTGGCAGAAAAAAAATTCAGAGGCGTTACATCATTAAAAAAAAGATTGAGAACTACTGCCTTGAAAAAACAAACTTTGGGAACTCCCGCTTTAAAGTCATGGCGGCAGTAAATGCACATATGTGTTGAAGCTACTAAAACCAAACACTTGCAAAGAAATCGAATGTTTTCGCAACCTCTGCAACCCCCTTCCTGACCCATGCATAGCTCGCTGGAAAAGTGGCAGCCACTTCCTTTCTTTGGGGACACAAGCGTGGTGAAAGGTCGGAACAATAGGACATAGAATGAAGAATTATGGGCTGGCAGCTGGGTCAAGCGGCACAATGCACTTCTGTGTTGAGTAGGCCCGACCCATGCGAGATGTGCTTTGGGTTGGGGGGGGGTGGTTTAAGAATTTCCCTTAAACCTCTTACATTTGTTTCATCGGGCCTTTGTATGCGTGTCTTTAAAAAAATCACCAGGAACTCCAGTTAATGAGAAGAAGAAGAAGAAATAAAACAATGTCTTATCTGTGCTAGGGCGAAACAATGGCGGAAACAAATTAAGATGAGAGCAAACGCATGAAGTGCATTCATATATTTTCCAGCCTTTTGTGCTCGTCTTTCCCATGTCCTTTTATTCCGAGCGGTTAGTATGCGAATGTAATTACCGAAAGGACTTGGGCTAATCAACTAGGAACGGTATCCATTAATTAGTCTGTGCCCTGGAGGGAGAGGGAGAGTGAGGGGTGGGTGAGTGGGTGGGTGGGGGGCTATGTTAACAGTGTTCCGCATCAACGAGAAGTGCTTGTCGGAGCAGGTGGTTCGCAGCCTCTGGTGCCATCACACCTCAAACGTGTCCTGCCCGACTGAATCGGGAGTGGCGTGCGTCGGAATTACCGAGCTGCCGATTAACCCAAAAGATGAACTTATCTTGAAAAGTGTGATTGGAATACCAGAGATGTACTTTTCTCTTCAGAGTGGAGGAACATCGGTCTAATTTTGCTAACTGTCCACACAGTCAATTTTGCAATTTTCCACTTACTGAAATTTTTACACCCCTTTCACACTTTGAGAAAAAAAAAAAAGTTTTTCCTGTGCTGCTTCAAACTGATATAGACAAGAAAAAAGATCTAAAAATGTTATATTTTAGCATTACAATCAGAAGTCTCCATCACGCTACAAACTTGAACGGAAAAGAACATTGCAAAAAATGCTGGCAAATTACGCTTGTACAATTAGCAGAACTACGACCCTGATTCTGAAGTCCTGCACGGTATGACTCCATACCGTATGGCTCTTCTTGAACTAATCAATGAAGTTTGCTGCTCCAAAAAGACAGAGTGGGAAAGAATAAATAAACGATTGCGGATTTTTTGTGAGAATGACGACTCAACACAGTTTCTGACAAAACCTGGCTTTCTTCTTGCTAAAATACATTTGGGCGATAATCACACAGCACATCTCACTCTCAAATCCACAAAACCATGAAATTATAGTTAGGTATTGTTTAAAACATAATGCGGCATACGATAAGAAAATATAAGACAACCACACTATATTATATATACTCAACCTGTTTTACACTTTCTAAAGCTGCTTTCATACTGCCTGCCAAAGTATTTTCCACCTGCTGTTTTGCTGTTCTGTATGAATGTCAGTGAAATGAGATGGCAGGCGGGATCAGAGCCTGCAATTTTCCTTAAAGTCAGTACCAGGAAGCCCCTTTCACACGACCCGCAGAAGCCAGCATTTTTCCGCCTTATTTCTGTTCCGTATACAGTAAAAATCTCAGAAAAGGGGGCAGATAAACTCAAATCTGTGATTTGCTGCCTTCTGAGGAAGGTATCAAGCATTCGCCACACTAAACATGGAGTTCATGCATCTATTAATACACAGGTTCTGAGTGTTTATAATGCTTTTATTAATGCAACATATTGATAAAACCAAGTAACAACCACTATTAAAGAAGTTCTTCGTACACAGAAAATCTATCGTAAGACACGCCACCATTTTAATGGGCATTTACAACGACGTCGTGATGCATTTACGTCAACAGGGAACATGCTCGGACTGGATGTAGCTTGACTAAAATCGATGTCACTAAAAAATACACCGACTAATGCGGGTTGACATCTGTGGATCGGGGTCAATAGATATGGTTCTTCTTAGTATTCTTACGATGCTTCATAACCATAAAGCATTCGCTGAAAGTGCGAAAGCGCTCGCCGAATGTGGGCGTTACATCTGCGACTTTTGATTGAGTTGGTTGGAAAAAGAAATATACCATTGAATGAAATGACATGCCTTTTCGTTCCAACTGAGATGTTTATATGAAGCATCGTCATTTCGATTGGTCATTCGGTTTAGTTCTGATTGGAATACAGAACTCCACGTTAACCCGGCCAATGGGATACACTTATCATATTTGTTTGAAGGGAAGCGGGCAATTTTCTAAAGTAGTATTAGAGACAGTTTCACAATCCCTTTGAAGCCGAGCATGTCGCCACTTTTTTCAATGTTGTTGTTCCGTATGAAAGACACAAAATAAAAACATCGACTAGTAAAAGCTGTCACTTTTCGACCGTATGCTTTTGTATGAAGATATAATGAAGGGATGAAGTGAATCCCTGAATATTTATCACGAGAATTCCACAATGCCAGTGATGATACATGTGATAGTTAATATTTATTGCAGGAAAGTGTTGCTGTGTGAAAACGCACAATTGCAGCAACAGCCTGCCTTTGTGGATTTCTGTGTAAAATGCGAAGATGGAATAAATATTATGTATAAAAACAAAAACAAATCAGAGGAAGAAAACGACACTGCTCCAAGTAGATGCCAGGTCCATGCACACATTCATGTGGTGTCCATCGTCAACACAATTACCGGTAATGTCATACATGACCGGTTAATGCGGATGACAACTTCATGAGCACGCAAGACTTTATACATCAGTAAGCCATGTGTCATAAACACAAACATCAACAGACTGGTACGGTCGAGTTGTACGGCAAAAGCACGAAATCATCGATCAGAATCGTCAAAGTGATAATTAGCGGTGTGACGCTCCCGTAGGGCACTGTGTTTTTATTGACTTTCAAAGTGGCCCTTTAAAGGTGCTTACTAATCTCCTTGGTGAACATGTTGAGAAAACATCCCCTGCCACCTGTATCAATCTTCTCCGCTAAAAGCTGTTTCATGTCACAGCGTAGAAGAGACCGAAAGGCCTCAGTAGATTGAGATTGTTCTTCCCAATTTTTTTTTTTTTTTTTTTTTTGAAAGAGGAGGAGGAGGTGCTTGGTGTTCTTGGAGCCCAATGCCAGATGAAATTAAGTGTGATTGGAAAGGCTGCGGAGCTGACGGTAAAATGGGTCAACGCAGACAATGAAGGCTCTGTAATTAAAAATGATGGGACGACTGAATGTGCGTCTGTATGTATGTAGAATGGAACGCATTATGTTCTATCTGAAGTACTTTTTTATTGCTTCCACTTCCTTTTTCAGTGTCACCGTAATCAACTGCACGGGCTACGTATTTTATACTGATTTTCTCAAAGCATAACAACAAAACGCCATCCCCGCTTGAAAAAAATATTTACTAAAGAGCCTGACCACTGTCCTAAAATTTGCTAATCGTGCCTACGTCAAAGATCGAGCCTTATCTTATTGATAATGCACATACAGCAGGCCAAGCAATGAATTCATAAGCAAGATGATTCTTTCTTAACAAACAGCAGAGTACGCATGTGCCGATAACTAGGTCGATGCTTTACGGTGGTGTTAAAAAGTCAAGGTTTCAATAGTGCTTCTCTTTGTGCTTAATCTAACAACGGGGACGTTGAAATGGAGCGGAACATGAAAATGGTTGCATGAAAACATTCACCCGAATTAAAAAAAAAACCAAAAGTCAAGAAATACTGTAGAATTTACAATCACAACGCAACGTAGTTAAAAGATAAAATAACACAGCCTCGCTTCTTCCTGGTTTTTGTTCTACCACATACATCTCTTTTGGCTTCCGAGTAAAAGAAAAAAGTCGATTTATTTTACATTGCCACTTCTTAAACTCATTCGGCTGAAATGTCAAGAAGTAATAACCTTAGGTGCATTCAACAAAAATGCATTACAGTTTTAATAGAAAACAGTGGCTGTTTGGTGCAGTTGATGAAATTTAGAAGCATAAAGAAAACGCCACAGTGTTTATTTTCCTCTGAGCACAAAGAGCATATTTCTTCAATAAGAGCACATTAAGAGCTCTACAAAGATGCTGAGCTCAATATGATCACATACGCTGCATGAATTCAGGTATATTTTCTTTTGTCTGTGTCACTTTCGAGATGTTTTCTCCCCTTTTCTCACCTCTTCTTTAAATCCCAGCGCAGGCATATTTGTGTGAAAGAAATGAAGTCCAGTGGGAAATAACACTTTTTACAGCTATTATCCCGCACAAAATTATTTCAACCTTTGAGGTGAACACAATATTGCACTGATACGACCCCACCTCACCCTCAATGATGATGGAGTAACCACACATCAGTAAACATGAGCGGCGAATGCCGAGATCCATGGCTGAGGACCATCGATGTCTGCATGCGTTAATATTATCTGAACGTCAAACGTCGCCTTGTCAACGGTGTACGCGCTATTATAAAAATCTGAGAAAAACATATGAGAGGGCTTCTTCAAAACGTTTATATTGACTTTAGCGGTTTGTAAAGGGTACAATCATAAAGTCGTAAGAGTTTAGCTAATTGGAGCCCACTAAACTAATTCAAGCCGCTTGGTTTCACCATCTCATAAACAGCTGACAAGCGATTTTACAGTCGAGCCAAGCCCTCTGGAACATGACACGTATGCTAATATGGTCGGCGGTATAGAAATGGCAGTTTAAAACACACTCACACTGCGTTATTTCTTTCAGTTTCTTAAGTAAAGGTATAAACTTCTGTTATATTTATTTTTACCCGTCAAAATATAGCAATATTAGAAATATTAAAAGCCTATGATTTGTGTGTTCACATACACGTCTTTTTCCAAATGTATTAAGCCATATACCCCAAATAGTGCTGTGATTTCCACACACAGTAGAAAAAGGTCAAAACCAAAGGAGTTCCACTGTACCAAATGAAGATGATACAAAAAAAAAAATAATTCAATGTTCGTATGGTCAGAAGATGTCTTGGAAAACATAAAAATACGTATTCTTTATGTCAACAGGAACTAATTTAAAAGGACAAGTTAATTCGATGCTGTCCTAGTCTAAACATGGTGTTCTGATTAATATTGTGTCCATGGAATAAAAAATAATTACAAAAATTACTAATTACACAAGTAATCAAACTGCTCACAGCAATTTTTTAAATACTAAGTTATAATAAATAATACCAAACATACAACACAATGTATTATGAATAGATTCAATTGTGAATAGCCAAACATATATGAATGGGGTTTCACTCATAAAGAAATAAAAATCCCTGTGTATTAGAAAAGAAATAGTATGATTTGGTAGGCGCTTGTATGCTTTGATGTCACACTATTTACATAGCAAACGCAGCTATTGAAATCTCGCCAACAAACTGCAGGATTTAACAGATACCTTGGTGGAACCGCGGATTTAAGAACATGTTCCAAATAAAACAGCAACCCTTGTAAATGGAGTGGGGGGGGGAGGGGGGGGGGTCCTAGCGGGATACACTGCCAGATTTCATCTCCAAAATCTGTGCTCATCAACAAGCTCATTCAGCATAAACATTGTGCAGCTGCTTCTGTAGCCCTCACAGGGCCCATTCACGCCCAGCAGGCTACCGCCAATACAGTGCTGAGCTGACATATATGGATGTATTTCCCCATATGTGCGGAGGGCTACGTTTGGAAAAGCAAGTATACAGAACAGCACGTCCACACAGTGGGCTGCTGCTCAATCAATAGTTAATTCAGTTTAAAGCTAAAATCATTACTCCCCTGCCCAGCACTGTCTTCTGCTATTAGGACGGCCAGTCCTCAAGAAGGGCAGCGCCGAGGGGAAGTTTGTTCCCAGTATCACTGAATGTCATCTCAGTGGTGGGGCTCGGACTCCGTTCCAGTCTCGTTGATTATCACAGCGAGCAGAGCGTCGTGGCGGCCTTGAGGCACAGTTTAACCTCCCGCGGTAAATCCACTTGGAGTCCAGGTGTCACTGAAATACACTCCTTTGACACGTCAAAACTAAGATGGAGATTGCATTTATTTTTCTTTTGGATCAACTCACAAAACAATTGTGTTTTTTTTTTTTTTTTTTAAAGAGGCTCATTCTTTATGACGTTGTTAGCTTTTGAATTTATTCCTTTGGGATGAATTTATATTCAGTATACATGGCATATTTAATTGATGAGACGAACAGACCGGATGAAAAAAATCATTGTAAAATATTTTCCATTTTATTTTATGCATAGTGCAATCAGTTTGAACAAATTCATGCTTGCCCTTACTGCCTGGGGAGTATAACTATGACAGCTATGATTTCAGAGGCCCAGACCACGAAAGAGTTTTGACATTTTTAAATAGATTTCAAGTTTTTGTCTATTAATATGACTTGTTCAGCAGATATGAATGTTAAATTTAAGACACTATTGTCACCTAATGTCTTTGATTTTACTTGAACTTGCAGTCCTATGAAAAACACGATGAATATTCTTTTGTAATTATTAAGTAATTCTAATCAAAGTCTTATCAAAATAAATCAAATAAACACTGTTTAACACCACTTAAGCTATTTTGATTGGTTGATACTTAAGCCTTGAGCAATTGTGATATCATTTCAAGTTGACAGCAAGTGGAAAAATAATGACTACCGGAGATGGATAAAAATGGATGAATTTTGCAACTTAATACGTACTCCACAAACAATTATTAATTAGAATGCCATGTTTAGATTAGTGGGGCCGCAAGGACATTTTATAGGAAATTCATTGTCACGCTAGGATGAAAGATACAACAAATAACCAAGAGAATTACACAATGTGTTTTTAAAGTAACCACATAGCCTCCACTACCCGAATGCTAACATCCAAAGGGAAACGTCATAGGCAAAATTTACTATGTGGTAGCAATGGATATCCGAATACAACAGTGCCGCAATACATTGTATGTCGACAGATCATGTAATAATACCATGAGCATATACTGTATTGTTTATCCTCTGCAAAGAAGCACTAATATTACTGCCGTACTGTGGAATCAAGACACACAAAAAATACTCTAAATTATTATGTATTTTCATTATTACAGTATTGGCATTTAGGGGTCCACATGGTAGTCATGTTTAACTGCTATTAGGATTATGAGAAAGTCCTGGGTAAATCTCTTAAAAAGTATACACACCCTAATTATAAAAAATCTGCAAAAATGCATCACAGTCACCCAAAATATATCATTTGATTCTTATACCGATGAGTGGTATGGTTTGCCTGGGTCATTCTTAACATCTGTTGAAACCATAACAAGCCAAGATTTCATTAAATTCGTTTGACTTGTAACATTCCATTGCCTGCGCTTGGCACGCCTGATTCATTAACTAGCATCATGCACTGAGTTAAAAAGGAGCCACAAAAACAAAGCTAATCTTAGTGTTGCCTGGGCTCAGTATGTCAACGCAGCAGTAGTGGAGGTCAACATCCAACATCCCTTATGTTTCAAGCTGCCTCCCGTCCTTGAGATGAGAGCATCCTACAAGAAAGCAACCAGCTAAATGGGGCGCCATCTTTGATCTCGCGGGGTGCGCAGCCATTGGCCGCCGGCCACAAAAGAAGCTTAGGAGATGAAGAGGGCCTCAGAAATATGGCGAAGCCTTGTCACAATGGCTGGTACTAGTGCATGAACACTGAAGCTGGAGTGGCAGTGTCATAAGAGGTCTGATGGGCGTGATGGGGTGGGTTATTGTTGCGGCTTGAGCCCCCATGTCGTCTTCTGGCTGTTTGTTCCTAAAAGCTTTGAAGAAACTCCAGGATGCTCTCAGCGAATTTGGACTAATGGCACTTTATTGTGTGCCTAAGCACCACTAAGAATGGGACAACTAATTTGTAGGCATGGTATTTGTCATTATGAGGTATTAAAAGTGCCTAAGTATTGTGTTTTTTGTGCCAATATCTTTACCTGAACCACAGGGAACTGTGATGCCATTTTTGGTACATAGTAAGAAACAAAATGGCCACAACCTGAGATGGAAATGGGAATTTTTCTTTCCAGAATCTGCTTGTTTTGAGCACCTGACAGAAATTGATTCTATAACAATAATGGCGTGTCAAAACGGCTGCTAAAATCAACCGGTAAATGGAAAGCAATCGGTCCAAATTAATGCCAGCTAGTTTGGTCCCAAATGAAGGCCTATAAGAGGTTGTCACTTTATTCGGGTCTCACAAAAGGAACACCTCATAATGGATAAGAGCCAGGAGATTTCACAAGACATGCACAACACTATAGCTGCGAAACATAATAAGGAAATGTAGTACAGAAGGATTTCTTGGCTCCTAAATATCCCACCAAGTACTGTCGGAGTCATTATCAGAAAAGGGAAAAATCGTTATTTCACCATAAACAAGTCACAATCAGGAGCTCCTTGCAAGATTTCTGATACAGGAGCAACAAGAATTATAAGTTGTTCAAGAGCCAAGAATCACTTGTGCTGAGCTAAAAAAAAAAAAAAAAAAGATTTGGAAGTGTTAGGTACAATTGTTTCTAAAAGAACTATTAGTAATACACTGAACCGTAATTGCTCAACAAAAAGCATTTTCGAGCTCGTTTAAAGTTTGCTGCTGAGAATTTGGACAAGCCGGAAAAGTACTGGGAGAATATGATCTGTTTAGACAAAATCATACTCGCCATGTGTGGAGAAAAAAACGGCACAGCCAATCACCTCCAAAAGACCATATCTACCGTAAGTTTTGGGGGTGGGAACATCATGGTATGGGGCTGTATTTCAGCAAATAATACTGGCAAACTCAGTGTAATTAAAGAGAAGATGAACAGTCAAATGTACAGGGATATTTTGCTGCCATCTGTCAGAATGATGAAGATGAAACAAGAGTGGACATTTCAACAGGATAATGATCCCCAAACACACAGCCGAGGAAACGTTCAATTGGTTTCAAAGAAAGAAAATAAAGCTACTGGAATGGCCCAGCCAGTCACCTGACTTGAACCCAATTGAAAATCTAGGGAAAGAACTAAAGATCAGAATTCATCGGAGAGATCCCAGGAAACTTCAGGACCTAACGATTTTTTTTTTTTTTTGCAAAAGAATGGGCCAAAATCCCACCTGAGCATTGTATGAGACTGGTTTCTCAATACAGAGGGCGTCTTGAAGCTGTAATTATCAGCAAAGGCTTTTGTCCAAAGTACTACATAAATTTCAGCAAATGCGTCCAATATTTTTTTCCTGTGTTATTTCATATTATTCCGCTTAATTTAATTTATTGCCATTTTTGTTTTGATTTTGTTGCAAATGTCAATCGCACAGGTTGTTACCTACAACTTGTAAAATAAATCAAGACAGTAGCGGCTTTAGAAATATATTTACTCAGGAATCGAGTGATGTGTTCAATACTTATTTCTGTATGTGTGTATGTGTGTGAGAGAGTGTGCGTGTTGAACGATAAGTAGTTATTTAAGTAGTTAAGAGGTAGTAAAGTAGTTCAAAAATAGGGCAGCAATTAATTCTACATAAAAAGTACAAATCAACAAACCATAATTAGTTGTTTACTTTATTCAAATGCCTTACAGGAAAGAGTACTTCTTTTAGTACTAATGGTGACGCTACTTCTACTTCTGCTGGTTCTCTAGGCTGCAAGTTATGGATTCGGATAAAGCTCTAATTGCCGTAGCAACACACGCACTTACACGTTTGCCTCCCCCTACTGCGCTATTATTAGCGAATGCACCTTTTCTAAAAGGCTTATGGAATTCAAAATCAACACAATCCACTATTCTCAAACCTTGCAGGAAGTAGTAAAGAAGCAGATTTTTCTCAACCTACTTTTAGAGCATGTTCATTTGGGGATACAAAGTCATCCTCAATCCAGTTCACACTAGTTTTGCACACAGTGGGCTGCTGTTTTCGCTTTGTACACTTTGAAGCATCATCAAGGGTACAGGGTGGAAAAAAAAAAAAAAAAACATAAAATATCAATAAAAGCATTGCATTCTCATCTATTTCTCTTTCCTTTATTGAGACAAAGCCCAGGTGCCACCTGTGTGCTCACTCGTATTCATAGCGTAAACCTGCAGCAAACATATAAGCGCAACCAGTTGTTCAATCTCTATAAATCTGAAACACACAAACTGCTGAGCGACGACTCGTATATCAGTCTATTATATAGTGTGGGGCTCGACTGTATTAAACAAATTGCCCGGGCCTGCAGCTGGAAAAGAGAAGCAATATGGAGAGAGCAGAGGTTATTGTCTAATTTAAATCCTGGCAGCGTTCCCAGAGCTGCGCCACATTCCAATTTGTGGCTGTGTTGCTTGGCACTCCCCGACAGAGGTCCGGCACTGCAAATACTCTCGGGCCGCTCTCCAGAAATGTGTCTTCCAAAAGCTGACAATCAACACGTTGGCAGAGAAGAAATGGCAACAGACGGGAAAAATTAAAGTGAAATCATGACAATGTACAAAATGCAGATTGTGTGACAAAACTTTTTCGGGCAGCTGGTTGGGAAACATAAACGTCACATTGTTGCAGTCGGTAACACCTGGGTAAAATTCTTGGGTTTTGCTGCAGCATTTTTTTTTTTAAGACCAATACCAGTTTGAGACCTCCAATCTTCAATAGTGACCGATACCAAGTACCACTAATATTGCGCAATTGTGCATTCTGATTCTCTGAAATAAAGTGAAATACTGCCTGATACTGATATATAGTACCTATTCCAATATAGCGTTTTACTCAAAATGTTGCAAAATCCAGGGCTCATTTCTTTTTTCCTAACTCTTGTGAAATAACCGATACTGAGTACCGATACCACTAGGACTTGTGATATGCAAATATATTATATGATGTATAGCAAATCAGACTGTCAAATCAGTCAAAAATGTGTATTTGTATTCTTTCTTTAGTACTATAAAAAGCTCCCAAAGCTCCTGCTAATAGGAAAGTAGTAATTTGTGTCAAGGAAGGGTGGATGTCGGTATGGAGCAAGATTTAGCTAAAGTTGTAAGTGGAAGCTATGGAGAGACCTCATATTTTTGACTGATAAAGCCACAAAGAAATTTATTGTAATGTGTGAAATACCGATACCTAGTGGTATCGGTACTTAGTATCGATCATTTCGCAAGAGTTAGGAAAAAGAACATTTTCTTGAATTTTGCAACATTTTAAAATGCTATATTGGAATAGGTACTGTATGTATTTTTTTAATAATCAATTATTGTTTTGTACTTTTACTTTTTAAGTCACTTTTCTTGGGTCTTCCCAGTGAAAATGTATTTATTTTTGAGTTTTTTTGTTGGTTCTGTTTGTCATTGTTTTGTTTCTGTTGTATTTTGATTGGTTACTCTTAACACTGGGATATTTTTGTGTTGTATCTGAGGTATGTGTGTATGTTAAATGTTTCTGTTGACCACATATTAACATTGTGGAGGTGTATGTCGAGTTTTCAGAGATCAGAAGGTGGAATTTAATAGAGTTTTTTTGTTGGGACAAGGGAGACAATGTGATTTATGGCTAGGGTATTTGGGGTATTTATCATGTTTTAAATAAATAGATAAAATGAAATTTCATTTGGTTCTCGCTGTTTCCTGTTACTAACATACTGACAAAAACTTACTTTTTAATAGTTAGTTTGATCGCTGTTTTAATAATACCAATCTTTGTGATCATTTCGGTCATGAGAGTCGCGAAATTTTCCTGCTTCATCTTTTTGCCGACTTGCATTCTAAAAAAGCTGGAAACGACATATGTGAACATGCAGCAGTTACAGAAAGGCTGAGTGAGCTTTTAGAAGCAATTAGCTTTTTCGAGATTTTTTTTTTCCTTGGTGGACCGTTTTGCAGTCATCTGCAAGACTGACAGCACACTTGGACATTATTAGCAAACCTGACACACTAAGTTGCAGATATTTTTCTGCCTGTGACAGGAGCCATTAGGCTAAGCGTTTCAATTTTATTGTTTCGTACGGTTATTTAAACTCCCAAATGTCACTTCAAGGTTTTCCTTTGCTTTAAATATCCACAAACAAATCAAAGTACCTTGGTTGTAATGGGACATTTTCTACATTAAAGAAGACAATCCAGCATGTCTGCTTTGACACGCCACGGAAATAACACACAGAAATTTGGACACTGGAGTCCCCCGGTGGGAGCCCTATTCTCACATTATTGCACACAATCTCAGGTTTCTCACATGGCCATGCGAGCTTACACATGCAGCTTGCGAGGTAATGTGATTTGGGAGGAGTGAGACATTGTAAAGACAGACAGAGCAGGAAAATATATCCTGCAGCATAATGGAAAAACAGAGTGGGAATTTTAGTGATATGTTTGTATATAATCAAACAATCGATGACATAGTCGGATTTTTTCAGACCTTTGCGTGAGATTTAGAGCGGGTGTTTTCTTGTTATTAGCTTTCAAAATGATTTAATGTATAATAGACAGAAAATGTATACAGTACGTTATATATTTCGTATGTTCAGTCTTTTTTCAGACAATGAGGCGCATTTAAAATCCTTTCATTTCCTATAAAATCAAAAGTGCCCTTTACAGTAAATCACGTGACTCTAATGTTGGATTCAAATTGATTTACGTTTTACTTATTTGCAGTACTGGCTTGTTCCCCTTAACTTACTTTAATTCCCAGTAGTATGCCTTATTACTACCTAGGGGTGCCCTATATACAGATATTTCCCAAAATAGAACAGTTCATTGAGACCATCCACCATCAGATCCGAAAAATAGGGTTTGTAGTCTGCGGATAGTCTGGTGGGATATAGCTCGACCCTATATTGTCGTATCTCTATGGCAGTGGTTTTTAACTTTGTCCATTAACTGGTTAATCGCTCCATATGATCTCAAATCATTGTCAAAGCAACAGCCATCACAAATTCTGGATTCAACTTTGCGTTACGTCAACTACCAGCGACCACCCTGCACTTTGACCTTTTACTGTGTAGTTAGAGTGTTACATGGCACTGTGGCTTTGTTTAAAATACATGTCCAGTAAACAGGAAATCCCAGATTTGAATCCCAGCATCACTTTTCTAGCATGAGGAGCCTTCCTTGGCTGCACCACTGACGGCATATTACCAAGTTGCAAAGAAATTAAACGATGCTCAAATGTAAAGAATCTTTGAAGTCATTCCATGAATGTATTTTCAGGTGTTGTTTATGGCGGTATCCCAAGAGTTTTACTTTTCCAACTTGGAACTTTTTGGAACCTTTTCAGCCCTGGAAGAGATAATCAGTCCGATAATTAGGCCTTTGGGGTATAGGATATATGAAGACTGTATCCTGAGAGAAAAAAACAGAACTGGAAATAAATGGCACAATGGAACACTAGTGCACAAGACAAGACTAACAAGCTTGTGGTAAACCTCTATTCCTCCATTGATTTCTCCATTGATTGGATCAAGCATGTAATTAATCCCGGGGACTTGAGCTTGTCACGCACAACTGACACAATGAGCACAATTAAATTAGTGATTATGAATAAAGACCGTTTGCCGAACGCCCATAAACAGGGCCATCATCGTAGAAATGGTGCTGCTTTTTCTGCTATTACGGCACATTGGAAAAACCTTGTATGTTCTATTGTACATCCACCCTCCACCCCCCCCAGCAGTATTGATTTCCTCCTTCATCTACGCCCCCTGTTAGTGCCCCCTTCTCTGCCCATCCCCCTCGCATCTCCACTGCAAGTAGCAGTAAAAGAAAGGGGTTCATTGATATTTTCTGTACTTGAGCCTTGCCCTGCATTGTTGGAACAGGAGGTGACTTTCTCTGCTCAAATAGATGAGGTCAGCCAGCGCAAGCTTTATAGACTTCGCTTTTTATTTACACAAATGACAGAATTTTGTCAACCCTTCCAAGCCAGGTGCATGGTTAAAAAGCCCCGAAAGTCAAATGACACTAAGCCAATTAATTGATGTCAAAACAATGGGAAATCTGTTCATTCAAAATACAGCGCCCGGCCAGGGAGGCTTAGCCATAGCTTTCACACTCTCAGCTTGTCATCAACTCATTTAGCACCAGCCCAAAGGGCAGAAAGTTTTTTTTTTTCCATTGTGAAAGCTGATCATACCAATAAGCTTGTAAACTTTGAAACAGTGGGTACTAAAATGGAATATTAGCAGATAGTAGACCAGATTCCACATCCAAGTTTGGACCCACATTGCTCATGCAAACCTTTCAAAAAAACGGCATTTGGTTCTAAAAATATTTATTCGATTCATCCTGGCTTCAAATAATGTGTTTTCGCTTTGAGTGATTAGTCGACTTTCTGCTGAAAACAACATGAGCCAGCTCACGTTATTATTATGTTTAGGTTAAAAAAAAAACAAAAAAAAACGAGCACTGTACAGGCCACTCCTGTTGTCATCAGCCACTGAAAAGAAGACTCCGTACTTTATTGCATTTTTTTTCTGTATCTATGTTGTGACCCCAGACAAGCCAGTGTCACTTTGAAAATGTCATACATACAAACTGAAAGATCGGGGACAAGAACAGCCCAGAGGATGGAAATCATGACGTCTGATATCTAATGCAGTATATAAGCATGGGGAGATAAATTGTCTCTGAAAAACTGAAATAAAGGATAAAAGGATAAAAAAATAAAATAAAAATAATAAAGTTTGTAAAACATTTGAAGACCCGGGTATCAAAACTCATTCAATTTCCAAAACAGATTATTAAATATCTTAATCAAAAATTCTAAACCTTTTAAAAGCAGTCTTGGACTATAATCAAAGTATATGGAAATTATGTCATGTCACATTATGTATGCATTCTGTAACACTGTGTACAAAGCAATGAAAACAGTAAGATGTCATAATAATGTCTAATAATTCATTTTAATCCTGTTTGGGTAATGAGGAGATTAATACCGTATGTCAATCCTGGTTTTTGGCATGTTCTCCAAACAGAAAAAGCAACGCAATGTAGCAAAAATGGTTCTCTATCATATTGAATGTGAATTCATGCAACACAAAAGAAAATAACAGTCTGCTAAGAAGTCTGCTATTTTTAAAGAAAGAAATGAATAAAATAACACACTTATGCTCTGGGGTGTGATTTGTCATTGTAATTCAGTGCTCGCTCACCTACACTTAAAACATGATCCTTCTGGATTTTAATTAAGCACCAAGGTAGCTCCCAAGGGGTTTCGAGTTGGCAAAGGAAACCGCTTTGATTTACTACTTTGTTGTTTCTACTTGAAGCTCGCCTCTTATGAGAGTGCTGTGCTGATAAATGAAAGAGCCTAAGCTATTTTCTTTCTAATTCGTTAATTAGTTCCCGTCAGTTCTTGCGAAAAGTCAAAATGTGTGAATCTCTATTGAACATGCAAGTGTCAGGCTGTGTGTAACTAGCTACAAAAATCGGAAAGCAAAAGTGAGAAATATGAAAACAGTTTTCAGTACAGTAATTGCAACAGGAAACTAATTATAACGAGCACTTTCCACACACACTTAATCAATAGGTTTAGGTAAAGCAACTCCTACAGTAGAGTAAATATGCATCAATGCTTAATGCATTATCTATCTAGCTAGCTAGATAACTATCTAGCTAGCTAGCTATCCAGTTGTCTATCTAGCTGGCGCTAGTTAGCTATATTTCATTAGTAGGGATGCAATTCTTTGTACAAAGCAATTTTGTGGCAATTTTCTGCCGAGATAGAGTAATTATGCACCAGTTAATAAGTTCAAATCACCATACAATCAACGGTCTTCATTTGTTGCACTACCAATACTTTAGCATCTGATATTTTTATGTCATTTAGAGGTGGGCTTAAATGTTGATATTGTGATGTATCAAACTGTAGTAGCTTTTATAATCCATCAACAAATTCACGACATGATTTTCCCAATATACTCTATATGATATCACGCATCACTGCATCATCACAACACTGTCAATTTAAATGGTATTTTCCCATACTTGGAATCGATACTGTACCATGAGAAGTGTTTTGTTTTACCACTGCAGCCAAATGTAACCGTGTTATATCTGTGTCTCATTATAACAAATCATGGATGGAGACCAGTCCTAAACATGGAACATATTTAATAGAATCCAGGTGTTCAATACTTAGCTGTTTTAGCAGCCCACATTCCCTGGAGTAACTCTAGCAACACAATGTGATTCTGATTACTGCTATCCAATTTAGTTCTGTTGTTAATCCTCAAACAGATGTGCTGTGCAGTTTTTAGCTCTTTTCACAGGATGATCATCTGATGGGAGTTCAATTATTTAGCTCAAATAACTTTCTATTAGGAAAGAAACAAGACCTGACTGAAGGTGAAGCGCACACAAGATCGTCAACACATCTGACGGCCGAGTTCCCAGAAGCAAAAGGAGTCTCCCAGCTAACGGGGAGCGCTTAGCTTCGATTAGCCGGTGGAGCTGCTGAAGGTCACCACTGTGGAGCGGAGCCGCCAGCAGCAGGCCTTCATAAAACCATGCGGCGTATCATTATTTTCAAAGTGTTTCATTATGGACGGTTAACCTTGGCTAACTTTGACCTAACGCTGTAATCAGCTGCCAGTAATACCTTCCAAACAGGGCAATCAGGCCGCCCCGCTCCTTGTTTATCAGCCAAGAAAACACATCAAATGTACAATTTTACTGCCTGTGCAGGTATTAGGAAAGTTAGCTAACGAAAACACACGCAATTCATGCCATTGAGGGCATACACTGCCAATGTCAAAACCATCATGGAAGAGCTCCGTCGCCAAAAGAAACAACCACAACATGCTGCAAACTCGCAAAAATATCAGAAGTAGAATCAAGAATTTCAGAGAGAACATTTGGTGGAGAATGTTAAAAGATCTTTCAAGGGCTTAACCTTCAAGCTGCACTTTCCTTTGGCAAGAACTGTCAATCAGTTGTGTCCAGTGAAATTTTCGGAAACTCTACAACTCAACAGATTAAAAATGAGTCTATTGCCCCTTCTGCTTTAAAACCAGTGAGATTTATTTCAGTCATGTTGAGCTGCTGTTCACAGAAAAACAGCTTGCTCGTTGTAAGGTGCAATTTCCAGGTATCTCTCTGCAGTGCCTTGTGAAAAAAAACATCCAGAAGATTTCCTGAACTCAAAGGTAAAAAATAGATTCTTTCTTGATTGTTCTTGGAGCCCAGTATTATCGTGTCACATTTTTATTTTGGTTGTTTACACTTGCACAAAACTAGCTTTTAATATAATAACTGCCAGCCACACTATCTTTTCATCTAGGTGATAAAAAGAGGCCTCGTTGTACCGTGCAGCCATTTGCCCATTAAAATGAGAGCATTTTTATTTAAAGCTAATATTGAAGCTCTTTGTCCGATGGCGCTGAGAGATATTTGCACACCTGCCGCTTTTGTCAGTCCTTTTGAGTGCAGCCTGGTAACACATTGCATTATGGGAATGTATCATGTGAGAGGAGGGGAGGGGGGGATGGTTGTTCTCTGCAGATAAATCATGCGCAACACACTCCTGCAGCCCAGAAGGAAGAAATTCAAACCCTGTTGTTGGAAAGTAGGCTTAGATTTTTTTAACAGATTTTGACAGGTAGCATTTATATTCCATATTTATGATATTACACATCTATCTTGATTAGAACCTGAATTGAAGAGCACCAACAGAAACATTTAAAGGAATGCAAGAAATCTAAGCCAGAGAATCGAGAAGAGACGGCATTTATCATGGGGCGGAGGGGATCTTAAATCAGGCATGTCAAGTTAAAAGACAACTGTTTTAATATGGCCCATGAGCCCATTAGGAGGAGTGGATATTAGAGCTATGAAACATAGGAGCGCTGCCCCATCTGGAAAGCTTTAAAAATGGATGTGTCCAAGCCACTGCAGGGACACAACACTTATTGAATCAGCCAACAAGTGATTGACTGGCCCTATTGTGAAGAGCTTCTTCACTTAGGATAAAAGCAGCTGGACAGTGAGTATTCGCCCCCTCTAATAAGATCAAGGCTGTCAAAGATGTGGCAGGCCAAAGCTAATCAATGTATAATTATGGTAAATAAATATGACTTGACAGAAGGTTTGTTTTCTCTCAACATACGAGTTGAAGCGAGTCAAATCAGTGACATCCCACAGGGAAAAAAAAAAAATCCAAATCTCATGAACCCTTTTCTATTTTCTGAGCCATGACTTCACGTTTTTTAGGAAACACTACAGATAATGCCTAAAAATTTCAATTCCTACAGAAGGGAAATGAGTTGGAATGGGTGCCTGTATTTTTTTGTGCCCTACTGACTGGCGACCAGTTCAGAAAGTTGTGTGCCTTTGGAGTCATCTGGGAAAGGCTCCGGATCTCCACAAACACAAACTGTGAATAAGTGGAGAAAAGATGGCTGTTCCTAAGGATAAATTCAGCACTCGAGTTGTAAATGCTTGATCGAATCTGCTCTGCGTTCCCAACCTATAACCTGCTTAGAGCAGCATTGCTAAATCGTAGATTTAGAACCAGGTATGAACTCGGCTGGCTACGGTGGCTTGCTGAACACAAATAGGTGTCTTTTTACTTTAGTTATAGCGGATCCGCTCCAGTTATTCTCACATCTTGAAACCAAGCCCACCAAGTGCGTTAAGAAGCACACCGAGATCGCCTCGAAAAGTCGGTCCCCATACGGTTGTTTGATTGCGCCAGAATGCGTTTATGTGTATTCACACTTGCATAAAAAGATCTACCCGGTTTTGTTTAAAGTAGTACAAACTGTGCAGGTGTGAATACATCTTTAGTGTTCAAGTCCATAAACTGAGATATGCAAACACTGAACGTTTCAGTTGAAAGGGTCCAAAGTAGATCGAGAGACAAAGTTAAGACTTTGAGAGGGAGAACAAGTCAATATCAACATTTTGACAGAGTTAAGACAATAAAAATATTAAATGGAGAGCGAGTCAAGACCAAGACTTTGAAAACTTGAGTCAGCCAAGTTGTGAGCAAGCCCTAAATTTTTAGACGAGACACCACTAAGGCCCTTTGAAACGAGAGCTGAAAATCTGCAAAACCAATCACACCAAGCTGAGTCTAATTCACTGATAAAACAAGATCTCTGGACAATGAGAAATCAAATATAAATATTTTCTATAAATACAGGTGCCATTATAAGAGTACTAGTACACTATTATGACTCACCTATACAATATACCTGGACTCCTTTCAACTTTGATGAATAAATCTAATTCAGCAAATGATTGTGTATCAAATCGAGAAGTGAAAATTGAACAGCTTCAGTTAAAAAGCTTTGTTTGCAAACTAATCATTTTATATTTCATTGTCAGTTTTGGGGGTAACACTATGCTACTCACAATCGGTGCTCGCAATGCATCACCGAATCAATACGACCGTGTCTTGAATGGGTGACGGGTAAACCGTATCCATGGCTGCCAACTTAACAGCCGCATATCTACATTGTACAAGCACATAACAGAAAGATAAGCGGCATAATATGAGCTGTGGACTGAATGCACAGCTGCGGGTTCACACGGACGCTCGGCCGCTAATAGCACTGGGTCGACGTGCAAACATCATTTAGGGGCTTTAAAATTGGAATTTAAGGTAGCGTTTGAAACGAGAAGGAAAATTCCAAATCTATGCTTGAATATTTTAAACTGTCCTCAGTTTTCACCTAATTTCAAGGGTAGAATTTTCCTTGGGTCAGTCACGACGCCTAAAAAACTTTTGTGGAAATCATATTTGCAGTTACTTAGCAAAAGTAGAGGCGCAACAATAAATCAATAATTAATTAATAAATTACCGTATTTTCTGCACTATAAGGCGCACCTAAAAGCCTTTTTTTTTTTAAAAAAAAAGCTGATGGTGCGTATGTCATGAATTGAGGGTGCGCCTTATAATCCGGTGCGCCTTATATATGGAGAAAGTTTTAAAATATGTCATTAATTGAGGGTGCGCCTTACGAACCAGTGCGCCTTATAGTGCGGAAAATACGGTCATCAATAAATTGTTAATGGACCTAAAGCTGCCCAAAGGCTCAGAATTTTAGCCTCATAACAGAATGGATGCTTTACATTTGCAAAGCAATGAGCAATATTTCAGCTAATTTTACCAAGCAAACCTGAAAAAGAATCATAAAGACAAAAGTGCTAATTAAAAAAAAATGTTCCAATTTAAATGACAGGATGAAAATGAACAAAAATGGTCAAAAAAAAAAAAATGAACAAAAATGTTCAAATAATTTTTAGTTGCCGCCCTGGATGTAATCGTTTTGCTGCTCAGTCATCAGGGTGTAACACACTTTCACTATCTGAAGCCAACATGGGATTTAAAAAAAAAAAGCCATCCCTGCTGACAACACGATGACAATTTTGATTGGCAGGCGATAAAGCAGGTTTAAGGAGTGTGTGCTCTTCCCTGAACGCTGAGTAAACAACAGAGTAGTTGTAATCAGGTTCTTTTTACAAGAAAAATGTTCGAATTAAAGAGCAGTTTGGGTGTGTTGGACTGTTCCAGTGCTGCTTCTTTTTTTTTCTTGTCTCAAAATCTAAATCAAGAAACAAAGTAATGTTTCATAACTCAAATGGTTTTAGAAAAGAAAAGTATATTCCAGAAAGTATCAAATGTTACATACCCCCAACTAAACTCATTGGCTTCCGTTTTTGTGATTTTAATATTTTTTTACCATTTGCATGACAGTTAAGCATGTTGAACATGCACAATTACCGGTATTCATGTCCTTGTATTTCCTGTTCCGTGAAAGAAGACGGCTGTGCATATGATCGTACTGCGCAGTTGTCCGTTTTCAAACATCATTCAAAAGTTAGTCTTCAACATCGTTCTCAGATACTAGAGCTTAGTGCAAGAGTACTTGCGGCGATGACGACGCACTAAAAATAAAACCCTCTCATCTCGGTGGGAAAATTGGGCGTTTAATAAATCTGGCAAACTACAGTTCCTGACAGGCTACAATTAAAAGGCTGTTTCAAAAAAAAAAAAAAAAAAGCATCAGCTATTCACATCTTGTACAATTACACATTTTACACGCACCCCGGAGTCCTATCTGTCAACTGTGATGCTTGAAAAAACAGCTTGAGAGGTCACACTCACGCACTCAAACACACACCTACATATGTACACACACATGCACACACTCTTCCCGGGCACACAGTTTAAGTTGTGTTTGGATATGTTTAGAATGTGTGTGATGAAATGGCACCAGCTGTGTACACTGGAGGGATGCACAAGGCCCACTAGTAAAGACGGAGATTTAACCCTTTCCCTGCTTACTGTGCAGAAGGCGGGGCAAAGGAAACAATGGCAGGGGGAGGGGGGAGGGGGGGGGGGGGGGGGGGGGCTTTTCAACTATTCAGTGTCAGGATCAGTTTCTTTTTACAAGCCAAGTAAATGCCTCAGGTAATTACAGCTGCAACCCTTCAACTGACATTTTTTTTTCCACAGCGCAAACATGAATGACTCAAGAGAATCATAGGGGGCTTTAAGAAAATGCAAATAAAAATGCTAAAAGTGGACTTTTCCACTAAGAACTTATAAACTAATTCAATTAGCAGCCAGAACAGCCGCGGAGGAGAGCAACACAAACTGGTATGGACACATTAATGTAGCTTTTACAAAAATAGTGCCAACAAAACTGCAAACAAATATACCACATTAATTAAAATAAGAAATCTACAAGTCGAGGAGAAGGATCAACAGTATTTTACTGTATTTGAGATGATAGTGATACGGTAAACTCCATCTCTTTTAAAATTATACAAAGACACATTTTATTTGATATATTAAAGGGGAAGTCAAATTTTATTTTTCAAAAAATATGTTCTCAGCAGCCCTAAGAATCTAAAAACGGTATTCTGATTATTATTGCGTATGTGGAGTGTGATTTAAGCAGAAAAAAATTACACGTTTTTATCCATCTCATACGTTGGCAATTTTACTATTAGCTGATGACTGAAAATGAGTTTCTTCAGGAAACGACCGTTCATCTCGTGAATGTCACATGCGCAAACTCAGAAAACACATGAGCATGTTGGTTGTTACCTAATGCTGCTTGTAGTGTATACATTTTCAATGTCCACAACTATGGCCCAGCCAAAAAAAGTAAGCGTAAGTTAGCATAGAGCATTCATTTATTTGTATTTATTTTTATTATAATAGTAATATAAAATCTGTACATTTTACTTGGAGGAGACAGAGTGCACCAAAAAAACAGTCTGTTGTGGAAAAGTGGAGACTCTGGAGTGCAATACAATACTCAAGAGTCCAGAACTAAGGCACAGCAAAAGCTAGCTCACTTGAGCCCTGTGTTTGTCTTTTCTAACCACGTCTACTCAAATGTTACAATGACATGCTAATATTCAGATACTTAGACCAGCAAGGCAAGACCGCTGAAGTAAAAGACAAATATAATACCGCAGCACCCAGAGCTAATGTACAACAATATGGTAAGCTAATATGTTAGCATATGTATAAATGCTAATCATCTCTCGACAAGTACACGCGAATGTTACAGTGATGTAGCAACTGTTCCATTTTCGTCATCTTTTTCCTTTAATTTGTAAAATCCTATACCCAAAAGTTAGCGCATGTGTATGTTTTAACTCTGGTGGAATTCTTGTTCTTTTGAGTATTAGCACCAGGGCAGGTGAAGAGTTTGCAAGAACATCTGTTGGTAATTTCAATCTCTCTGCGCCTCGAGGCAATGAAATCCCACACTAAATGGATACACTATCTGAAACATTATTAAGGGGAAAAAAGGAGCGAGGAGGACCAGATGGTCATAAATATGAGGGATACACTGAGTCTCTTTCATGAAAGCATTTAGGTTGATCACATTCTGCTTTAACAAATACCAAAAAGCAAGACAAACCCAAAAAGCTCTTCAACTTTTGCACAGTGCTGAAAGTTTTAACGCGGAACCGCATAGCCTTTGCTGTCTCTCATCAAGTGCATTATACGGAATCAGGCAAATAAACGCTGGATGCGTGGAAATTAACTCCGGCGTGCTCATTATCAGAACAATGAAAGCACTCTGTTAATGAATGCAACCTTGTATTGCTTCACGTAATCCAAAGAGACAAAAAAAAAACTGAGTCACAATGCTGAGTCACCACCGCAACAGCAAGTGAAGAGCAATAATGTCAGTGCCTGACAGTAAATATGAAAAAGTAAATCTACGTAAAATAAACATCGGAGAAGCAACATTCATTTTTTTCCCAAAAATATTTGAAATAGCGGATGGAAGTTTTGGCTAAAATGTGTTTCTAAAACATTGAACGTTTAGCGGTTAGCACATCTGTCTCATGGTTCTGACATTCTAGGTTTGTATCTAATAGTCTATCTTTTCAAAATAGTTTTTCGTCTATAACTACTATCCATTTAGAAAGTGTCCACTCCGGTTGATAACGTTCTTCTTGAGGTCACACACTAGTTCAGAGTGAGTCATCAGTGCCTCAAGTGGTTTTAGCCAAGAAGCATACTCAGTTTTGCCTTCATTGCTTTATGAAAATAATTACTTAATGAGTGCCGCAAAATCAGCAGAATCTTCAATTGAGATGTTCGATGGAACTTAATCCACTGCACAGGCAGTTTTTTTAACATTCCTTCTGTCATTCTAGTGTTAAAATGGTACTAAATGCCTAAAATTAATATCCCTAACACTTTTCTTAGAACGAATTCCTTGTAGCATTATTAAAGTGCCCCTACAGCGCTGACAAGGAAATATATATGGTTTGTCAAGAAAAACAACAGTTTTGGTTATGTTAAAGCAAACTTTTGATATAGCTTGGGGAACCTATTTGTTGAGACAACATGTGTGTAGACATTATTCCCACAGGGGGCAGAGAAATGATATGGCATAGTTGACAGCCAGTATTTCCTTCCATTGTCTCCCTTTCAATGCGTGGCATGTTCCTGGTCAACAATGCCATACATGGCACAACGCTGCCCCCTGTGGCAAGTATCTTTGTGTGCATGTTCTCTAAAACCAATAGATCCCTCGAACTACTATAAGTTTGCTTTATTGCAACCGGCAAAATTAAAAACACATGTAGATGCAGTTTTTCTTCAGCATACATTTGAATGGCAACCTGACGAAAAAATAAAACTTTTAAGTTTTTGGTTTCGTTTTCTTTTAAAAAGTAAGCTATATTCAATGAAGATTGATTCCCGGATAACTGCAAACTCAAACCATTTTTTCTCACATTAGGGCCTTTTCATTAATTATTCATGAACCAAGTACAGTAGTATTGTTTGAATATTATTTATGTTGGACTGTGAAATCTCAGCAAAGGAAATGCACCCAAGAATTCCAAAGTTTAGTCCAGTCAGAGTTACTTACCCCAGCGTTTTATCATCATCCAAATCGTACTACTTAATCTTACATTCAACTTTTCAGATGAATCTAGTCCAATCAAAAGCATTTTCCAGAAGCATTACTCTTCTGTGTGAAGTCGCAGCTTGTTCCTCCTCCATCTCAATCTCCATTAGTTATGACTCCAACGCCTAATTATCTTGGTGTCATTTGTTTGGATGTTTCTGTCAATTATAAAAATTAACCTCTCAGGTCTCAAATACTGCCTCTGTGTTTTTTTATTTTTTTTGTTCTGTGACTGAAGAACCTGCCAGGGTGTATTTATAGATTTAATAGAGCGATGTGTAACACCAACTGAGTGCAAGCGCTTGGCAAAGTGAGAAATAAACAGGGACAATTTGAATGATGCATGCAAGGGAGTGCATGTGTCCATGCAAACGGTAGTCATTAGCATGAAACGATCTGTGATTGTTAAGCCCGCGTCTCCATTTCCGTCATAACTGGTCGAGATATACTGTAGGAAAAGCCTCCCTTTGTTTTGTGTCCAATTAACTGTTACGTATGATTACACTTGACCTGGGAAATTTAGAAGCAAACGAAGAACAAGAAATCAAGCCAAATCAAAGCAGCGTTCTCTAGGGGCTGATGAAGACATGATGAAATCGAGGACATATGACAAGTTGGCCACAATGGAGCTGATGAAACAGTAAGACGAACCGGCAACTTTTTTTTTTTTTTTTTGCGGCAGAGGCCAAATAGACCCAATAACCTTGAAGGCGGAAAGCATCGTATGGACTTAACAACAAAAAAACTGTTGTGGGATTATTTTTCTGTCAGGATGATATATCACCACTGCTAGAAGTTACGCTGACATCATATTGCAAAAAAGAAAATAAAAAAAGTGGGGCTTACATAACATCATGGGGCTATTAAACATACCACAACTCCCTGGTGATGCTTAACAAGCATGCAGTGAGGTGACTCTTGGAAATACAGTAATGCTAATGGTGAACATCGTGTGGTCTCTTAATATTACAGCCTGCGCTTGAACATAGCAAACGCAGACGTTTAGTTTAAATTTGCGTTTGGGATCAGGGGCAGGGCTTATAATCAATGAATTGTTAAAAATTTGGTCAATGAGTGCACTACTTGGCTGTTACCAGCAGAGACACTGTTGAGTCACTCGCAACTTTTGCAGACCAGGAAAACGGAAGTCTTACTCAGGCTCCAGTGGTATTAGCTTTGGATGGAAACCGGAGTTCAGGATTCCAAAGAAAATAATCATTTTCCCACACATTCCATCAAGTAATTTGACCATAAATTAAATGCATGTAGATTTTTTTTAAACTCTGCGCTGGAAATATGTAAAATTCAACTTTTAAAACATTGTATAGGGGACAAGCTTTACAAACATATTTGGTAACAATACTTTGACTCTCTACAGCCTCTCAAACTTGGGCGAAGCAAGCACATAAAGCAAGCAATTAAAAAAAAATGTTATTTTGTTAATACCATGCATATTTACTGGTGACATGACCTGAATTTCTATTTCATAACACTAAAATGGAAATGTGCCATCGTCCATCCCTCACCAATATCAAACTATTCTCGTGTTACCAGATGACATATTACAAAGCCACTGTCCAAAGGGAAAAAATAATAATAATCTACCGTTCGCAACTTTGAAATATGTCAGTCAAGTCCTAAACCGAGGACTTCTTAACAATTTGATTTGGCAAACTGAGCAATCGGACAAAGGCGCAACAACTTTGCATGCTGCCATTGGTGAGTCTTTTTTTAAAGACTATATGGAAACATTTGGCATAATGTTGATTTTATATAAGTAAAATATTGATTCTTTGAACAAAACAAAATAGCAAAACAGTTTCTAATGTATAATTTCTATTTTAGTTTGAATTAAACAGCATATCTATTTTTTAAGGAAAGACTGCAGTATTGCTACAACAAAAACTGTTGTAGTGCATTATACTTGATGCATGACTCCAAGTTCAAGGTTGACCACACATTGGCATTGAACATAAAAATGGATCGCAGCTTGCAAGTAATGACTTTTTTTTTTTTACTAGATTGCAGATGGTAAAATGCTGTGTTACTGATTGTTTATGACTTCATGATCCACATTTGCAGCACTAAATCAATGCCCTCTTGTGCTGTTGGTCCTAATTCGTGATGTCATTGCAATGCATTAAGTTTGAGGTGGTAAATGTTTGGTGGTCTTCGCAGACTATAACACGCCAAAGTCCGTTCAAAGTTTGCATCTAAGTTGCGGATGAAATGAAGTGAGTACTTGAAGCATCAGTCCAACAGCATCAGAAAACGTATAGATGTTTAGGTCAGTTTGCAAGAGGTGCACGCTGGTGTTATGTCTATCGTCATACGAGACCCCCTCACCTTGTTGAAGTTGTAGTATCCCAAACAGTGGGAGAAATCCAGGTTTGCTGGTTCTCCGGGAATAGCATTTCCAGCGGCATTGGGGTAAAAACGTACATCCATGGCAAAAGGCGGGGAGGGGGGGTCGCGCGGCTGTGGCGCACCGGGGTACGGGCTGCTTTTCTCGGCTTTACAATCCAAAGCGCACCGCAGAGTCTGGTGGTGGTCTTGCTGCTGGTAATAGAAGTAAAAAGTAATAGAAGTAGTAGAATTGGAAGTTTGGGTTATCCTTCCTCTACGCGCAAGGAATCCCTGCAGGAAAGCAGTAAGAAGGTGCCCCTCATGGAGCGCCAGTGGCCGAGCATGAACGCGCAGCTGCTGGATACAAAAGAGCGACAGGGAGCGAGCGAGCGACTGGCTGGGTAGTGAGCGAGGTTCGAGTGAGTGCGGGTCCACCTCCTCCCGGCGACTTCTTCTGCTGCTCTTTCTCTCACGCACCGATGCAAAGTTTCGAGTTAGTCCCGACACATTTACACGCGAGTTGAAACAAGTTAGCCGAGGAAGTGACCGAGCGAGCTGGTTCAAAAGACTGCGCGGACACGCGGGAGATGGACGTGATGTGTTTATGGTAGTTAATAGAGTGAGTGCGCACGCCAGAGGAAAACAAGGTGTGGAGGAGAGTTTGCGCGCAAGACACGCCCATGCTAAACGGATGCTAACGCTAATACAAAGATTCAAAGAAGTTAGGGTCAACCTCAGTTCTTCATTTATAATCAAGCTTCAGGTTTTTTTTTTTTTTGGGGGGGGGGGGGGCGGATATTCTTGGGTCATTTCGGTTGTTGCTTGTTCATCAAATGATAAATACATAAATAAAAATAAATAAATAAATAAATCTAAGGCCTTGTCTACCTGTAACCGGATCATTTAAATCCGCATAGACTTCGTCGTCGTTGTTTATTTCAAAAAGTCGCATCTATACGAAACCGCATAGTGCGGTTTCAAATTCGTGTACAAGCATGCCAATTCGCTAGGTGGCAGTAATGTGCAAATTCTGTCCAATCAGAAAGACTCTGTCATGGCCAATCCGCCTCTGACGTACCGGTATCCGCGTCTTCGGTGGAAAAAAAAAAAAAAAAAAAGAGTAACTTGGTAACTTCGGGGACATTATGGTAAATGCAGCAATACACACTCCTCTTCTGGCTGTACGTAGCTATAGCAGCCATGGCAGCCTCCAGAGTAGTGCCACCCACCATGTAATATCTTTTAATGATAACTAGACCTACAATCATATTTAAAACATACTGTTGGTCGTTAAAAACACATTTATTTGAAAGTATTTGAAATTTATAATAATTATGGCCAAATCGTATTTATTCTCCCTTTAACATGCTTCCCTCGTGTCTGCCAATCAGCTTCCTGGTCCACTTGTGTCTTGCCCAGGTGTTACTTGTTATCTGGTCAGTTTTTGGTGTATTTTTTTCCTTTCTGTACTTGTGGGTCATTGTCGATGTTGATGTTGATCTGCGTTAGTTTTTGTGAATGAGATTACTGTGTTCCTCCAACTTTTTTATTCAACTGTTTCGGTAGTTAAGTTTATTTCTGAGTTTTTATTTGTTACTTTGTATGCAGTTTTGTTCTTTGTTATTTCACCCAGATGGTGTAAAGTTCATCATGGTATGATTACTTACTTAAACACTACCAGGAGTGTGTCTTGGTTAAAAGACTGTGAGAATGATGTGGGGAAAAAAAAAAAAAACAACACAAAAATGATCAAAATGCTCAAGAGTTAAAATGGTTAAGGTTTATTTACACTACCACAAACCAAGCTAACGCTAACAATTTGTCTCTATCCTCATGCCAGCCTTTCTAGAAATATATAAATTTTATTCACTCTAGCACAATCCAAGCTAACATTAGACCTAGCCAAATACATGTACAAAACAAGTCAGTAAACTACAAAGTTCTGCAAACATTAATAATACATTGTGTTAAGAAATGGGTTACTCCTCCGAGGAGTAACATATTCTTCTTTCCTGGCTGTTTTAATAAATAGGTCAACGCTTTTCAACAGCGGTGCAATCTAACATTTGATGTGAGATGAAGGGTGATAAACTCAAAACGTACAGAATATTCCATTTTAACAGCCGGTCGACAGCTAGCAAAACAAGTCAACATAGCGGCATCTTCACACTGCTCTTTCATGTCAAAGAAATGGACTTATTGCGTTTGCTGCTTTTCAAACGCAACTGTTTGTGTGCGGTTGTCACATTTGGCTCTGGCGAGTTGCAAAAAAGGTGCGAATAAACATGGAAATCAATGGCGTCGGCCTTGAGTACGACACATGAGCAAAGCTTTGTGTTTGTGTTCTGTTCATCTGCGAAATGTCACAAGTGCCTGTACATACAAAACAACAAATTTCTAATCTCTCTCTGGAAATACCTCCAACTGTACAGCATACAGGAGACCTGTGAATCGGCGCTCTTGCTGAAAGCTTTTTATTGCGGCTTTTCACTAATTTGTCAAGCCATTCACCACCTTCAATGAGCAATTCACCTTCAACACAGTGTCAGCTGGCACTACTCCCATTTCCCTCGCAAACCTAAATAAAAGTCAGAACACTTAGTTCAGTCTTTTAGCGACCTTTTGGAGCACGCATACCCTTATTGTGGGGGCTCAAAACACCTTTGCATTTTGCTGCCATTAATAAAAGTCCGATTTCATGTTTTTACATTTTACTCTCGGCAGTGGTTCATATATTCATTCCGAACATGTAAACAAATCGAAGAATGTCATAAAAAAGAGTAACAATGAAACTTGAACCACATCCTTTGTTACATTTACATTTTGGATTGTTTTACATTCATTATTAGACTTGTAATTATCAATTTTGGAAATATAATGAAAATTTCATACCTTGTACTTGTGCAGTTGTCATGATCCAATCCAATCCAATCCAACTTTTTTAAGCTCTTTAAAACAACCACAGCTGACCAAAGTGCTGTGCAAAAAAATAAAAACATCGTGACAACAGACACAATAGCTCAAAGACATAAAACGCTGAATCCGATCAGATAAAATGAGCAAGGGTCAAACATAGAATAAAATGAAGGATAAAAAGGATAATATAGCGAATAAAAAAAATTATAAGGAAAAAAAGAATAAAGGAATAATATAAAAGTTAAAAGTCCACTGTCTTAATAAAGGCTATCTAAAATAACCTCCAAAGTTGAGATGGTCAGTTTTTTTTTTTTTTTTTTTTTACTGTTCCATGCCATTATTGCCTGTTGTCACCAATTTGCATCATATGCCAATTCATATCTACTTTATGTGCTACAGTCAAATGAACTCAACTCAATTTAGCATCTGCTTTCAAGCCCAAAACACACAACATACTTTTTTAAATGATTGGACGTAAATCAAACTTATCAATGAATGAATTCCTTTTTACTTTTTACTTCCTCAAATAGCGCAACACATGCTTCAAATGAACCCAATGTCAAAGTTCGGTTGCCTTTCTGAGTATATTGTACAAGCGTGCACAAGACAGAGAAGCTTATGAAAGTGAACACGGTGTGCATTGGCATGTTTGTGTACGAGCGTAATCAATGTTGTACAGTGCGCTGCTGTGCCGGAGGCAGATAATCCCCATTTGAACGTTCTCCAGCCTCCTTGCTCGGGAGATGGTCAACAATCCGAAAGTGTCGCCAAGAAATGTGCTTTGTAATTACGGACACATTGATGTTGGCCTACATGCAAAACGTGTTCCTGTTTGATATCGTCTCACCCCCCCCCTGTTCCCCCCTCCCGCATGCATAACCAAGCAGTGCTACACTTGCAGATACGCCCACCCAATCAAATCCCATTCAAGTGACACATAAAACATCCCACACCTTCTCCCACACAGCACACATCAGATAAGCAAGCTCTCACTCGGTGCTTGCTTTTGGGATGTTATGTTGGCCACATGACACAATCATTGTGGATTTTTTTTCCCCACACCTTATTCCATCTTTTTTTTTTTATTGTTGTTTAGCAGTGCAACCAGCCGGTGGAATTCATTTCCTTTCCTCTCCTTTGCTTTTTGGGAAAGCCAAGATGAGTTACGCTTCTCCACCATATGTCATTTCCTCCCCAGCCAGGCAACACTGTAGCGACATGAAAACAAATAATCATCATGCCCTTGCTCCCGCTCGACTGCAATTAAAGCAGAATTGCATGATTAGGCCCACGTGCAAAAAAGGCAAAAATGCAAAAATAATTCATTAGTCTAATAATTTTTTGTTTGCGGCTACCATTCTTGCTTGTTGATTCCGTGTGACGCTTCATAAATTGCTCATTAAATGAAGACAAATAACAATTTGATGCTGTTTTTTGTCTAATATTGTCTCACACAATAATCAGGATAAAAGATGAAAGCAACATGGTTTTGCAACATGACAACATGACATACAGACAATAAAGGCGAAGCTGGGGGGGGGGGGGGGGGGGGGGTGACCTCAGAGAAAAGGCTTTGTTTTTGTAATGTGAAGTGTAATTGCAATAAAATAAGAATTTTCATCCTTTTTTTTTTTTTTTTTTTAATTTCAGGCATTTTTTTTCTTAACTGTAACCTGTATAAACACTGTAAAAAATCATTTAAAAAGAAAGAGTGTGATGACCCCAGAGAAAAGGCTTTGTTTTTGTCATGTGAAGTGTAATTGCAATAAAATAAGAATTTATCCTTTTTTTTAATTTTTTATTTCAGGCACTTTTTTCTAAGCTGTAACCTGTATAAACACTGTAAAAATCATTTAAAAAGAAAGAAAGTGTGATGACCCCAGAGAAAAGGCTTTGTTTTTGTCATGTGAAGTGTAATTGCAATAAAATAAGAATGTTCATTTTTTTTTTATTTCAGGCACTTTTTTTCTAAGCTGTAACCTGTATAAACACTGTCAAAAATTATTTAAAAAGAAATAAAGTGTGATTGGTTCATTTCCTACGGCACACCTTGACTATATCCCATGGAACATGGAACGGTGGTTGAAAAACACCGCGTTAGACTACTGACCAAATAACTAAAAGTGGTTGCAGCAGGTGTTTGGTCTATTTTCGGCCACCAAATTGTCACGTGCGACGATGTGTCAGACAAAACAACCTTAGCTCGCTGAAATGTCCAAGCAAAAGTATAAAATTCCTGGTTTACACCAATACAAAAATCCAGATGTTTCAGTTTTAAGACTCAATCGCCCAGCGCGATCTAAAAATTTAGTCCCCATTGAGTCAAATTGTTACTATCCCTACCTACCTGTACCTTCATTAGATTTTTAACCTTTTACAATCTTTCAAATCTCTTGAGAGTTGTTGATCCCGTGGATGAATTTAGCATCTCCTCCTTTTTCTGACATATTTTGTTTCAAACAACATTTATATTATTTAAGGGTTTTTCAATGTATCTTTTATTAATATAAAATCCTGCAGTGGATTCTTGTCTTTTTTACCACTCTCCTACCAGCATATTGATCCACAAGGGGGCAATTTCTAATGTCAGAAGTTATTACAGTCATAAAGAAGTTTAACGACTTTTTGGAGCCAATAATGTTATTGCTTCTCTTTTCTGTATTAATATGAAAAGCTCAGTGGCCTTTTAAAAGAGTGGACAACTAAAACCGTTGCAGGAAATGTAAGCCAAACCTCTGTTTGGTTTTCTTGGAACAGTACTAATGTTCCTGTTAATTAATTTAAAGGAGACACTATGTGTTTTCTATAATTAATATTATTGAAAGTCCTTCCTAGGCGTATTATTAAGATGTACGCAACATTCATCGGTCAAAGGATAGAATGACAGTACACTTAACATCCACCTGTTAGATGCTGGCTTGAATAACAATTGTTTTCGTTTTGTGGGAGTGCTGCTGGTTCTGTCTCATCTATATGCAGAATATGGCTTTAATTGTGATGTTCCTTACATTTTGCTCGTTAGGCAAATCTTCTGATCCCTCACCCACTCGTCATTTTAAAAAATGTGCTGATACCATTTTTGTTACTTTTTTCATGTTTGTGGAGATTACCAAAGGCCCACATCATTTGTTTTTTGTTTTTTTTAAGTTTGTTGTGAAAATTTTTCATTGTTAGTTTGTGATTACTTTTAGGTGTTTATTAAATGCATTAGGTGCTTTTTAAATGCTTAGATTTGAAGTTGACAGTTTTTTTGTCTTTTTAAATGCTTAGATTTGAAGTTGAAAGTTTTTTTGTCCTTCTAAAAACTTTAAAACCAACCAATTATTCAAAAATGGAATACTGGAACTGTATTAGGTCAATGCACTAATCTGCCTCATCACCGGTCACTTTACCGCACACATGCACCTTACAAATCCTGCATAGTGCAGGAAAAGCTGCTAAATACATAATATTTTGCACTGCATGATATTTTGCGCTGTCATCTTCATATGTATTCAGTTTCTTCCACTTCATCTACTCGAGAATATGCTCAGAATGTAAGTTTTTTCATTTATTAGTGGTTCATTATTACTGCCATTATTGCTCTATTACTGTTTTTTGTTTTTGTTTTATCGCCTGCTTTATTATTTGCTCGATTGTGGAATGTAGTCTGCTCGGGTAGGTGAACAGAATAAGAATTTCATTGTGTAACATGACCTTGCATATGACAACAAAACTCTTGAATCTTGAATTACACTAAGTGCAGTGCATTACACGTGAATTAAAAAGTACATTTTCGTATTTACTAAGCTAAGCAGACATTTTATCCTTAAAAAAAAGCTTTAAAATGCGTCACTTTGGGCCACATGATGAAGGTTACATCAATAGCCCTGGTTGCTAGTTTCCATGTTGTTTACACTCTGTATATAAATGTAGTTTTGAACCGCAAAACCAAAAGAGCGAATCAAAAGGATTTTGTTGTGCTCATATCAAAGCCATACTGGCCCTCTGCGGTCGATGAGGAGCGAGGACTGCACAATGACATATATGCAGGGACATTTCATTACATTACTTCCAATTAAATATCTGTCCTCGGCCACGTTAGTCATCTTAGCGCTCGCCATTCATACTAATTAGCGCTCGTCTTGCGTGCCGAGTGCTGTAAAGAGGGCATTTCAATATCCCATTAAGTTATTCCAAGATAGAGCGCTTGATTGACGTTCCATTTAAAGGCGGGAGAGGATTGAATTATGTTTCGCGCTTCAATTTTTCTTTTAACCATTTGAGGTCTTTTTTTAGAGTTCAAGTTGTGATATTGCGCGCTGTGAATAATCCATGACTTCTGCTTACATCTGATTCAAACCGTCTTCTTCATTGTCAAAAGTGCAGCTGTTTTGAGTCACCCATCTAAATCAAAGAGCATATGTTTGCCTTTCAGAACCGTATAAAATTAAAACCACCACGTCGAACAGTTACTTGGATGCACGTCTTTATCCTGCGTGGCAGTTTTGGCGTTGGGGAGGGATTGTGTGAAATTTTAATGATTTGCTGATTTAAAGCAGTGTAAAGTGGCTCCTCTGAGCTGCATGCAGTTCACTCTACCAACTTAAATTAAAAGCACATGCACTCACACACACACACACACACACACACAAAGCCTCTGAATGTCTTAAATATTTATTCCATTGCCACCAAGCATTAATTACCTTACATTTTGACAGGACATCTGTTATTGCAGAAACGTTGGCTCGCGAGAAAACATTCTATGTGTCTCCTGTGGTTGTGTACGTACACTAAACGGTGTGGTGTAATGAGTTTTTAGTGATGAAATTTCAATGTGGGATGATTAATAGCTCTCAGCGAGAATACAGTCAACTATTCTGCAAGCAAACATTTCTTTGTAGCTGTAATAGGAAGGAAACAAGAAGGATTTGTTTTTTCTTACATATACGATTAAACATGTTCTCAAATGGAGGTACTGGTACCCCTGGGGGTACTTGAAGGAGGGTACTTGAGATTTGAAATAAAACGTACAATCAAGCATGCAAAAACCCTTTAAAATAAATATTGAATTAATTGTTTCAGGAAAATATAAGTTCGTAAAACAAATTTTATGTTCTGTAGGTTGTTCAATTTCAATGGTGTAAAAACCAGATTCTCCCCCATACTAAAAAGGTTCGACCCAACTTGTCACGTCTCGTTACCTGTCAAGTTAATGATTTATTTTTGTGAACATATCTCTGCTATGATCCCAAAAGAGGACACTTCAAGTGGAATAGTTTTCTGTGGACGAATATTTATTTATAACTATTTCTTTCTGAGAACAGGTCTAACAACTTTATGTCAATTATTTTTGGGGGGACAGCTTTTTACGAATAATTAAGTTTTTTTGTGAACAGATCTCTACTGTAATCCCAAAACAGGACACTCTATGTATTAAATTTTTCTGCGGGAAAATATTTATTTAGAATTATTTTTTTAGATTAGGTCTGACAATTTATATTAATATTTATATATTATATTATTTGTATATGAATTTAGTACTATTAGTGTTTTAATAGTATGTTAATATATTAGTTTGTTTTTTTTTAATAACAGATTTCTTCAATGATTCAAAAGAAGCCACTTTAGGTTGATCATTTTTTTTTGTGTACCAATACAAATAACGTTTGAAAGGGTCATGTTTTTTTTTACCCAAAGACACTTGCACTAGTTAAGAGGTACTTGGCCAAAAAGATATTTACGGGGAGTACATCACTGAAAAAAGGTTGAGAACGGCTGACATAGAACATGTTATGAAAATATTCTTACTCGACTTTCCCTTTGAGGAGATATCGAAATGTGGATATGCAAATGCAGACATCTTGCCACCCTATCAAGTTACCCATACGTTAACCAGCCTTGAGCTAAAACGCTTCTTCATAATGTATCGTACGCACCCGGTCACATATTCCAATACTTTTTGCTCGCAAAATTCTTCAAGCGAAAGCCGAACCGTTGATCCCTTTTGATGTCAAACCCAAAATGTTTTCAATCCGCAGTAAAAAAAAAAAACGAATTGGCCTCACCGGTCCAACGCTTTTGGGAGCGAGCGTAAGTGTGATGTAATCATCGCAGTGCATTACGGCATAAGAAAAAAAGCGTCAGAGCGGCTTTAACGAGACCTATTTATGCCTCATACGTTTTCTATAATCACCGTAATGACGCCGACGCCTCTGTAGTATCAAAGACAGGTTATTCTATTTGATCCGCTGCGGCCCGGCTCACTAATTCCTGTCACCGGCCATATTCCTGTGTTTATATCATGGGAGGAAGGACTCCTCATGCATATGTATGCCCTCCAGCGCAACTCAACACTCAGCATGAAATGAAATACTGTGCAGCTTTGACAAATCTAAATCTACATATGGCCCGCCGCATACAAATGAATACAGGCAGAAACCTGCAGGCTTCTTCAACAACTCCCATATCAGATACTAGAAAATAGCTTGTTGTGTTATTTTGGAATATGCTCACTTTGTATCTGTTGTGTTTCTCCGTTTGTGTGGCAATAAAAGACACATTTTAGATAGGAAGGGGGGGGAAAATGACATTTTGCCAATGCACATTTACAGACAATCGTGTTTCTTGGCTGGCAATCACATCAGGCTCAGAGCATGGAGACAGACACTATGAACACAGTGCACTTTTCCCAGCTACATTAAAATAACTGCATTTTCTCTTCCATGCTCCAATAACTGAAGAAAGGAGCTTGATTTGTTTTCCCCCATGGCTGCAAATCTCATTTTTATAGCAGCCCGATATTATGTGCAAACCAATTCCAAATCCACTTTTCCAGTCTACTTTTCCATTATCACAATAAAATTGGGGCTCTTTTTTCTTTTCTTTTTTTTTATATCGGCTGAATGTTGAAACACATTAAAACGGCTCGGAGAATAGCCTTGCCCTCTTGAACGTTGTCTTTTGAATTAAATGTCAACAAAGGTGTAAAACTAAATGTAACCTCATCTCTGGCGGAATATAAATGTGCCACTCTTCTGATATAGATGAGATGTCCGGCGCTGAGAGAGCGGGGCTCATCTGCGTGCTCATAAATTAATAAGAAAGGGTGTCTGCACTTGAGTGACACATCTTTGATTTGCAGCAAACAGTTCATTTCAATCTCTGATATAATTCCTCACGGCTTCTCGCTCCCCTCGCAGTCATTCGGGGAGAAAAGTAATATGCCGACATCTAATAAGTGAAACTTATTTGCTAATGTAAGCTGAAGCGGAATCAAGGCGACGTAGCGTAATTTAAATCAACCTAATTTAACGAGTCAAAACAAATTGCTGATGGCGCTGATGATAATATTTCTCTAATGTAATTGATTTTTGCTGTTTAATTATAGCAGACTGTGTGCAAGCTTTCCAAAGGACACACTATGCATAATTTTTCACAATTTTAAAAGGATCTTGGGTTCTTTGTGATTGGTTCCTTTCAAAGTAGCCCAAGGATGATGAATTAAAATAAAATTTACACTCATTTTTCGTTCTGTCTGTCCTGATGGGCCCATATTGTCTCATGCAAAAAAAGCCACGACTCTTCCTACTCCCTCTACTGCTAACCGGTGATCAGAACAGCTTCCGTTACCATGACGACAATATGAGCTAGTACCAGTCCAGTTTGAGGGGAAAAAAGCAAGCCCAAATAAAGATTTGAAGACAGATTGTATCTTCATTCATGGAGACAGCTCGGGCTGGCTCACTCAATGGGGTTACAGCGGGAGCCACAAAAATCGGGGTGGGGGGGTGGGGGACCTTTAAGATACAGGACAGTGATTATACCAAAAGTAGTTGTTACAAACTCCTATTAACTCTTACAAATGGAAACAGTGACCTCCAAAATGCATGGCTGCATTTCAATCACAGGCACACTCTTTTCTTTATGAGAGGATAGTATACCACCTAAATTATGATTTGAAGTTATTTTAAGGTCAGGTTACTTCATATTGTGAATTTAATCGCTTGATACGGCTCAGTGTCGACGAATAGAAGCCTTGACCCCCTTACCATCTCTCTGCGAAAGCTGTCATTTCCATTAGTGTAGAGCGGCACTACCCTGACAAACTCTCTCAACTCACTTCAATTGGACATGCATTGGACTGTGTACTTAAAGTCTTCATAAATGACAGTGCTTTCTCAGGCATGAATGGCTTTGCTTGTGCTGCTAAAAGCAATTGGTGCACGGTGTATACTGCGTGGTAGGGAAGTTTCTCTTTCATTTGGAATACTGGAGTAGAGTAGAGTAGAGTAGAGTAGAGTAGAGTAGAGTAGAGTAGAGTAGAGCAGAGTAGACAGATAGTTAGAGATAATGAGACACAGATCAGTTACATTTGGCTGCAGTGGTAAAACAAAACACGTCTCATGGTCCAGTATCCAAATATGGAAATATACCATTTACATTGACAGTATTGTGATGATTCAGTGATGCGTGATATCATATATATTGGGAAAATCATATCAGGTGAATTTGTTGATGGATTATTAAAGCTACTACAGTATGATACATCACAATATCAACATTTAAGCCCATCTCTAAATGACATAATAATATCAGATGCTAAAGTATGGTAGTGCAACAAATGACGACCGTTGATTGTATGGTGATTTGAACTTATTAACTGGTGCATAAGCACTATATCACTGCAGAAAATTACCACAAAATTGTTTTGTACAAAGAATTGCATCCCTACTAATGAAACATAGCTAGCTAGCTAGCTATATTTCCTTAGTAGGGATGCAATCTATCTATCTAGCACTAGCTAGCTAGCTAGCTGCTCTACTCGCTAGCTAGCTAGCTAGCTGCTCTACTCGCTAGCTAGCTAGCTAGCTAGCTAGCTAGATAGATAGACGTTCTCAAAAAGTAGTCTGCTTCCATTGACATTATCGACTCGACGCTATTCTACTCTACTCAACAAAAGCGGTTTCCACCTAGAAATCGACCTGGCTGTATTCTGCCCTCAGGCTACTCGCTTTTTTGGTACCTCCTGCCGTGCCTTTCTACTCTACTCTGCTCTACTCGACAAAAGCTGTTTCCACCTTGAAATCGACCTGGCTCTACTCTGATCTACTCTACTCAGTTTTTTTTTTTTTTTTGGTACCAACTGCTTTGCGGTTCTCTAAAATCAGTCCTTTCCTTTTATTTGGGCAACTCTACACTACTCTAATTAACAGAAGGCCAGTTTCCACCAAGAAATCCACTCAGCACTATTGCACACTAATCTACCCCACAAAAGCCCAGTTTCCACTGAGAAATCTACTTGGCTCTCTTCTACTTATCAAACGAGTAGAGTAGATAACATCAGGGCTTGGTAGATTTTTGGGTGGAAACTGGCCTATATAATATGAAAGTAATACTGTATATCAATTATTCATAGATCATATCTCTATGTAATATGAATGGTGTTTTGGTTGGTTTGAGTCAACTAAAAACATTATCCCTGCATGTCAGCGTTAGCGGTGATCTTGCGTCACCTCGGCTATCATAGCGTTTCGTGTTCAGAGCAGTGAACAAGCATTGCCGTTTTCTCAGTTTAAACAGGCAACACGCGGTTGTATAAAGGAGAGGAGAGAGAAAAATGGGAGTGAGATTGAGCAGAGCTGAGGAGCAGAGGATGAAATGTTCTCGCAGACAATCCATTTACTCCCCACAACACACCTTGGTGATATTGAGAACGATAACAATGCAGCCAGGGCTACATAGCACATAATTGCCCTGCTCTTGTTATATTTTCTATCCGGGCAACATCAATCTCTGTTGCAGTTCTTGTCAGAGCTGTCGGGAGGCTTGCGGGGAGAAGTCAGATCTCCTGTGTTGGGCTTTGGCGAAAGTGTTAGAGAGAGGATGAGGCAGCAGGCAAGCGGCTCAGCTTAAGTACTTGCTCGTCCTCTTTACATTGCATGTCATCGTGCTGACAATAGCAAAGTGCATAATAAATACTCTACTGTATATCAATTTATGAATGTTAGGAGTATCATTGTTCATTCACGCCAAGACCCTTTCCAAGTAGACTTTTGGAAAGACCAATCACACTGCTCACCTGTCAATCATAGTGTTTATACAATAAGAATCATAAAAAAAGGTTCACCCTTCTTTTTTTTTTAAACCATACGCAGCTATTTGAAAAAAAAAAAATGTCACTATTTGGTGGTCTTTCTGACAAACTTAGATGCCCCAAGAATGTACCAAAGCCATGTGTAAATATAAAAGTAGCACTGGCTGGATGTCAGAGTGGAGTCGGGTTTAGCCTGGGTTGGTAGCAGATGTTGCCAAAAAGGTTCGCCACATGTACATGGGGTACCAATTAGGTACATCAGAGAATAATTGGAAAACATTAGCACCTGTTTACAACATAGGACACTTGAGGTAACTGTTAACTGTCAATAACTCTGTTTTGGTGCTGCTGTTTTGGTTAGCAAAAAAAAAAATCAATGTTTCTAATCAAAGAGTCTCAGTAGTTAACACACACACATTAAATATATACATACATATATCTATATTGTTGGGCATATATTAGCAAGCACGATTTGGCTCACTATCTGATTAGATGAAAAAAAGGTATGTATAAACATTTTGAAAATTCCTGGGAGTAAGGTATGGCATCTATTTGAAGAGTGTTATTTATTTACTATTTTATTTATTATCTTGCTCCATTTTCCTGTAATACTTTGCTACTAATGCTTTTACATTTGCCTTTCAGAGTATTTTTACACTCTGCGGTCGGTTGCTGCATTGACATAAGCAAAGCCACATCTTTATACTTTTTCCATCTGCGCATATTTGCATGTTTGGCTCACCTCATGAAGCGAAACCTTGAGAGTGAGCATCGACTAATCACTGTTTGCAAACACCCCTCAAGTTTTTTTGCAAGCAGAAAAGATGGTTCGAGGGTGAGCTAGGCAATATTTCAACGGGCCAAAGAGGTGCAGGCAATCTGCCTTTGGAGTGGAAAAGGCAGCGGTGTTTTATAATGGAAGAAATTCAATGTGACATGTAGAGAATGAATTGTTCAGTCAAGCAGAAATATCCCTTGTTCTAATGGCTTGGGACACTCACTGGCATGTACTCTCCTCCTCCTCCTCCTCCTCCTTCTACCCATCCCCCCACTCTTCTCTCTATCTCTCTCCCCTTTCAACAGCACAATCACAACACACTGTCGTCTGCATTGGATAAGAACATAAACAGTCGGACCGCAGAAACGCACAGAGAGACGCTGAGGGACTAGACTGTGTATCTGTCGAAAGCAAAACACGCTCAGATGTGAACCTTGATAGCACATTAGTAGTGACAAAGTGCCGATACAAAGTGGACCTAGCGTATTTCCACAAATAGTGGCGCCATCCACTTTAGATGAATAAACACCTCTCTCTAGTAACCGTATAGTACTATTGTCCATATGCAGCACACTGCTGGGTTTTTGAGCCAAGGCACGCTATTTTCTTTGGAACAATCTCAAGGCACAGAACCAGCTGATTTTTTTTTAAAATTTAAACACTGTAGCCTATATTGACATTATAAAGTAGTTCTACTCAAATAAACAGCGTTTGTGTCAAAGTAATGTGCCGCAGACTATAAGCAAAGAGTATTTATTGCATGATTAATTACCCCGCAACACACTGCTCTCACAGTTGACGACAGCACGTTATGCTTCCAGAAAAATTGAAAACAGTGTAAAATTGGATCATTGTATCTCACGGAACACTACTGTGCTGCAGGCACAGTGGTTGAAAAACACTTCCGTACACTATTGTCAGACAGCCGAAGAGTTGGTTGCTAACCAAAACAGCAGCAACTACAACAAAACAAAAAACCTAAAATGCAAAAATACATAGACAATCAAACACGCTTTTGATGGTGTATTACGGGCCTGTGTTTCTGTAAAAATGATAGTTTTTTGTCACAATTTTACGTATTGGAATGAAAGACTCAAAACAAAATAATAGAATCATTTGATTCAGTTTGATTTGACGTGTTCACATTTTTTAAATCACAAAATGAAACTGGCTTTTGTTATGTCCTTGTATTGTTATATCCCCCTTAATTATTGATCATGCCTGATGTAAGAGTCAATTCTATTTCCTTCTCTGAGGTTCTCATTACATGTTTCTGTGATGGTGTCATAAAATGACTCCATTTAATCCCAAAGACATTTTTATTTTGCGTTTTTTAAGAGTCCAGACATTCAATCCCAGGCATTTAAATATACATATTTTTTTTCTCCAATTTCTTCAACTCCTTTATAAAAGGAACATCTAAAAATGGTTGATAGTAAAAGAATTAAGGACTAAAGTAACTGATTACGTTAGAACCTGACATAATTGATCACTTAAAGTAATCAATCCAAGTACCTAAAGCAATTGATTACATTCGTAATCAAATAATTTATGACTTGAATACTTAATTTCATTTAATTTAGTTAGACGTTTTTTAGAGCCTCCTTTAACCAAACACTTGAAAAAATTAAGTACCAGGAATGTAATGTTTGGAAAATGTAAAAAAAAAAAATGTATTTGGGATTTAATGAGTCAAAGATGAGTCAAAGGAGTCACAATTTCTTGTTTTTCCACACAAAACCGTGTCCAGGCATAACTTGTCTGTTCGGTTACATTATCTATATTCTGTACAAATGATTGTCGTTAAATTATTATGCCTGACCCAGAAGAAAGAAAATCAACAACTGACTGGCTTCAACAATTAAAATATTGAATTCCTAACCACAACTTAATTGAGATACTGCGCCATGATCGCAAAATGTGCAATTTACATCGGGCACATCAATCATATTGCTTGAGATGGTGTTTTTTTTCTTTTTTTTTTGTTTTGTTTTAAGGAATCGTGTGTAAGATTAAGACTGTTTTTCATTACTGGCAGCAGGTGGTGCATTTACCATTGTCCGTAGCTATAACAAACATAGCCGCCTCCTGTAATATAATTTAATGATTACTAGACCTAGGATTATATTTCATACTCTTGGTCATTAAGAAACCATTCACTTGCAAGTTTTTGAAATGTACAATCATCGAATTGATTCCTTTTGAATGAAAAACGGTCTAAAGCTTACACACTGTCCCTTTAAAGAAATGGTCGGAAACTCCTCCCGATCATGATGCAAGTGTGATCTGTGTGAAGCATTCTAACTTTGTCATGTTGTCATATTATCTGTGAAAGGCCCCGCTTCCACAAAAAATGTATTTTCTAGGGGTCAGACCTCTGCACTTTATATTTGCACGGCCCCTCTTGAGGCCGCATGATACGCCACCATGTATCCGTTTGCATTGTTGGCTTTGGAGTGTTTACACTTTGTGATTGGCACTTGAGATATTCCGCCGAGCATGTCTTTCCTTACATGAAATATGATTTCTTGGAGAAGTGTGAGCCCGGACGGCTAGGAAGATTGCTTTCTATTATCCGAGTGTGAAAATGATAAATTGGTGCTGGTAATATTTCAGATGTGGACGTGCGCACACACGCGCGCACTCCCATTGTGTTGAGCTGAAGATTCTCACCTTTTCATCACACACTGTTTTACAAAAGCCGGCATGTCATGTAATCTGTCGTTAGGCGGATATGATACAAACATTCTTTACAGTAAACACCATCCCCACCCCTTCGTGCAATTTAGCCCACCGTTATTGTGCAGACAGGAAATCACTCGAGAATGAAATATGGCAAACACTGAGGGGTTTTTTGTTTTTTTTTTAACCTAGCGGCTGATAACAGGTGACAAAGTATGCTACTTATTAACCCGACAAGCACGCATGCCGTTTCCAAAGCACGACTGCTATCTTCTATTATTAATTAAAAAGTCAAAAACTGCATCAGTGCAGTGTCGCACAGCACTATTGATGAAGGGGGGAAATACAAAGCAAATATTTTGCTTGCTGTCTATGTTAGTAAGATTTGTAGGGCTAATTTGCGTAATACAGGGTGTTTCAAAAAATGGATATCAATTGAAATGTAAATGATGGAAATTTTTAAACCAGTAATTTTTTGCAATGTTTATGAACTTGTATGTCCTTTTCATACACGCTAATATTTTACCATTGATATCTTCAACTAGAAAACCAAAATAAGGCAAAAGCGCTAATAACTAGACACTGTTAGATGATTTTTTGGGGGAAAAAAATTTCAAAATAAAAGCCTTCCAAAGGCACACTTGTCCATACCTTATTTGGTATGCTAAAGTTTATTTTGATGTGCTGACATGTTCTTCTCACCCTGTTTGGCTGTGTTTTACTAATTCGCAGCACATTCTCCTGTGTATTCCACTGCGCTTGTGGCCCAACAAGCCCAAAATTTTCAGTTGACAGCAAGTGGAAATTTTTTGTTTTAAAGGTGTAGATTGGACAGAAAATACGATTTTGATTACACCACGGGATTGAAACGCTTTCTCTTCTTAGCGGCAAACTCCCATTCTCGCATTCTCTGATAGGAAGTGGACTTGATTAAACAGTGGCAATGTAAATAATACGCCGGTTACATGTTACGGGAAGTCACGCCCATAATTCACGCAAAGGCTCATGGGTCACTGAAATCCGGTGGTTAGAAAATGGCTGTTTGCATCACGTTGCACACTATTGACTTTATGTTAAGCTTGTTACCAAGTTGAGGTTGATTATTAACCGAAAGGAGGAAGTGTGCATTTATTCCGCCAAAGGAGATGTCTGCTGCAGTCAAACAAACAAACTACTTGCTCTGCATTACTTGACGTCCCCAGCAATAACCAAAAAGCAAAGGAAACCCAATGAGGCGTTTAGGAACCTCACGAAAAGAAAAGTCAAATGTCCATTTCTGCCATTGTGGCCGTTTAACTGATCTTGACAGGCAGTCATCGAGGTTGCCCCGTATCTACGAGATGAAGCGGGGAAATCTTTGAGGTGTTTGGTCCCCCTAATCCGAACGAACCCCTCTTGGCCTCCCCCCGTCCCGAGGTGCAACGCCTCGATACCACACCGCCGCTTTCTTGTTAGGCTGTGCTGGTCATTTGTCGTGTGATTAGCCCTGGAAGAAAAGGAAAAAAAAAATCTGAATTAAGTGGAATAACAGCATGCTGAATGACCTGGATATTGGCCGGGGGGGGGAGGAAAAATGGGAAAGATGGGGCCTGACACCCCCCTTTCCTTGAGTAACCTTGCCCACCAAGACCCAGACAATGGAGTCCGTAGGCCCTGATGCGGCTTGACAAGTGAATGACATGCTGAATGGTTGCTATGGGAACAAATGTGTTGAACTTAATGCATGCATATTCTGTTTTTTGATTCCCCCTCCCCCTTAGCTGACTAATGGTGAGCCCCCTCTTACCTCAGCCCGGTTTGAGTGTAGTAATGCCTCAGAGCGATTAGCTTAGCTCTCTAATTCCATACCGCTGAGCTGGGTTTGCAGCAAATTGAAATGATCCAATTTGACTTCAATTGTGAAAAGTCTTACAGTATTTGCAGTAAATACAAATCTGATTGTAACATTGTGCATCTTTTTATACCAGTGATGTCTAGATAATTTGTGAAATTATGTCATCACAGCGCCATACTGTGCTGTGTCTCAGTGTTGCTTCCCATTGTGATTGATTTTTTCATTTATTTTTTGAAATGACATACCTGCGTTGTTGTCACTTGTACTTTTGGCTTTTCTAAGTTGCAATGTGTATTTAAATATATGATTTTTGAAACGGCATTAGAGCACAGGTGAGTTTGACACCCATAGTCTTATATACCACAGGTGTCAAACTCAAGGCCGGGGGGCTAAATCCGGCCCGCCACAACATTTTATGTGGTCCGCGAAAGGCTAATTATGACTATGAATGTCTGGCTAAAATACCAAATACCAAAACCAAACCCCTGCCTCAGAATCTCAGATTATTTTCAGAACAAGTTACTGAGTTCCCTGAGAGGCGCTAACTTGCTAGCTTCACGCAAGCTAAACACATGCACTGTTACCATGTTACCTACAGCAGCATTGTTGACCAATCGCTTATTTTCATACCCTTTGACTAACATTTTTAACTTTTCGGTTTCTAGAATAGAGATCTTAAGGACAATATTTAGGGAAATCTCAAAATGTAAAGTTTCTTTTCGTTGTTTACTCAAGATTAACCCATAAACGGGCCACAAATATCCCGATCATATCACAGTATAACACATGTTAAATCTTACACCGTAATTCATCTGGTCAGAACACACTTTGGTGAACTTTTCTGGTTGGAAAATTTTTCGATGTATCTCTGCAATCCATGTTTTTCTTCTGTGGTCAATTAATGCCTACATTTGCTCACATTAGCTTCTTCTCACCTCATTGTTCACCATGTTTATGGACCCGTGAATGTTGCATGTGTGTTCCATTGTGAAGCAGTTAGTGAAAAAAAATGAATGGAAGAATGAAGGTCCCACGCTCTCCTCAGCTTTTTTGCGTTGCTCAGCGTCCCGCAAATGACACATTAAGTCTTTTTGTGACGTGATTATTGGTAAAATAAATTACAATCATTTTTCTACGTGTGAATGAAACTCCCTTTTTGCCAGTGTACAAATATTGCAAAAATTATTGAATTTTCTAGCATGTGGACATTCCAAAGTTATTTCGGTGATTTCATCCATTCTTCAATAAGACATTTGTATAAAAGAGCGTCAGGAATTTCTAATTAGCTGAACTTAAATGAGCTTTTTTTTCCCCCCTTTTCTCTCCTCCCTATTGCCATGAGATGAAAAGCGCATATTGAAGCTGTCTTCCTGTGCAGGTTTATTTATCTTAAACAAATCCCCAAACCCCAAAGGAGAACTTGATCTTGAAGTTTGTTTTAATGAACGTGTTGCAGGAAATGAGTAAAAAAAAAAAAAAAAAGTACAAGTTTGGCCTTCATGTGTGGTTAAAGCTTGACACTTGAAGAATCCAGTTTTGCAGGGTGATTGAAGGCAGCGTAGAAAAGTTTGGAGTGACTGAAGAGAAGTGCGGGTCTTTTTGGAGAACGGGGGGGGGTGTTGGTATTCATTTTGCAATTCTTGGGTGTGGGAGTGGTGCCCTGAATGCCGCCCTTTGCTCACAGCCAGTGTTGGGCCTAATCAGGCATTAATAGGAGGTGTGGGTTGTCGCTCCGTGGTGGAAAACGCCGGGAGAGCAAAGCACAATGAAGACGAGCACAAAAGACGGAGGAGGTAGCGTCACTCACTGTACGCTCACAGTTCACTTCAAAAAGCAAACTCACTTCTAATGGGGGATGGTGGAAGATGTAAGAAAAGACCTTTCACTCTTTGTTTAGAAAGTTTCTTCACATATCTAATCATTCTATTTCATAATAACAATTCACCATCCTATATGTTTTTATGCATTGTTGTTTTTGCTAGATTGAGGTTATTTCTGTTAGCATTTTGGGAGAAAACGAGTTATAAATTGTACTGAAAGAAAATGTGGTCATTTTTCATTAAGTTTGCAGTACTAGGAAAAGTGGTGCATTATTACAAGAATGATGAAAAAAATTGAAAGATCATGATCACAGTGAGTGTCACAATTCATTGTGTCATTATATGAAATATACAAGTGCCTGCTTTGATTTTGGAAAGCAATAACCAACATTTCAGCCAATTTCCTAACAAAATATTGACCAAATCAATAAATGCATCATAAATAAATTCTTAAATCATTTCCTGCAGTTCTTTTTTTCAATTGTTGCTTATGAATAGATAGAAATAAAAAAAACATGTTTAACATTCACTACCAGCACAATTTTGACTTTTATCGATGTCAAATGTAAATGACTTAAATTATTTACTGTGAGACCCTTAAAAGTTGACTTTTGATGACTATAACCTTTAATGGCAGTTAGTATTAAAACTCCAATCCATCCATTTGTCAAAAATTAAGTGATTGAATTAATAATCAATAGCAATCAGATTTAGTTGGAGCCGTAATCGGTTTCCATATGGCTGGTGATGGAATCTTAAATCATCACATTTTTGTCAACAACACTGCATCATCAAGGAGCGCAAGCCGAAACTTTAGATTAGTCATTTATTTGTAAAATTAACACCCACTCATGTGGACTGACCGACAGTGATGATCTTTGAAAAAAAAAAAACACACATTTTACCAAGTTGTGACTTTAAGAGGCTTCGGCCTGACTTCAACAAGTTGTAATTTAGCTGTCAAAACATTTCAATCTATTCAGGCTTTGCAATGTTGATAATGGGGAAGGACTGCAGTTGTTTTTCTAAGCAGTAAAACAGAAGTAAAGATGGTCGAGCGAGCTATAAATACGCAAGGGAACAAAGAGCAATTGACTGTCACTGTGTAGGTTGTTCCACCATCTGTTAAGACAACACTCAACCCCTTCCTATTCTTTCTATTGATACTATTCTTGTTTAGCCTGCACGCCCCCGCTTTACCTTTTGTGCCTTTAAACAAAGCTTTGATGAGTTATATACATATTATCATATATCTTCTATATTTTTAAATAAAAAATATCTTTTTTTTTTAAAAAAACTAAATTCAATATTTTCAATGTGCATTTTTTTCCTGAAAAATTTATTTTCCTCAAAAAAAATACGACTCAAAAATATACGACCTGTTTACATGGAAATATACAATTTGTTTTTATTTAAACAAAAATTTTAACACCCCCCCTTTATGATGTCACCACATAATCTTACAAAACAGCATTGACTGCAGCTCTCGTAATATAAATGCACAGGTATAAATACTAAAGAAAAATCGTATTCTTAATCCTAATAACAGTAGTAGTGATTTGAATGAAATCAATGGTATAATACATATAACTCATTGTTTATATGGCTATGCATTTAGCTTTTAGCGCCGTTGATGGCGCCTGTTTTGATGGTAAAGGAGGAAGGAATTGCATTGTGTCAAGTGCGTGTTTTTTGTTTTGGTTCTTTGCATGTCATGTGATCAAACAATGCCACCTTCATGAGCGACACAATCAGCACCCCTAGAGTTATCAAGTTTTATGACCTTGACATGATATGCTACACCGCAAGACAAAACATCTCATCTGCACTTGCTAAAGTCCAGATGTGTGATAAATGATATTGATGAAATCTGAACAAATGAATTTTCTGCCTGACACTGATGACATGAAAAAAATACAAATCTGCATCCGCGTCTGCATCTTGCATAAATCGAGCTTGATGAGCGCTTTCTTTGTTACTCTAACGACCAAGCCATCATTTCATGTCACGGTCACATGCTTTCCATAACGACCTGTGTATGTACGCCTCGGATGGCGTGCTCTTTAAAACGCAGCCGGACTCGCATTTCTCTTCTTAAAATCCATTACACTCATGCAAAAGGAGTCTGATGGAAAAGTGAAGTGCTAGAAAGCAGGGATGCAAACATGTACAATGTAGGGAGAATAAAAGAAGGTAACCTAGGCATTGAGAGAGAGCGATTATAAAGGATAGACCAAGTGGGGGGTGGTGTTGGAGTGTAGTAATATCCATTAGATTTATTGTGCCGCAATTCCCAGTCCCGGCAGTTGCGCCCGAGGGTGACTATATTACATTTCATCACACTTTCATTTTCTCCCGCAGATGAGAAATGGGACTTGTGTTGTGCCGTAATGTAGCATGTATGTGCTAAATCTCACCGCTAATAAAATCAAACACAACTCCTGGCACTCTTTGACCACAAAATGAAACACCATCTGTTATGGCATCCAGAGCACCTTATGAGGACATAAAGAGCACACAAGTTGAATTAAAAAAAAAGGGGGGGGGGGGTAAAATGAGTGTAATAATAAAAACACTTGGTAATGGGAGATGATGGTGAGCGTGATGTAAAAGGTATATGATTGTTTCGTTGACATTCCAGTCATACAAGTGTCGTATTTTTTTTACAACTGAGCTGATAAAAAAAAAACATTGTATTTAATTACATTTTCTCGCTCTAACTCTTGAAATTTGTATATACAAACCAAATACGCATTTTTCCTTTCAGTTATGCTTGCTTGTTTATATTTAATATTCTTACATTTACATTTTTAGTTTGTTTCAAATAAATAACAGCATGACAATACAGACCAATGTACTGCATGACAGTGTGTTAAAGTGTATGTGTGTATGATAAAACACAACTTACAGTATGAGTGTCCTAAACACAGTATATCCCTTAAAAATCACCCCGCCCTTACTCCTCTAAATTCTGCTTTTGAATGGAAATGTTCGACATCTCCCTGCCTCTTTGAACCAATTATGCCAAGCTTAATTAAAAAAAAAAGTTAGAATATCGCGAGAAAAAAACAATTATCTTGAGCAACTAGCAAAGTTAAATCGATTAATCTACTAATTGCTAATCAAAATGAATCACTAATTAATTTTGATAATCAATTAGAAACCCAAACTTGTCCAAATCCTCAGAACTGTAGCATCTCAACAATAAATATTCAATATAGATATTCGAATAGATTTCGAATATTTCTTCAGTCTACAAATTCCAGCTAGCTAGCTATAAACTCCAGCTAAACAGACATATACGATTAGATAGATAGATAGATAGATAGATAGATAGATAGATAGATAGATAGATAGATAGATAGATAGATAGATAGATAGATAGAGATAGAGATCGATAGATAGAGATAGATATAGATAAAGATAGATAGATAGATACATAGATAGATATTTAGCTAGCTAGAGATAGATAGATAGAGATAGATAGATAGATAGATAGATAGATAGATAGATAGATAGATAGATAGATAGATAGATAGATAGATAGATAGATAGATAGATAGATAGATAGATAGATAGATAATAAACATTATGTTGACTAACTACCCAGTTAGCTAGACAGAAAGCTAGCTAGATAGGAGATGCTTAGCTAGCTAGCTAGAGACTAAATAAACAAGGTGATAACTAGCTACCTAGCTAGTTAGACAAAAAGCTAATTGGACAGACAGACAGACAGACAGACAGAGATAGAGATAGATAAAGATAGATAGATAGATACATAGATAGATATTTAGCTAGCTAGAGATAGATAGATAGATAGATAGATAGATAGATAGATAGATAGATAGATAGATAGATAGATAGATAGATAGATAGATAGATAGATAGATAGATAGATAGATAGATAGATAGATAATAAACATTATGTTGACTAACTACCCAGTTAGCTAGACAGAAAGCTAGCTAGATAGGAGATGCTTAGCTAGCTAGCTAGAGACTAAATAAACAAGGTGATAACTAGCTACCTAGCTAGTTAGACAAAAAGCTAATTGGACAGACAGACAGACAGACAGACAGACAGACAGAGATAGAGATAGAGATAGAGATAGAGATAGAGATAGAGATAGAGATAGATACATAGATAGATATTTAGCTAGCTAGAGATAGATAGATAGATAGATAGATAGATAGATAGATAGATAGAGATAGATAGATAGATAGATAGATAGATAGATAGATAGATAGATAGATAGATAGATAGATAGATAGATAGATAGATAGATAATAAACATTATGTTGACTAACTACCCAGTTAGCTAGACAGAAAGCTAGCTAGATAGGAGATGCTTAGCTAGCTAGCTAGAGACTAAATAAACAAGGTGATAACTAGCTACCTAGCTAGTTAGACAAAAAGCTAATTGGACAGACAGACAGACAGACAGACAGACAGACAGAGATAGAGATAGAGATAGAGATAGAGATAGAGATAGATACATAGATAGATATTTAGCTAGCTAGAGATAGATAGATAGATAGATAGATAGATAGATAGATAGATAGATAGATAGATAGATAGATAGATAGATAGATAGATAGATAGATAGATAGATAGATAGATAGATAGATAGATAGATAGATAGATAGATAGATAGATAGATAGATAGATAGATAGATAGATAGATAGATAGATAGATAGATAGACAGACAGACAGACAGACAGACAGACAGACAGACAGACAGACAGACAGACAGACAGACAGATAGATAGATAGATAGACAGACAGACAGACAGACAGACAGACAGACAGACAGACAGACAGATAGATAGATAGATAGATAGATAGATAGATAGATAGATAGATAGATAGATAGATAGATAGATAATAAACATTATGTTGACTAACTACCCAGTTAGCTAGACAGAAAGCTAGCTAGATAGGAGATGCTTAGCTAGCTAGCTAGAGACTAAATAAACAAGGTGATAACTAGCTACCTAGCTAGTTAGACAAAAAGCTAATTGGACAGACAGACAGACAGACAGAGATAGAGATAGATAAAGATAGATAGATAGATACATAGATAGATATTTAGCTAGCTAGAGATAGATAGATAGATAGATAGATAGATAGATAGATAGATAGATAGATAGATAGATAGATAGATAGATAGATAGATAGATAGATAGATAGATAGATAGATAGATAGATAGATAGATAGATAGATAGATAGATAATAAACATTATGTTGACTAACTACCCAGTTAGCTAGACAGAAAGCTAGCTAGATAGGAGATGCTTAGCTAGCTAGCTAGAGACTAAATAAACAAGGTGATAACTAGCTACCTAGCTAGTTAGACAAAAAGCTAATTGGACAGACAGACAGACAGACAGACAGACAGAGATAGAGATAGAGATAGAGATAGAGATAGAGATAGATACATAGATAGATATTTAGCTAGCTAGAGATAGATAGATAGATAGATAGATAGATAGATAGATAGATAGATAGATAGATAGATAGATAGATAGATAGATAGATAGATAGATAGATAGATAGATAGATAGATAGATAGATAGATAGATAGATAGATAGATAGATAGATAGATAGATAGATAGATAGATAGATAGATAGATAGATAGATAGATAGATAGATAGATTTGTAGGACAAATAGAATTAAAGGAAAGTCAGACAATAGGACTTCAGACCTCGCATCATGAACAGAGGACATACTGTTGAAAAAGAGGACACGGTATCCACAACACAAACAGCAAGTGCGGAGATTTAATGGCACCCCAATGACATCGTCATCATCATCATGTAGCCATTGAAATGTATGGTAGCTTGCTGGCAGTTGCCTCATAATGCCGCTCATTAGTAGGGAACATAGCGACATGGTCACCCAGCGCACTTTGATATCGGGTGTCAGTATCGAATGACTATGGGGAACAGGTGGGAGGATTATCGTTATGGCTGTGCTACTAATAATACTGACGCCTTTAGTGTATCGCTTACAACAAAACACAATGGACGATCAGTAATTTATCATCCTTGCTATTATGATTCAAGGCATACTTTTTGTTCAACTCAGTTAGAGCATCCCAACATCTATTTTTTAGACTAAAATTTTCAATGTGCCAAAATTCCACATTTTCCAGAAGAAAAAAAAAACAACTAATCGGCAATTTTTTACCGATTCAAACAATATTCACTTTGACTTTAGAATTAATAACAGTCCCCCTAAAAACTTAGATATAAATATAATTTCTTGTACATTCCAAAATTTGAGTTTCTAAATCAACATTTCATGCCAGATTCATTTTACCTTCAAAATGAACACAACCATAAATAAATCTTTCATTTGATAACATTCCATTATTAAAAGAATCCCAAGGGAATGGGGATATTTTGCATATATACTTCTTTTATATAGTTCAAATTTTCCCCTTTGTATGCCACACATGCAATTGCTACATGAATTGGATTTTAATGGAATACATCTTAATTTGATAAATTACTTATTTTCCATTTTTCAATAAATCCAAAACGAGAGACATTTTGCAAGTGCACTTCTGTATATAGTTATTCATTTTCCAATTTTTATTTTTTTTACTACCATGCAATTACAACTTAAATTACATTTTCCAAAAAAAAAACAAAAAACAATGTCATATAATTCATATTTTCCCCACTTTTTTTTAACCACACATGCAATTACCACATAAATTGCATTTCAATGGAATAAATATTAATTTGGTGAAATGACATATTTTCCATTCAAAAAAATCCCAAATGAATGGAGACATTTTTCAAATGTAATGATCTCATATAGTTAATAACGTTCAACTTTTGTTCATTATCACGAAATTACTACTTAACTTAACATTTTTATGGAATTACACATTTCCCACACAAAAATTGCCAAACAAATGGAGACATTTTGCTATTATATTTGCATCATGCAATTAATTCGCTTGCAACATTTGTACCATTCACATGCAATTACAAGATAAATTGCATGAGAAGCAATTACAAGATAAATTGCATTTTTACAGCATTACACTGTATTTTCCCCATTCAAACTCAAATCCTGCATATTCTATTTGTTGCTTCTTTGCATCTATAGCAACCGAGCACCGGAGAACAAAAAGCTCTTGCATGCGTTTGAGAAGGATATTTCTTTTGGCCACACCTTCCGAGAGTCTCCCGACAGTCGTTAAATAAGTTGCGCTGTTGTTTTAATTGTCAATAGTAAAGCAATCTGTTCATAATTACAAACGTTTGCTTGTGGCAATTACAAAGGAGTGGCTGTGAGCGCTTTCATTTTCCTCCCCCCTAATCTTGTCTGTAATTAGAGCACACACAAGCAGCGAGACCACTCGCAGGCAAACAAGACTGGAGTGAAATTCCCATTAGGACAAAGTGCTGAGTGCCTGCAGCACACACACGCATACACTCAAACTCACAAACACACTGCACAACATTTCATACAGCACATTCCAATCCATTTGTTTAGCTTTACAGCATGCCAGGATCTCATTTCAACCTCAATGTGAAAACAAAGTGTGCAGAAATGGAAAACATGCTTCACAGTATGACAGCAACATGGACTACCACGCATGTGTGATTCATACGGGACATGTTTTTCATACCGACCGAAAGATCACGGGAAATGAAAAGTTGCAGATGTAAAAATGGAGTCAAAAGGAATTTTGCATTAAAGTGGGAATCAACCCAAAAGTATGTTCCATTCTGTTCTTTCCCTGCTTTTGTCACTGGAAAATGACATCACAGTTGATCGGTTAACAGCCAATCACAACTCGCCTGTTTTCTGATTTAGGTCATGTGACATGCACAAGCTAGTGTGGGCACATATAAAATATTGAACAGTGCTCACTTACTAAGTTGCGGTTTGGTTATTTTGCTTAGTTGCCGATTTTCATTCATGACTAACTTTTTCTGGTGCTGTTTTTCTTGCTACTTTATCTCCTAAATCAGACCAGACAAAAGGATCCCTTTTAGTTATTTATGTCAACAAAACAAACAAACTATGAAACAAAATGGGACAAAAGAAAATTTGGATTTTGGATTGAATTTGTTACTTCAGGTATCAGTCAGACCAGTCTGAAAACAACAATTTTATTCATTAAACTTCTACTTCACAGACGTCAAACTCGAGTCTTTGAGGACCGCTTTCTTGCATGGTTTTGATGTTTCTCTCTCAAACACACTTGTTTGCTGATTAGCTCATCAGCAAGCTCAGCAGGCGCTTGAAAATGATCCTAATTAGTTGAATCAGTTGTGTTTGAAAGAGAAACATCAAAAACATGCAGGAAACTGCTCCTCTAAGATTTTCATTTATGACCATGTATATTACCTCGCTACTTTTCTTGATAGTTGGAGCAGACAAGTATTGATTTTAAGAATTTAACTCATTCGGCACCACGGACAAGAATTCTCATCTTTTAAAATAGTAATAATAATAATACATAGTAGAATTCTGGTCAAATACGTTTTTTTTTATGGAGGGTAAAGGACACCCTTGACTAATGCTTACCTGAAATAAGCCACTGTAGTGCTAGCTGTGACCATTGGATGGCAGTGTTTGCACACTTACAAGGCAGCTGTTACCTACATGCAAGTGTAACTGAAGAATTGAAATCAGTCTTGATATTATGGCACCCATATTTACATAGAGATAGCACACAATATTCTGTTGGCCTTGAAAGAGCTAAAAAAAAAAGTTAAGTCTCTACTTCGGATTTATTATTATATTTATCATTTCTCGGTTGTTTTTATTTCAGGTGTTTTTGGGAATAAACATGGGATCATTATAATGACATTTTTGATACGACTTGCTGTATAAATAAACATTTTCTACTCATTCACTGCCAGGCCCCGTTAAAATGGATTTCGGACGTCTCGAGTCGTCAATGGCAGTGAACGAGTTCACTTATTCACCGGCAACCCAGTATAAATATATTTTTGACATATATACCCATGAATAGCTATGAATAAGTGATTTTTTTTAGACTCTCCACAGAACAGGGAGGAAATATTGTACATTCTGTTTATGCAAATGAATGACTTTTCCACCTTTTCTTCCATTGCGGCGATAACAACGACCGCATGCAGCACAACATCGTTCACTGTCACCGCAGTCTTCATTCCGAGTGCGTTCGAGTCCCCCTATCCACCTCACTCTTTCTCATAGCGCAGCTATTAATTCTCCTCGGAGGCTGCTTGATGGAAAGCTAACAACATTTTATATTGTTGATACACTTCTGACTCAAGCTGCATGCTCTCAATTACAGATGAGAGATAGTCGGTAACCTGGTTACAAATGGGCTTCAGTGTGCCTAGATGATGTCAGGCACCTTTATCAAAGCGGCGTGGAAAGAGCAAAAAGGAGGAGCTCTTTCTTCTTCTTCTTCTTCTTGCAGCACGGATTTTATCTTAAGTGTGCGGTATGCCTCCTATAAATTTGCACAGATCATTTGACTGGGGGCGTCTTCTCCCCTCAGCCTAGTCAATTAAAGAAGAAATGTGTAATTTGCCTCTCGAGAGCTGCTGTTGGGATGTGTTTGCACCGAGCATCTTTTCAATCGTCTGTTTTTGCGATGCGCAAGGGGTTATGGAAGTGTTTTGCTCCAAAATTGTTTACATGTGTGATGTTTTGAAGAGATGACAGCTTGGAAACTTGGAGGGGAGGATGATGTCAACAAGGCAAACTTAAAATGGAAAATTCGACAGGAATTGTGTGACACAGCTAGAGATACTGGTATTGTTCGTTACCTCAGCCCTGAGCAATCTTGATGTCATTTTCAAACAACGGCAAGTGGTAATAATTGGTCGCCCTGAGATACGTCGCCACAAGAACACTTGAACATAGAACGCATTACGGCATAACAGTCATATTTTTTTGTGCAAATTTTTGCCTACCTTCCAATTAGTATTAATATTATTAATACTAATATATGTCGAGATCGGCCTTTAAAAAAAAAAAAAAAATTGACCGGATATAATGAAATCAATGGAAATGTGTTGCCTTTAATCCTGATTCAACGGCATGTTTTTTTTCAAATAATGCTAAGAAAATAGTTTCTGTATTGTAACAAGAATATTGTGTTTCGATGGATGATGATTGGTTTGTTTGTGTAAAGGAAAGGTTCTAGTAGGTCAATATTTGAGGTATATTTTTGTTGTTTTGCCAAAAGTAGTGCTTCCGGGTTTGCGATAATGTATTTCCATTTCTGGGTTTACAGACGGCCACGCTCATCGAACAGCATGCTATTCGATTCGAATTATCAGGCAGGAATGCCGTACGTTTCATTTTATTATATTTCACACTTATGAGTATCGATGTTAAGGTATATTTTCGTAGTTTTGCCGATAGAAGTACTGCCGGTTTTGCCGATTACGCATTTCCGTTTCTGGCCTTTTTTCTATTTGTACACTATATACTGTATACTATACTCAAGTTCAGGGTTTGCGTTTATTCCATTTTATGCTTTTTTTTTTTAAAATTTTTACACTTTTACTGCAAATGAATTTCGTCTCCAAATTTCGGTTATCGGCCTCCTCCACTACTAATAATCGGTATCAGTGATCAATAATCGGTATATATATACATATATATATATATACATATATACATATATATACATATATATATATATATATATATATATATATATATATATATATATATATATATATGTATATACACATATATATACATACATACATACACACACACACACACACACACACACACACACACACACACACACACAGTCTGCTTGTGGACTGAACTGAAATGAATGCAATATGGTACATAATGAATGAGCTCTGGGAATAAAGTTTACTCGGCTTATTCCTCTTTATATCATCTATTTTCAGGATCTCGGAAACCAGTAAAGACATTTTAGCTTTGAATTCAGCCAAACAAGTAATAGTATTTGCAACATGGCGTGTGATGATCCGCGGTAAGCAGAGATTGAAGACGATCTGTTGGCTTTGAGTGTCTTAACTTAGCGCTGAAGGGTCAACAAACAAACACACCGAGCTTGGAACATGATGAATAATGTATGACCCCCCCCACCCCGATGGTAAACATACAACAGACTTGCACATCTGCTACCGGTACATTGCATTCTTATATCAGGCTGGATTTGAAATAACTGTTTTTTTTTTTTTTTAATTTGGATATCTAGAAAGGAAGGCGCAGCTTGCCCTGCTTGTATTCTTTCATTAAAAATGACCTCATAGACCCACAACCAACAGCATATTATCAGGAAGAATATCATTGCTCAATGCTACCGTTGTGTTTTTTACTGTCCGTATGACAAATAAACATCCTGGATCTTGAATCTTCTGACACCGGGCCCCACCAAGCACGGAATGAAAAATTCACACCGGCAATAAATAACGTTTATCACGACAGGAATCTAATAACGGCATATCCCGCGCCAACATGGCGTCACGATTACAGGCGGCAGCTGTCGGTGAGGAGAGCGTCTAAATCAGTCTTCTTATTACATTTGTCTCCCTTTCACAACCTAATTACTCTCCCCATCATGAATATCATTTGGATGCCATTAAAGCCTCTTTACAGTGCATCAGCATGGATCACAGAAATAGATGAAATCATTTATGCACCATTTCTCACTTTGCATCTCAACTTGAGTCAAGAGATGATTCCAAGATATTACATCTGAATGATGCATAAGTTCATGCAGAGGCTTTAAGCAGCAATTAATAGAAAAGTGAACTCCCAATCGTCATTGCTGTAGTGATTCCACGGAGGGACGGTGGACATGTAGGATACTGCAATGAATCTCAAGATGTCTCCAGAGCTCAAAAAGGAACAATGTGGACCGCACTTGGCATTACATGCTAGTCTGTAGCTAGCCATTGAATCGTCACAACGCGACAGTAAACGTTACAAAAAAGTAGAAGACATGTAGTAAATCTTATGTAAATGTTCCTTTCGGCCATTTTTTTAAGCTAGCCATTCAAGCTTCACTATTTTTACAGTAAAAATTACATCATGGATCACGGCAGTGTATCTCCACTAGATTTTGCCAGCCCCCTCCGAGAAAAGAGAAAACTTTTCGCCCCCCCCAGTCGATGCACTGAATATAAATAAGATTTTTTATGAAAATGGTTTAAGCATATCTACACATGTATCCTTTTTAACATTATCAACAGAAAAACGCTATATAAATCAACTTACAACAACTGTTATTTTGATCACATTTATGCGGGTAATAGCTTAGTCTAAAACGGAAAAAAAAGAAGCAAGTGCACCAAAGTGCCTGAAACTCAAAGAAAATGATGAAAATTATATCTTTATTGCAATTACTTTCCACATGACAAAAACAAAGCCTTTTTCCTGGGATCACCTCGCGCCCCCCTATTTGAGTAGCACTAGATCACGGCAATATATACTGTATAGTAAAGATTACATTCAAAATTGTTAACAAAATGTTCCTTTCAGACATTTTTTCTGTAGCCAGCCATTCAAGCTTCACTATCCTCCAGTACCATTACAAAATGGACAACTGCAACATATATAGTAAATTGTTATTAAAATGTTCTTTCAGGCATTCTTTGGCAGACATTGAAAAGCAAATAGGTAGAGTATGTACAATGAAGAAGTGTGTTATTTCAGCATGTATGCAATGTTGTTCCAATATGAGTGGCCTTGTTCCGTCCTTGGTGGCGCATCAAAAAAAAAAAGCTCTCAGATTAACGTCAAATGGAGCACAATGATGAAAGCATTTTCCCCTCTGTGCTTTTCATCGAACAACATGAAAATACACCATGTCTGTAAGGGCATTCTGACCTGCATGTTCCTTTAAGACATATGCCATAAGACCTTGTAATCAGTAAGAAAAAAAAAAAAAAAAGAATTATGTGCAGGCAGACATGATTTATTAAGGGCATAGTTCAGTATTGCTATTGAATCTGGAATACATTAAAACTCTCAACAGTACTTTTACAGTGAGTTCTTCAAGTCTATACATAAATGAATTCATCATCCCGTTTCCCACCCAATTTTGAGTCAATTCCTGAAACTGATATCTGGGGCAATTTTTTTTTTCTGGGAAACCTCAAAATAACAATCAAACCGACACCATGCTGCGCTCACATTTCAAAGAAAGGTTGATAATTCATGAAACACATCAATAATTACCGCAGTAATTTAAATTCCATCCAGGCTCTTATAATTTTGGTAATTACCGATGCTGCTAATTCCAAGCAGCTGTGGCATAACCCTGACATCAGGTGCTGGTGTAATATATTTATTAAGCACTATACACACACCAAAAAAAATTGTACAATTGGGTTTCTTTACACGCCATCCTTTCAGTCTTGCAGTTAATTGGCGACTTGCATAAATTCATCAAATGCTTGTAATCAGTTTAACCTGACGACTGGCTTTTTCGGCATCCCCGTTTTTTAAGTTCCTGTGATCATATGGGGACAATATCAAGGAAGCCAATGTCTATTAATCTCCTACAAAAGAGCTGCAGAATTGAGTTCAGAGCTGAAAAAGCCGCTTGTGGGAACGTCCCTCCTAGAACAAAGCCAAAGTGAGGTGTTGAAAGTCACTTTATTACATCACTTAGCCCCCTGATAAGCAGCTGATAGTGATCACTTCAGCTTTTCTTTTTTCTGCCGAAACAAGATGTTCTGCTCTCAATCACACCACTCATCAGCCGACATCCGCGTACTTATGTTGTCAGTTAATGGTGCATTATTAATGCAACGTGATATTTTGTCAGATGGTGGCTACTACTCTAAGATGAAATTTAGTCACTTAAAGGGGAAGTCAGCCCGAAAATGTTTTTTTTTTTTAAATTTTGCAATAATATTTGCAATAATTTTCTGTGGAAGCCCTCTACTATTCTAATTGATACTGTGTTATTGGAGTATGAATTAAGTTGCAAAATTCCCCATTTTTATTAATCTCAGGTGGCCATTTTGCTACATAATGCGCTCTAAAAACACGATCTGAGGTCAAAAAGTATTGACCCAACTTCCTGAAAACCCAATTGTTCGGTAAATCTTACTGAATTTCCTTTTTTTTTTAAAAAAAAAAAAAGGGGGGGGGGTGTTTTGCCAAAAAAAAAAAAAGAACAAGAGATTCATTAATATTGAGTTTATCTTTTGTTGAACTAAAATTGGGCAATTTTTAGCTCAACTGTTTTTAAAATGTGGTGACAGAAAGTCATGTCACACTTGCTCAGGGTTCAGCTAATGAGCTCATCTTGAGAATGTCACATGACTAAAAACAAAAAAGCCCTGATTGGTCATAACTAGGGCTGCACGATTAAGGCTAAAATAATAATCACAGTTATTTTGGTCAATATTGAGATCACAATTATTAATCGTGATTATTCATGCAGCGTGGTCAAACATGTCTATATATTGCTTTTTTTTTTTTTAAACAAACAGTTTATAAAAAAGGCTTCAAGGCTTGATACTTGCAAATCATAATAATAAACTAAATAAATAAATAAAGAAAACCAATGGAAAAAACAAAACAAAATCTACTTAGAACCAAGCACATTATTTACTTTTACGGAAATTTTAAATCAAATCAGTCAAAACCCCATTTTCGGTCATTTCAAACTGAATTAATTATCGGATATTTCAAAATGGGTCTCAATTGACAGCTAGCACTATATATACTAGGAATCAGGTGTGAAACTCAATGCCATTTCACACTAGTAAATATTATATTAGGTTGAAAAAGCAGAGGCTTTTGTTATGCAAACATGTGCGAAACAATGCCCCCTGGTGTTTGGATGACAAAGTACTTGATTTGACATACATCCGGGAGTCGGCTTTTTAAATGTTAATATTGCCGGGGATAAGCTTAATTAATCATGGCAGCCAATATTTTGATCGCGATTAAATTTGATTAATTTTGCAGGCCTAGTCCTAGCCTGACCAACAATAATGTGACTTTCAGTCAACTGCAAATAGCAAAACGGCCACTCCCTGAGATGGATATAAAAAGGTGGATTTTGCTTATAAACTCACATTTCACAAATGCAATGACGAGATATAGCCAACATATTTTGGAAAAGAAAATGTTTGGAATGTCGGAACCAGGGAGTTTTGCATCTATGAAAGCTCAAACGCATCAAGAATGATGTCCAGGTTGGTACACACAAAAAATGGCACTACATTCCGAGGTGTTCCACCACTTGAAGTGACTTAAACAATCACACGCTGTATGATATGATCCAAAAAGCCCAACAAGATAAATTGAAGACCTAGATGTAAAACAGTTGAAATAAAGTTCAAGGTGGTAACAAGCTGGCATTGAAAAGTGAAGTTGTGTGCTATCAATGTTTTTTTTTTTTTTTGGAAGGGTTATTCCAAGTGCACTAGTAAACATCCACTTTGATTGACAGAGATGCTTGCTCGGTGTATCTGCTGCAATGTTCAATTCATTGGACTCTTCAAAGCGTCACTTAAGTGGAGAAACGATACAGATGCCTGAGGAGAGCAACTTTGGCTGCATACCAACTAGCAGCTCACTACTACCAGCTTTTCCACTGTCAAAACGAATAGCCCCTTGTCAAGAGAATGCAAGTTACTATAGCATATAATATGTCTGATATCATGCATGTTTGAGATATTTCAGTATCAATTGAAGATGCTTTATAATCTTATCCCGTGAACTTTCTTTGGCTTTCTTTAAACTACTAAATGCACGTTTCCAGTGTTCAATATTTCAGAGCTTTTTGCAAGGAGGTGAAAGACAAAATTTGCAGTAAAAAGGCCTTTCTCAACTAACAAAATATTTAACTGTCTATAGGGCTGCTGATCGAACGGTTATAGGTTAAATTTGAGACCTCAATAGCAACGCGCATTGCCACGTTACGGCCCCAAATGCAATGACGAGGTCCCGAGATTGATAAAAATCAAAGTATGCCAAAAAAGATTAAATAAATTCAATTAAAAGATAAGCAAAATGCTAGTTTATCGTTTGAAGCAGGGTGTGGGTGCGATTTAAATTGCTAGTAATAGGTGTGCTAACATAGCATGCTAACAAGTGGTGTGGACTCAAATACGGCATTCAGGGAACTTCAGAACTACGTCTTTCGTCTGGTATTTAGTGAAATGTATGAAATGCGTTGAAGTTAAGATATTCCTTTATTTATATTAATAATTGCGATTAAGATTAGCTGAAGTTCAAAATGTGTTGCGAGGAACCAGAATAACAAAAATCTTTTGCGGAATCAGACATCTTTGTTAATTACATTGGTCTCAAACACTTTTTGGTCGGAAGTGAGACAATTTTGAGTAGGATGAATCCGACTTTCTGAGCATGAGTTTAGTAGTACTTTGGCGCTAAAATACAAAAGCACAAGGTGCATTGTTGGTGTGCTAACATGATAGCGCCTCATGGCAGACAGATAAGGATTCTACATTGAGGTCTTTTTGAGTAATTTGTTCATCCACCAGTATTGTCAGTTCTTATTGTCTTGCAGCAAGTAAATAAAGGAAAGCTTACACGCAATCAATCTTTCCAGGGGATTTGAAATCACAATATCGAACACAAGTGTCAGCTGTGTCATTAGCGTGATTCATTTCTGCCGTTTTACATTTACAATTTTCCCACAAGAACATCGATTCACTTTTCGCTTGTGCGTGTGTGTGTGATTTGTGCGCCTTTTCATGCACACAAGCTATATTCCCAAGCGGCTTGCTCACGTATGCGTCTGACACCATTTCCTTCCTATTTTCTTCAGTAATTTGAATTTGTGAAAATGTATTAATTTTTTTTCTGCAGGGTGGGAGGCGGGGTGCATGCGAGTAGGCCCAGTAAATAAATTGTCCCCCTATTATTATTACCCACAATGCCCTGTCAGGTCCATACATCATCTCAGCACATCATAATTAATTGCACACTGAACTATTCTGTTCAATTAACCATGAGGGAATGGATGGATTGAGGGTGGGGGGCTTGTGTGTGTGTGTATGTGTGTGTGTTGAGACCTTATTACCTCTGCCAATGAGGTCATGTTGTTAGTGCAATTTTGCTACTAAAGGAGCATTGTTGACAAAGCTGTACAGTAGTTTAATTGTGTCGTTTTAACAGTGTAAAAGCCACAACATGTAATAATTTGACCTTAAAAAACAGCTGCAAAACGCTCCGGGTTGTACACTGGCTTTTGTAAAAGATAATAGTACATACAATATGTTGCCATGGTGACTTTAAATCACCAATTTCGTAGTCTATAATTGCATTGGACCAGCCAAGATAGCTCATCTCACCATGAGTTAGCACTAGCAACAGCGCTAACATTGCTGTATGTGTAATTTGTCAGCAAATCAGCTTCTACCAGTATCCAAGGGCTTCAGCTCCTTCCCAAAGAAAAGAAGTGTTTTATTTATCCATCAACGCAACGGGTTCGATCCAGTCTACTAGCTTGCTAGATGTTAGCGTATTAAATATCAGCATGTTAGCATTCGACATAATCCGTACAATAAAGTGTTGATTAATTGAGTCCCTGTAACATGTTGGATGTTGGCATGAAAAAAATCTGCTTTCTGATTTAGCATTTCAGCACTGTGGCACGAAATGTTACAATATCAACACAGTGTGTTCACGCAAGAATGCTGTATGCTAGCATATCAACTGACAGCATGGCAGTGTTCTACATTTATGACATTATTATAGTGGCCAACGATACTAGACGACTAGCCAGAAGTGCTCTCGTGTGTTATACGCAATTGAGTCAACAAACTCATTTTTCTTGGATTTCAGCATTTGTCATGTAAACCAGATGTGACTCTACATCATGACTCATCCATCCATTGCTGTTTCTGTTACCATGCCAACCAAGTGCGGAGAGCTTTTCTAACCTTAACCAAGAGGCTTGCTGCCTAAAACCTACTTGCACAATGAGGTCAGATTGGACATGATCTTTCAAAGATGAGATGTACTGTTCCCGCAGTTCAATTCAGTGACCCACTTCTGGTCTTTCTTGCACAACGCTGTTTTGTAATAAAAAATAAACACTTGGTGTAATGCCAACCGAGAAAACCACAACAAAATTTGCAAAACACTCAAACATGACGGTAGCCAGGTGACAGTTCAGAAAATTTAATAAAAGTTGTGTGCTACATTTGGTCACATTGTGTTAGGTCGGGTTATATTTCCTTGTGTTACGTTAATTTGTGTTATGTTACTTTGTGTTACGTCACATTGTGTTATAATCTGTTGTGTTCCAGTACACCTTTACATGACATTGCATTAACATGCTGTAATTGTTAGATCACGAGTTACATTATGTTAATTTGTGTTACATTGTTTTACATTACATTGAGATACGTTTAGTTGTGTTACATTGCATTGTGTTATAATATGCTGTTACAATATCTTGTATTCGATAATGCGTTACGGTGTATCATTTTACATTGTGTTATGTGATGCGTTACATTGTGTTGTGTTACACTGTGTTACATTACATTGTGCTGTGTTACACTGTGTTACATTACATTGTTACGTCACATTGTGTTATGTTATTGTCTTTGGTTATATTGTGGTAAATTATGCTGTTACGTTGTCTTATGTTGGACATTATGTTACATTGCATCATAATACGATGTGTTATAGAATGTCGTTACCTTTGTGTTATGTTATGTTGTTATAATATTACATAGTGTTACATTGTGTTGGGTTACTTTAGGTAACAGTGCTTTTATGTTATGTTGTGTCATATTGTGGTAAATTGTACTCTATTGTTGGATTATGTTTTGCTGTATTATTTTGCAATTTCTTTTGCTGATGTATGTTGTATCCATCGTCATGTGATATGTGTTTAAGCATGTGTTTGATTTTTATGACGCTTTATGGTACATTGAGCAGTGTGTTACATAGTCTTGCATTGCCCACTGTTGGTCATTTTAGATTATGTCGTGTTGGATTATGAAAAATTGGAGTATTGCGTTACGCAGTATTGCATTGCTTTATGTACTGCTGCAGTACATGGTCTTTCATGTTACAGGGTGTTATGTAGAATAGTATGATCATTTTTTACTTTCACGAAAAATCTCAGAATTTTATGAATATGTTACCATGTAGGCAGCACAAACTAAACCATGAATTATCTTGTACTGCAGTGTAAAGTCAATGCTTCTGTGATCATCCAACCTTTGATTTCCATTTGAATCGCTGTGATTGCATCACACGGATCTTTTTTGTATTATTACTATACACACACAAAAATCAAGGTCGGAATATACTGCATATGAGCTGAACTTGAAAGTTGTCCTTCCCTCTTTCTTTGAGTGGGCCACTCACTTCAATTTACTGTCTCATTATTCCCAGTGTGAGAGTGGAAATTGGAGCCGGAAGGGTTTGTGTCTGAACAAAGGGAAAGAAGCAGATTATGGCTGTTCCAAAAAAAAAAAAAAAAGAAATTTCTATTACGCTTTCATTATTCTTGCGTTAATCACACATTCATTCAGGACACTCATCACATATTCATGTGGCAACTTGTAATATATGTATGTGTTAATCACAGCTTGTGCGGTTTGACAAACAGCATGTAATTACATCAGAGAGACTAAATAATCATTTTAAACGGCGACTGAAAGTGGAAACCTACATATCTGTAAATAAATGATCATTTTCAAAAGGGATGGTATTTAATGTGTGCTGATTTCTCAGGAGACTATTCAACATTCTACTCAGGGGGGCAGAGTTTTATGCCTTAAAAAAAGTGCATCTGAACTCTGTAGAGCAGTGGTTCTCAAAGGGGGGTCCGTGGCAAGGGGTCAGTGAAATAATTGGAGTGGTTTGAACTGATTTAGTTTGGCTTAGTCTTTGTTTTTGGCGCTCCCTGTGGCCACTGTTGATAGTGCATTGCTAGTGCGCTGTCTGTATATTTGTGTTCAATTCATTTTATTTCATATTACGTTATGAAAGTCTGACTTCTTAATCAGGCAACCGATTCGTTCAGTTTCATATCTTTTTAAAAATGTAATGATTTTTACATTTGTCAAGCCAGCAAAGCTAATGTTGTTTTTGACTAAATAAACGGCAGCAACCTTTAGGGGGGAAATTGACCTTATTTGTTAGAAGGAAGTGTGCAATTTGCAATTTTTATTTTCGAAACCAGTTTAGCTGAATGTAATGTTTGGCTTTTTTTTTCCGCAAACATTTGCAATGGGGGTCTCTAGGAAAATTTCCTTTGCTGTAGAGCATCACACTAGTGGATTTATGTTGCTTTAAAGGAAGTCTTCTCTGGTGAAAGGATTTACATTTACTGCATGCTTGATACTCCGTGGTATAATATATAAGGTATATACATAACTTAATTGATCAAATGGTAATGTAAACAGTGTGATTTTCAAAAGGTTTCAGATTCCTACTTGCCGTCATTTGAATAAACAATTAGTTTGTGTGTGTGTGTGTGTGTGTGTGTGTGTGTGTGTGTGGGAGGGGGGGGGGGGGTATTAGTATTGTTTCTTTTGACACATTTGTCATGGTTCCATGTGTCACGTTCCAGCAGAGGTGGAATGGAAAAGGGCAATAGAAGCAGTGAAGCATCTAAAAAGCTCAGTGAAAAGCCAACTTGGACTGTTGTTGTTGTTGTTTCACTTGTGAGGGGACACTGTGCTCTCGCTCGCTCGCTCTCTCTCTCTCTCTCCTTCAAAGCAACCAGCGCAAATAAATCATTCAGTGAGCAGTATACACACGTTCAATTTATATATGCTCCCGCTATGTTTCTTCTCTCCTGACATGCCTCAAGTAATATAGAGGGGGAAAAAAATGGAGCCTGCCATCTCCCTCATGTCTCCTGCAAGAATTGGTAAACAGATGTACACTTTGATAAGGTCGTGTTGAAGTAAATCCAGAGGTGAACGAGGTGCACTCCCAGGACTTTGTTGCTTTCGCTGTGCCAACTAGTTTGTTGTTGTACAACTTCAGCTATTAATGCTGAGCCATACTGCAATATGTTCTCTTAGATAAAGAAGAAAAAATATCAGCAGTGCCAACCCCTTTTTGTGTTCTTTTCTAATTTACGTAGATAATAGCTAAGTCTATATACAATTTGATATATTCTGAGTTCCTTCCCCTCATTGAGCCAACGGGATAGGCAGCGTAAAAAAATTGATTGATGGATATTGAAGCTACATTCCAAGAAAAAAATTATATATACACCGTACGGCCATTCCTCATTTGTTATCATGCTAAACAAGATCGGCCATGAACCGGGAAGATTAATTCCATATTCATGTGGAATTTATTCAAAGTATTAAGTTAGAGAGTACAACAACCCGGATGACAGGCCATAACTTCAATACACTTTTGTTCCTGTCTGTAGGCTGCATATCAAACTTAATTACCTTCTGGTCGCCTCATCAATCCGCTGTTTCCGCAAAGACTTTTTCTTTCTCTCTTTTAAAGCCTCTTCACAGAGCACGGGCTCCCTGTTTAAGTTCACTTCTCATTTGAATATGAGAGATCGGAGTCTCGTGGTAATGTTTTGCCGCGAGGCTACAATCAAGTTTAAGGTGCGACGATGTGTTTACCGTGCAGCCTCGTTGGCTTTTATTGAGCATTGCTTTTGCTTTATGGAATGAATTCCACGTATGCCTTCCTTGACAGTGGTGCTGGTCTTGATACGCTGCCGATTACGGAGCCCTAAACTAATGAGGTAATGGTTCGCTTTGAGGCAGAGATGTCCGAACTTTATACTTTGATCACGCTACAGAGTCCACAGAAAAATCGAAGGGAAGGTAGGCATTTCACTTTGCATTTATGAAACATGCTAAAATCAATTCAATAGTCTGTTGGTAAACATGAGATATGCAGCAAAACACGGTGACTGCTGATAAGTAGGAGCTGGCTTGCATTATTTTCATGCTGCGACATGGAATACTGAGTTTTTTCATGCCTTCTTTATGGCATTTACCCATTTTTGCGACAAAAACAACTGTCATGACCCTAGGGGCTTGGCTGTATTGTTTCGTCTCCATATGCAGGTGTTTTCAGGTAATTACACTTATTTTCAGTTGCCGTCACACTTGCCTCCCAGCAACGCGTCACTACAATGCTGGTCTGCTATTGGTCAGCCTCAATCGTTTCAAAATGGCGGAACGGTAAAGCTTTGTTCGATCGTGAGTGGTGACGTAACCCTATTTATAGAGCATTTTACCGCTTAATTCAAACTTGAAAGGGTTAGCCATGGATCCCAAGATTGCTAGTGATGTTAAAGAGAGAAGTATGAAGATGATTTAAAAGGAAACGAAGCTGGAGATAATCAAGAAATACGAAATACGCTACCCTTACTAGGGTAACAAGTGCCACTCAAAGGTAAATAAATCATTTCTATATTTTTTATTTATGATGTTTTTGTATTGTATATGTGTATGTTATATATACGTTGCACTTACGATACTATTTTGGTACCAATTTTTAATATGTATATACAATTTTGATACTTTTACCTGGGGTTCTAAACACATTAGCTATTTAACATACTGTAGGTTTGGATAGCCCGTCATACGGTGAATTCGCCTTACGAGCCCAACCGCGGAACGGATTAATCTCGCAACACGGGAGCCCACTGCACGCACCTACAGAAATAAAACGAATGAAATATTTTTAAACATTATTTTCCTTTAAAACAAACAACATTCAGTGCGTTAAAGTGTGGCAAGAGCGGCAGCTTACTCTCCCCGAGTCTCCGCGACCCTGAGCCCCACTATTTGTGTGATATTTACTTTTGAAAATTATGTGACATTTGTTAACACTTAAATTCACGTACAACTGAGATTCGTGAATTTTCACACACACATTCATTATACAAAATAATAATATCCTGAAATACTTTTTTGTGCAATCTTTCATCATTTAAAAATCTTTTTGCTGCAAATGGTTAATTTTATTACAGTCCTTTGGACACACCTGTTTTAGTAAGGCGAGAAAGATGCCGTTTTACCTTCGTCCATTTATCGGTCATTTGTTTAGAGCTAACGCATTGATGCAGAAAACATTCCCGAGATCCATCACGATGACTTCGGGGTGGGAATTTATTGGACGCGTCAGGGGAAAGTGGCCGAGCCAGGGGACTATTAGTCGCCCGTCAGTAATCATTGCGCAATGCTTTTTTTTTTTCTATGTTTACGGACAACAAATAGGTCGGAGGTTTGCTGTTAAGGCTGCCTGACGTATGTTGTCCAGCGGCTATGCATCAAGCGGTCTTTAGTCTTCTCTTTGTAGCTTTTCATTATTGATGGAACTGTGAAGTTCGGCCTAGCGTAGCGACGGGGTGACAATGTCAGGCGTGTCAAGGATGGCGCTCAGCGCATTTGCCGCACTGAATGCTACGTAAACATTGATGAATGATTTAGATTTGCAGGAAGCTGCTTGATTTGTGGAGCACGCAGTGGCAACAAATACACTGTCGTTTCTTAATCAGTTCAATGAAGAACATTAGGTTCAATCGGATTTCTTCTCTCAATATGTCCTGTGAATACCTGGATTTCATTTCGCAGTTATTTTACTCCACTTTTAAATAGCAACTTATACAAATTTTTTCCGCCATCCCATTTGAACAATTTTTTGGGGGACTAGTTTCTCATTGATTTAAAAGCCTAAATAGTACCTATGTATGGTTGACAGAAGCGTCCATGTTTTTTTGTTATTTTTTCGCTCGATTGCCAAGTCAAAAAGTTTTTAGTGTTACTAGTAGCGCCCCCTAGTGGCCAGAATTAGTTGCAGGGAAGCAACAAAAAAAAGTACAATTCTCGGGATACGCATTTGTGACTCACGTTTAAGCCAATCAAGGAGGCCAAGTTTTTCCAGATATTGCTAATTACACATCTATGTACGCATTCAACTATATGTTGACGCATTCCAATCAATGTACACATTTGAGACTGTCATTACGCATTTGTGGATTCGGATTACGCATTTGTAACGTCAGCTGCGAATTTATGGATTTTTGTTGCGCATTTGTGACTCTTGTTATGCATTTGTGTCTTTGGTTGTTCTTTTTACACATTTGTGAATTTTGCGAATACTTTTTCTACAATCCTGACCCCATACTATTTCCTGCTGACACAGGGACATAAGAGAACTCAATGTACATATGCTAGCAGAGGCGAACCAATCAGAGAACATTAAATATTACGTGCAGCGCATACGCAGGTAGCGATTAAACATTCCGCGAACGTTACATATAACGTAAAGCGCTTACGTTGGAAGCGATAAACCAATCATAGAATATTACATACTATGGACACTACATACGCTGAGTGCAATAAATCAACTTTATGTAATACATAGTGTGTACACTGGTAGCAAAAAAAAGCAAAGATCATTACATACGTTCCCTTTCATTGCAGACCGTATTTCTGAGCATGTGCCTTTTAACATGGGGTGCACCCGATATATGACTTAAGTACAGAAATAGACCCCATAATCAAGACTGCGCCTAATAATATGTTGTGTCACATAGTACAGAATATATAGTACATAAACACTGGCGTCTAACACGAAATCGATATTTAATAAAATATGATTTGAGAAACATTCTCTCCCAATGGTTATATCCAAGCTTTTTCACATAGCTGACTTAAGGAGGTACAAGTAGTTGTGCTTTATAAAGTGTAATATTTTGAGCACATCCAAATATATTTTATTGGAGGGTCTTCCAGAAATTCTACTATTGCTTTGCCACATGAGATGAAATTGAGCACAGTTTGGCCTACAGCTCGCTCTCATATTTCCCTTTTTTTTTTTTTTTTTTTTTTTTAATCGCAAGTACAGCTTATGACCTCAGCTCTGATTTGCGCTTCAGGGGATCTTTAAAGCAACCTCAGTAAGCATCACACTGTGTCCGAGCGCCTGTGTCCATCCACGTTAATATACTGCAGATGATATTTTCATGGAAGACGGAAGATTTTACAGCAGCTCTCCAGAGTGAGGGAATAAATGTGAAAATGCAGCAAAAATGATTGCAAAGATCTCGCTGCGGGCACAGAGCAATACCGATAACTACAATGACATGACTTGTTGTCTGCAGGTGTTTGACATCAGATGGCTATCTGAACCATTTCCAGACTCTACTTTATGATGAAAACAAAATCAAAAATGTTTGAGGTTTTATTATTTTATAAACAAAAGTTTAAAAAAAAAACACACTGAGTGAGATTCAGTTCATTTGGCCTTTACAGAACATGACAAGTGTATTTGATATCATTAATTATTAACTAACTTTCTGCTGAACTGAGGCTGACTTTTCCTTGCATTTGCACTTGGACAAGATTATTACAACATGGCCAACAATATAGCAAACGCACCATAGCTAACATAAAATATTGAGCACAACGTGACTAACTTAACGTAGCGAACGCAACATGCCCATAGTAGAACATAGCGAACTAACCATAGCAAACACAACAAGACCCATGTCACAAATACAATAGAGTGAACGCAAATGGGAGCGCATTGAAGCAAAGATATCATAGCGAACACACCGTAGCGAACACTCCGTAGCGAACACATTGTGGTAACACAACGTAGCTAACACAACGTAGCTAACACAACGTAGCTAACACAATGTGGCTAACACAACTTGGACAACACAATGTGGCTAACACAACTTGGACAACACATTGTAGCCAACACATCCTAGCAAACACATCGTAGCAAACACAACGTAGCAAATGTAGCAAATATGCTCTGAATATACAGTATACAGTACAGAGTTTAAAGTCAAAGATGTTTATTCCGCATTGGCAGATGCAAATGTGCTATTTATCTTGGTTGTGTACAATTATAAAATAATATATATATATTTTTTTTTTTCCTGTCCTGGTCTGTGTTTAACTAAGGGTATGACTGTAATGTATTTAACACACTTTACATCGAACAGCATGAGAAACTGTTTTGAATACACTGAAAAAATTGCAAAAAACGGTGAAAAAACGTCTATTAATTTTGGAGACATCGTGAATGTTTTCCTCTTCCACATACACAGTACATATCAATGCTTTCTTTGGGTACAAAATGCAAAAAATACTCAAACAGAAGTTGGAAAAAAAAGTCCAAAAAAGTCCATGTGGCGCAGCCATGAACTAAAAAAATTAACTCCCATTAAAAGTAGCAAAGCATCCAAAAAGAATGTAACCTTGAGACAAAACATTCTCGTGTGTTTTTTAACAAATCTCATTTAGACCTATCATCCAGGGTGACCTCTATATGCAACATCTCTGCCAATCCATTAGGTCAAAATCACTTGGACCCACTCTGCTGAATCAAAATTGAATTTTCTCCCCTCTCATACTCTTTATATCAGCAACAATGCCTCCCCATTATCCCCACAAGGTCATCTGGGTCATGTAGGCCCCGCAATGATTTACTGCACACTATGAGCAGATTGAAATATTGACAAAAGGATAAACACTAGATATTACTGGAACTCGGTATGATTTCCATTATTATTCCTCAGGATAGTTAGCTGAATAAATGCTTTAGCAGAGAAATACATTTTCCACAATGACCGCCTTTTGGGAAAGTTAACAATGCAGCACATGTGCTTTTATTGACATCATTTTAATTTATGATGACTTACAGTAACTGAAATGAAATAAGGTGCTAAGCTTTCATTACGTTTTTTTTAAATGCTAACATGCCAGTAACTGTATTCATAATAATACAATTTGTCAGTGCACAAGGTGCTAGCACAACAAATGATAGCATGTTAACCAAGAATGTGGCGTAATTAGCTTGAAAGTGACTTAATTTCCACGGTGCTTGATCATCTCAGTTTAAACATTTACGTGTTCAGTGAATTTTGGTTTACCAAGAATTAGAATGTTTGCAATCTACAGTGTGAATTTCGGACCTAAAGCCACTATTTTTTTCTCACGCTTTGAACCCTGAAGCTCATAATCCAATAGGGCATATCTGCAGTTGTTTTACTAGCCACCAGGGGGTGTTACATCTCCTGTTTTTGTTTTCCTGTCATGTGGAAAGTGCATGCAGAAAGCTTGGATATAACAAGGCAGTTTTTCGTAGAGTGGGTCAACCTGTGTTCGGGTCAGGCTCACCTCATCTGCTAATTGTTTCATTACATAATTTGCATATACGAATGAAATTTCGAAACAAAAGCTATCCCGAAACAAACTAATTTTGTACCTTGAGGTACCGCCGTACTCCAGTGTCCCAGTTTGTCCTTAAGTTTTATTTGTTCCGCGCCTGTCCACTGAAGTATGTATGCTACCATTTTAACACGTATAACTCACGCAAGTTACTAGCTAGCTATACATTTCCGTAAATAATTAGCCTTCGTTATATGAAGGCATCCACTGAGGAAGCAGATGTTTTCATGTAAACACAAAAGCAAGTCATAGGAGCGTTTTAACATCCCAAAAAAGTGATTTAAGATCAAGGGCTGAGGTTAAGATTTTAGCTAGCTGTTTGTAAGCAAAACCTGAGCCGAACGGGGCTCTTTGTGAGAAATCTGTTGAGCGCAAATGAAGCAGCTGTGCTGTGTTACTGCGTAGGCTGATGTGCAGAACAATGAAGTGGATGTGATGTGGTATCGACTGAATAATGAGCTTCACAGAACAACTCCCTGCCTCCTCCTTTCTCACAAAGACCCCCGCTGCCCCCCTTCTTCTTCTTTGATGCGGCTGATACATGCAGAAGCAACACTTTCGCTGGGTGCCAAGTAGCAAGCAACAACAAGCTGATTACTTTACACAACCGATTTACAAATACTGCACTGCTCGTTAGAAGGGATCACAAGCTGTGACCCTAGTGTCTTTGTTTTTTATTTGCGTAGATCATTCAGATGTTTTAAAGGCATTGACCTTTCTGCTGTGTTGGATGTAAGAGACGAAAGAGAAGGGCACTCTTTTTCTTTCTAATGGCTGCCAGAACCACATGGGGGTGGGGGTGGTGGTGGTGGTGGTGGGCGGGGGGGGGGGGTTGATTCACATAGAGCAGAGCAAGATGTTGCAAAACTAACGCGGCCTTGACTGGAGTCCCTGGGCTATAATTAGATTGCACGCTTCTCAAGCAAAAGGTGAATCAATGTCTTGAACATTTTCTTTCTTAGCACCCGATCAAAATAAGCGCTGTAAATAGCCCCGCTGTGTTAATGCACCACCTGCACTTTACTATATGTGGTGTTAATCTTTACTTGTGGCGTGCTACAACACAAAAAAGGTTAGCTTGCTAGCATTAACAAATGTCAATTTAATACATACAGGGTGCGTTTGGAAATTTAAATCCAATAACCATATTCTGGGTAGTGCTGTCAATAGATGAAAAAAAACTGATGAATTAATATCAGGACTTATTTATGTGATTATTCTCCTTGAAATATCGCCTAAAAATACCATCACCCAGTTTTTATATACATTGTATGATTGTATTGATGTACAAACAACAAGAAGAATGTGGCCTTATTAATGTATTTTCTTTAATAGATGCCGTTGTAACCATTTACCTTCTGCTGTATTTGAGACGAGCCCCAAAGGCTGGCTGCAACCTTTAGTTTCAAACTTCAGAAGGAATACTGCATATTTCTTTTGTCATTTGCCAGATGCTTAGAAAATTACATTATAATAGAACATTGCACATTCTGTTCGTTCCAGACTTGCTCATACGCGAGGTTCTATCAAGTTTAGTTTGGCAAATATCTTTGCTTTGACTTGCCATGGTGTTATTGATATAGTTAGCATTTAGCAGCCTATCTTTATCAAAGGTGTCGAACTGACAACGTACATACACTTCCATTATCATGTCTTCCTTTTGCTACTGAACTTTCTCTCCCACCCTCAAAAGCAACCTATCACGTTACGCCAAACACAATGATAGCCAATCCAGGTCCACTTCAGTTCATGATTGGCCTTTGTTTTCCAAACCCTAACAACACAAGTCTAAGACACACAAAAATGAATCCAATCATACGGATTGCATGAAGTTCAAGATGAAATTGAATTACCCACATCGTTATCATAGATTGTTTTTTTTTTTTCTCAATCTTCCATTTATGCACAAAACTGAACTTTATGAACTCATAAACTGTAAAGGATGACCAAATATGAAAATTTCCAAAATACAATGGAGTATTCGGCGAGCCTAATAAAATTGGCCTCTCAGCTTTGTTTTGAATGAAAAATGGAGGCGTTATTCTTCCAACACACTGTTTACCGCGTGAAACAAACAGTGAGTCAGTATGAGTTGTTCTCTTTGGTGGCTCATTATTCTTGTAGCCTCTCTTCCGGTATCTCATCATGCAGCGTTGCCCTGCAACACCTCGCTGTTTGCTGATAGCCATGTTCGGCCTTCCTCTGGAATCGCACGTGCAATCGAGATGCTTGCCTAAAGATACCTGACGGCAATACGACTACATAGGTAAGCCTGCACAAATTCATCCGATAAAAAAAAAACGTAGTCTCCAGTTAGCTTAGCGTATGATTTTTTTTGCTAACATCAAAGACATGTTACCCTAGCAGCAAGAAAATACAAATTTAATCAGCGGTTAACAGAGGCCTTGAGAGGCGACATATGATATGCTGACTGTTGACATTCAATCTGGAGTTTAAAAAAAAAACAAAAAAACCGTTGAACGTTGAAATGAACGTTCAGTTTGAAATTGCTTATTCCTGTTTAAAATGGTAAATCGTTGAGCTCCCTGAAATGGAAAAAGTCCACATTATTGCACTGCGTCACGCTGGATGCTCTCTTTATATGACAGGGCTTCTAATAAAAATGTGATAAGCACTGTATGTACACGTCATGCTTCTTGGGGATGAGGCATTAAATAATTGATGTGCTTTTTACCACTCGTATACTAGTGACACATAAAGAACGATGACATACAGCACTGCATTGTTAAATCTAATTTTTAAGTCTATTTTACAAAGACCTTGATAAAAATCTTCCTTTGATAGCCCTTCTCATCAATAGCAAATTGCAAAATAAGAAAAAAAAAAAAATCAAAAAAAGAGAAAAGCACATCTCTCTGGCAGTGCACACTTTGCAATTTAATAATAAGCTTCGAGAAACGGACTGTTTCCAGGATATTAATCATCAAATTTTAACGCATATCTAATAATTAATAGACAGCTAGGTATTGCCACAAGTATCTGGCCAGGTCGATTTTGTGCTAGGGAAAATCCATAATTAAAATGATGCCAGCAAGAGAGAGCAAATCGTTAAGGTTTCTCTTGGCCCTCGTCCTTAGGGAGATTGCAATCCCCCCCGGTGATACTTTGTCTTTTAGCAGAGTGGAAATACTCACAATGTCTACTTATAGTTGAAGTAGTCTAGTAAAAGTAGAAATGATCAACAGCGCTTAGGTTCAAAAGTGAATGAGAGAAAAATGCATTTTTATTCCAATGGGTTTGCTCATGAACTAATAATTACATGAAAAGAATGTATAAATAAAGAGTTGCTTTTCGTGTGTGTGTGGGTTATTTGCATTTTTGCTCTTGTGCAGTATTTGAATAATTGTTGTCATTTTCTTTCACATCTTCCTCTCAGAATTTGACCCAAGGAATGCCATGCTCTTGGTATTGTGATAAATACCTTAAGTGGTCTAGTCATTTTGAACTTTGACATGTTGTCACGGTCTGGGTGAAATTTCAGCTCCCTTTCAATGTTTCTCTTTGATGTGAAATGCCTTTGACGTAAATATCAAAGGAACAGACGAAATACTGCGCAGGTTTTCTATTCAAACTGACATTAGTGCATTGGAAAAATTAAGACATTAATTAAAAACTAGGACCTGACTATATGGATCTTTTGAGGCTAATGATGATTTTTCCCCATACAAAAATAAAGTGCATTGATTTTTAAAAATATTAAATTAATTACTATTTTTAAAACGAACACACTTATGTTTCCTCCTACTTTAATGAGCTTTAATTGATGGTCTCCTTCTCATTCTCATAGATAGATAGATAGAGAGATAGATAGATAATTTTTTAGCTAGCTAGCTAATGATAAATTATGGCTAGAGTTTATAGTTAGCTAGCTAACTTAGATAGATAGATATAGAGATAGAGATAGATATAGAGATAGATAGAGATAGAGAGATAGAGAGATAGATAGATAGATAGATAGATAGATAGATAGATAGATAGATAGATAGATAGATCATTTTTTTAGCTAGCTAGCTAATGATAAATTATGGCTAGAGTTTATACCTAGCATATGAATCTCTTCACAAAGTAGAATCTATCTCCTCTACTGTTTTATTGATTCATCACAATAGAGCCTCGCTATAAATGTTATACTACAAATCATCTGAAATCTGATTGACTCAACTTCACCCCTCTCCAAAAAAAAAAAAAAAGCCCCCAAAAAAACCAGCAAAGTGGCAAGATGTGTTTCTCGAGGGCCGTTAAGCTTCAGCAAGTCTGACAAAATATTTATCTCACTGTGTCACCGAGACATAGATTGCATTTTTATGTAGCTCCATCCGTGGCTGCCTCGGCACTAAAACGCTCTTTCGGACGAGGGAAAATCTTACTCTGCTCCATTTACTGCTTACTTGAGATTTCTCTCCATTCTCTCGTCTAAATACGAGTCCCCCCTGACGCTGTCCGTGCTGCATTCTTTTATCTGCGAGTTCATTATCATCAATAAGTCAAGTGCGTTCTTTCATCGGCGCGTTGCGTCGTTCCCAAACCGCCCTCCCTCACCCCCCCCATTTTTTGGTATGTTTTTGTTATTCCTTTTCTGCGTAAACCAATTTATTTACCCATCCCCCCTCCCCTTTACTGCAGATAGTATTAAACAATGCCCTAAGAGTAGAGGCTGTCTGAATGGGAATGATTTATTACAACGAGAAGAGTCTGCGCATGGGTTTGCCGTGTAAAATAAGCCCATTTATATTCTATATTGCTCGGACCGCCTCGCTTAATATTCCTGTTGGCGTTGGTGTGCCTCGTGTCGGCCTCGCCCACAATAAAGCCGGTGCCTTTGAGAAGTCTACAAACACTATTAAGTGTGTTTTGATGGGATTAGAGGGCGTGCAGGAGGAGGCACCTTTAAGGCAACGCAATGGGGTCACGCCGTGTGCGCCGAGAGATTAGATTAGGCTTGTCAAAACGGAGGGACGGGACGGGACGACACTCGCGATTGTGCCGCTTGTGCGTACCTGACAGTCATTGATTGGGTTGCGTGTCAGTCGCTTCGCGAGTTAGCGCTTGTCGGTCAGTCATGGGATTCATGAAGGCGTTAGTCGGACGTCAAGTATCACAAATGGTGCCCGTCGCCGGCACTCACGTGACAGAAGCTTTGGTGACATATAACCGGGGCTATTTAAACTCTGATAATTCTCTCTTCGTGTGTAAAAAAAATCTGTCCATATACCTAAGTTTATTAGGAAAAACTATTGCTATACAAATCTGCATTGATTGGTTTTACTCATTTACATGCATGCCAAGCCACTAGGCGGCAGTAAGTGCTAAAGTAATTGCTTTAGGCACTTAAGTACTAATCAAATTTATTTACTAAAAGTTGCAAAATAATTGTTGCTAGTTAAGCACAACAGTAGTCAATTAGTACCTTAGTACTTGATTACTTTTGGCTGTAAAGTAATCAATATTGATTACTTTATATATTCAAATAACATTCATCCATCCATCCATTTTCTAGAGGTGCCTGCTGGTACCTATCCCAGCTGACTATGGGCAATAGGCGAGTGACACCCTGAATTGGTTTCCAGCCAATCACAGGGCACAGAGCGACGAACAACCATTCAAGCACAAAATAACACTTAAGGACACTTTAGTATGTCCAATATAGTTGCCATGCATGTTTTTGGAGGTTTGGGAGGAACCCGGAGTGCCAGGAGAGAACCCACGCGGGCTCGGGGAGAACATGCAAACTTGATTTTGGATTACGTACAAATGTAATTGATTACTACTTTAGAGTTGAGTGCGATCAATTATTTTAGTACTTAATACTAATATTATCTTATATATAATAGTAATTGATATCTTTAGGGCTTAGGTACCTCAAGTAAATGATTACTCTCATATGTGATTACTTTTATACCAGGTATTTTTGACACTCCTTCTGCTAAACAATTTTTAAGAATGAAAAAAAAGGATAAATAAGTACCTGGGATTGCATGGCTGAGTTGCTTCAGGTAATTAAACACTAAAGTATTAAGTGCAACCGGTGCCTCAACACTTGTATGTTCTATGTTCTATTCATAAGTCCGTTTTTTTGTGAATTTTTACTTTTAAGACGCAGCTGTCCAGGTGAAGGCAGCTGAACGTCTAAGCGAGCAGTTGCAACACAATACATCATCTTTTCGGCCACTTGAAGAAGTTTTCCACCATTAAAAAGTGCTCCATTCTCCTTCAGAAAATTGAAGAAGGCCAAAGTGAGATTTTTGGGCTACATTTCTCTTTTAGAAGAAAACAAAAGTGCAGGAAACAATGGTACAATACAGTAAGTTTTTTTTTTCTTTTTTTTCTCCCACTGCTCTCCCACGAGAGGTCTCACGGTTAGCATCATAATAAAAGCCTTTAAAGTGACATAAATGAAGATATGAGGAGAAAAGCAAGTGCCTGAGGGGAAAGGTTCCCCGTTTGCTTGGACCCGCCGCAGCAAACGCGTCCTGTTAATCAGATGTGAACACACTCCTAATGGGTGAGAGGCGCTCGGCTAATTGGCGACGTTTGTCTGCCGCCGCTTGTGTTTCTTGCAGGATCCGGCTGACTATTCAGACTTGGGCTTTGTGCTCTCGGTGGAGACGGAGACACTAGGGAGAAGGAGGACCCCCGGACCTTTCCATTTAGTTAACAAGTGCTACTCTGGTGCACCGCAGGAGCTCCCCCGACGCGCCCTTCATCCTGGAAGCTCACCTTCTTTCACAGCAGGTACGCTAGGATATGACATGCTTCTCGTAATGCTACCTAAATTATTCTTCGAGCAAATGAATCACTTTTTTTTTTTTTTTTTTGAGGGCCAGAATATTCGCAGGAAGTCATCCTAAAAATAAATACGGGTTTCACCTAATGTCATATCATTGGGTGGACATATTTATCTTGAGTCATTTTTTGTGTGTGGTGTTTCGAGGCAATTCTTAAGGGACTATATCTGTGTCGTGGGAATTTGTACAAATGAGCCCAAACAGGAAGTTGGTTGTTATGGTATCAGTTGCTATGCAGGTGCTATGGTGGTATATTTGTCAACTTTATCATTTTATGTATTTATCACCTTGATCATGTAGGGCCTTGTAATTACTGTTGTTACTGGAGGCGACTGTTTTGTTCCTTGATTTATGTGTTGCTATGCAGTCGCTATGGCCGTTAGTTTGTTATATTATATCATAATAGATTGAACTCTCAAGCTTTCTCGGTCATGTCGAACTGTATTCCAAGTTTCTTGACATGTCTAGTTTCCCAATCAGTTTTCTAAGTTTAGTTTCTGAGCATTAGCATGTCCGCGTCACAGTTGAGAATTCCTGGGTTTTATTCTAGTTCCAGCCTTCCTGTGTGGTGTTTGCATATTCTCCCCGTATCTGCTTGGGTTTTCTCCATTCGGATCCCTCCCACGTTCCAAAAACACACATGGAGGGTGTCTTGGACACTCAAAATTGTCCATAGGTGTGATTGTTCGTATAAATGCTTGTTTGTCGTTTTGTGCCCTGCGATTGGCTGGGTAAACAGTCCAGGGTGTCCCCCGCCTATTGCCTGAAGATGGCTGGGATCCTAGTGAGGATAAGCGGCTACCAAAAACGGGTGAAGGGATAGTTTCTGAGTCTAGTTTTTGATAGTCTAGATACCAAATGTAGATGCTGAGTTTAATTTCTGATGCGGCTGTAGTTATGTAGTTTTTGTATAAAGACTTTCTACATTTTTGTTTCAAAGTCTAATTTCAGAGTCTAGTTTGTGAGTCTAAAATCCAAATTTTGATTCAAGTCTACTTTCTAATGCTGTCTACAGTCACGTTGGAGTTTTGGGTATAAACTTATGTTTTCTTTTCTGTTGAGGGTCCATACCAAATTATAATGTGGACAGACCTGGGATAGTATTTCTGTCTTTAAAAATGTAAATTTTCTAATACAGAGAATCAAGTCAGTAAATCCATGGCTCTGTTTCCTCTTTACTGAACAGTCAGGTGATTCTAAAACGTAAATCCTACTGTACGGCGTCAAAGCTAACTAGTTCGAGTGTATGCGATTAGCATACGCAGCCTGCTGCTAGATGACATGCACACTTTAGGATGATGGAATGAATCTCTTTGGCTGAGATGAGTAGACAATCTGATGTGACTTTGCATAATCTGAATAATGTCGTTCATGGAAATATGCATGTGTGCTAATGAATTTTTAATGGAGCTCCTCCTCCCACATAACTGCCTTCTCCTGGAGGACCCACAGAGTGACACGGATTGTTTCACGACTACCCGCCATGCACCCTCCTTATTTCGGCTACTACATTTCTAAGATTTCTCGGCCGTCCTCGGGTATGAAAAATCCACACGGCTCGGTTTCCTCTTCAGTCTCTTCCGCAAGCTCATTTTGTTTACTGGAAGTGACTAATGAGAGATAATGTTAATGGTGCAGGCGCTTCTGATTTCATGCATGAACTGCGCGTAAGATAAAAAGGGGACAAATATTGTGTAAATGCAGGGTTTTGATGATGTTATTAAGAGCAAGTAGAAATTGACGCTTCTGTTCATCTAGGAAATGCAACCAGATGTCACATTTGAACGCTAATAAACAGCTGAGTTAATTAGTCTTCTGATGAAACATGTACAGATTTCTGTAAGCGCATGCATTCTGGTGAAAATGTCCCAAACTTGAGCCTCAAACCTCACTCTAGGAAAGTTAGTTAAAAAAGCTAACTCCTCTCAACCATAATCACAATTTTATAACTTTCAAATCTATCCTTCTCAACTTTTAACCTGTCCATCAAGGATGTCCCGAAACCAACTTGTCTGAACAAACCTTGCTTGCGCCCACTCTATCTTTTTGGGTAGAGCCTTACCTTTTCAGCAATAGGGCCTTCAAAAACGTGGACGTCGTCGGTGATAACACCCCCCCCCCTCCCCGCCATTCCATCACAGATGCTTACTTTCGAGGTCTGCGCTGATAACAACCCAAATAGTCTATTTCCTAGTTGACCTGGAGGACATGACGTTCATGATTGTGAAAAACAATTAGAAATATGGACTCGTCAGACCACAGCGGACGTGTGCACTTTAAATTCTTTGAGGCCAAAAAAAACGTTAAATTCCAGTCATTGGCAGCCAATGTCTCGCATGTTTTTGATCAGGATCATTATGAAGCTCTTATAGAGGTCACTAATCGGCTAATCGTTTAATCCTTGTACGAGATTTGTCCAATCCTTTGATCTTAACACCAAATGTTAAGCACTGAAAGAAGACATTAGGGAGCTGAAATTTCACTCACATGTTGTCAAAGTTCAACATGGAACAACCACTTATTTATCACACGATATATCACACTTTAATACCAATCAGCAGTGTGTCATTTTTAGCTAAAATACTGTGAGAATGATGTGAAAGAAAATGACGCAAAAATGGTCAAAATACTGCACAATGGTTAAATCATGTATGTTGCAAAAAGAAACTTGGAAAACATGCAGGACACATGTCCTTGTGGACTGGAGTTTGACGTTTTCCGGCCTTTAAAAGTTTTAAAGTGAAAACATTTACTGTGGTCTGACGAGTCCACATTTGTATGCTTTTAAGCCTTAAAGGGGTCAATTTAGTGGCTCTCAGATGAGCTTGGGCCCAGAAAATCAGACAGCATTTCCTGAATTTGTACCATACCCTTAGCACCTTAACCGTAACCCAACTCAAAACCAAAATCAAGTACCTTAACCCACAAATCTAAATCCTGAATTCTGAACCCTTGACCAGAAAACAACAAATACACTTTCCTTGTTTTACAAGCCATTGGACCATTAACATTCAGATTCTCTTTTTTTGTTTTAAGTATAATTATCACGCATGGTTGCTTAAAATGTGACTGTTTTGCATGCTCGCGTGTATTTCTCTGTTTTGCAAGTTTCCTTATGATGCTGTTGAATATCACATAATTGTTAGCAGCAAAAAGATGAAGCGTGCTCACTGAAGAAGCTCGCGCGGCGTTAATTATCATGCACATGAATCACCAGCAGAAGATTACAATTTGAAAACATCCATATGTCCCATTTGGCACGGCTGAAATGAATACATTTAAATACATTTTGCTGCTGCATTTTTATTGAGTCATTGACTAACATTGTTCTAGTCTTATTCACTGATTTGCTGAATATACTGTATGTATTGGGCTTGCATGCAAAAGACCTTTTGTTTCAATGAATTTTAAAGAGGATGTTTTTTGTTTTTTTTTTAAACCATCGGAATTGGCTTGTGGTATTGCAGCTAGCTAGCATCTTTAGCCTGTTTGCAAGAATATGGTTATTTATAAAGTACTTGAAAAAAGGGGGCTTCAGTAAATAAATTAAATAGTAATATTAAATAGTTAAAATCTGCATACACTGTACATACTTTATATAAAGCAGTCGCTGACTGTCATATCGTGATTAAAAAAAAAAAGCTGACAGCGGTATATCTAATATGAGGTGTTATTAGAATGTATCTTGACCAGCTTTAACGAGGTCCCTCTGCTCCTTCTCTGAGAGACAAAGATGTGATCAGTTCTTATGATAAAGCAGAGCAATGGGTCAGGGAACACACACCATGGCGTGTTGATACTATCTGTATTCATATACTGCCCGCTGGATGATGAAATATGATCTTCCCTGATGATTATGTGATCCTCTGCATGTTGTTGTTGTTGTTTTTTTTTTTAAAGATTATATACTGCATACATTGTTGGTTTCAGCGAATGGAGCAATGAAAAAAAAAGCTTGCTGAATGTGACAGTTGGAGCTCATTTTGTGATGCCCACTACCGCCACCTACATGTCTGGAGTGGAATGGCATTTTCTGAATATTTTTCAGTCTAACAAAAGGAAATGTTAAAAGGTTAGATACTGTAGCTAGTTGTTCTTCACTCAGTCAGTTGCTTAACTGTCAGTCAACGAATTACTCGGCCAGACAATTAGTCAATCATGAAGTCTTTTTTTTTTTTTTTTTTGGTTATTTGGAAGGTCAGTCAATTTGTTCAGTTAGTGCCGTATTTTCCGCACTATAAGGCGCATCGGATTATAAGGCTACCTTCAATAAATGACCAATTTTAAAATTGTTTTCATTCATAAGGCGCACCACATTATAAGGCGCATAGATTAGAAGCTACAGTAGTGGCTGGGGTTGCGTTATGTATCCACTAGATGGAGCGGCACTAAAGGGAGTGGCAATGAAACAATCAGATAAGCGAGTCAAACTTTTCGATCAAAAATTAAGAATAAATATGATTTGTGGAGAGTACTAGCTGAAGAATAGGGAAAAAATCAAGACCTTAAGGTTCCCATATAGCCTTTTTTTCATGTCATTAAATCAAAGGCAATTTGTAATATCAAGCTAGTGATCGTTGCCATTGAGAAATACCTTGAAATATGAATTGGAAGATTTATTATACCAGGCTGAATCAATGCAAGCATAAGTGAATTTGTTTCCCATAATAACTTTTGTCTCATACGTGGAATATTCCATTACGTAGCGTAATGCGCAATGCAGTATAATCAACAAGAGTTTTCAACGTGGCACCGCAACGGTTTGACACATGCGAACAGACAAGATGGATGGAGTCCACGGGGATGGTGTGAATGAGGAAAAAGTCAAGTGAAGAAGATGGCTTGTCAGTCATGTGACAGAGCTTGATTACATTCACACACAGCACCAAAGCAGACGTTGGCTGTTGACTGCACTGAATACATCCAACATGACAGCTGCTGCGGACTTGTCGTGTTGATACCCCCACTTGCTTCCAAACAAAGTGGACGCATACAGAGTCATTTCGGTTTTGGCTTTGATTAGCGTTTGCTTGCAGCTGGACACTTCATTAGGTACCAGCTCCCTTTCATGAGATGCAAGAAATCTCCCAGCCAACCATCTAAAAACACGGAACATGAAATCGGTAAGTGGCTGATTAAATGTTTTAAGTGAAGGGAAATAGGCTTACATTAAAAAAAAAAAAAACTACAATAAAAAGAATGTTTCAATGTATATATTCTAAACTGGAGGTGAATCGTGAATGGAAACATGAGAAAAATGAACAAAAATCAAAAACTCAAGTTATAAAATCTTGCACAAGCACTTTTGCTAACAAGATTTTTTTAAAAGCAATCTTAATGTAAATATTCTCCAACTAAATATATATATATATATATATATATATATATATATATATATATATACAAAAAAATAAATCCATCAATGAACATTACCACTACTCATAACAAATATTATGATATTAAGAAAATACCCATGAATAAAATAAAGAGAAGAAAATATTCCCTGCTAAATACTGCTAATACTCATATTAATAATAATCATCATCTAAAACTAGTAATCACTAATATTGATAACAATAATCATAAGAAAATCACCATGAATAACTTCAATAAAAGAAATAAATACATCAAATAAAAGCCCAAAGAACATTTCTCATAACAACAATAGTAGTCATCATTATCATATAATCAAACACTACTACTACCGATCATCATTGAAGAAATCAAGAAAATCAACGTAAAAAATATTGTATCACCATAACTTCAAAATAAACTAAAATATAAAAAAAACACTAATACTACTCATAAAAACAGAAGTAACAATAACAATAAACATCACTATCATGTAACGTACTACTACTATTACTAGTAAAAAGAAACAATAAAACGACCTTAAAAGAAACTAAAATCTCAAAGAACACAAATACTACTCAAACAACAATAATAATGAATAACAATCAACTTCATCATATAATCGAACACTATTACGACTAGTACTACTACTATGACTAGTAGTAGTAGTTGCAGTAATAGTAATGATCATTTAGGACATGAAGAAAATCACCATGAATAACTTAAAAAAAACTCATAAATAACTTCAAAAGAAACTAAAATCTCAAAGACCACCGACACCACTAATCACCACCATCAGTACTGCATATAAAAATACACTTCTAAATCCACATCGGCATACATTGAAAAAATGACGCCAAAAACATAACGCGTCTGATCAAGCGGCACGCACGACATTTCCCATCGCGACGTTTGCGGTCCAATGTGAACGCCGGGCCCGCTGCAGCGCACAGCGCACAGCTGCTAAGCACTTTTTAGCCCCGCTATTGTTCGGAGGGACAAAACAGCCCATTCAGCTCGGCGGCCCCTATAGCTAGCAAATGTTTAGCATTGTTGTGACATTGCACAAGACGGGACAGCGTGGGGTCGCCCTATAGAAGAAGGCCCCCAACGCGCACGCGCGCGTTTCTTTGCACGCCACACGAACGAAGGCCGTTATAGATCTCATGTCCTTGCGTGGTGACACGTTTCATTTTATTTGGCGGGAGACGGAGCACAAAAAGTGTCCTTCAAATGCGCAAAATGGAGTTATTGTTTCAGCACAAAGGCATATATGAAGAAATAATGGCAGCGTCGGACGATCTCTCGCGGATTCCTTCATCCGTTTCTTTGCTTTATTGTAATTGCATACTTTCCATTAAAAGAAAAGCTTGTTTCCTTGATTACTTTGATGTAGAAATGGGAGCAAGGGAGCAATTCGCATTCATTCTGCACTCTCTCTCGCTCTCCTCCTCCTCCCCCTTTTCCTCTTTTGTGCTAACAGCAGAATTCCTATTTATATATTGGCAGTGGAACTAAATTACTGCAAACATCTCTGAGGGCCAGCCAGGCAGAACAGATTGGCAGCCTGCTGTGTTGTGTCAGTGCCCCCTACTGGCACGTTAGGGAATTAAAAAACACGCTTCGGTGCACGGCTTAAAAGAATGATAAAAGTGAAACAAAAAGTAGGAATCATGCGTTCGTGTTTAATACTGAGGTTATACACGGGTTAAAATGACCTTTTTGTCAGCACGTTGAGGAAAGGCTTTCAAGCACCTTTCATTAAATATTTACACAAATAATATATGCATTGTTATGATAAGGGAGAGTGCTCTTAACATCAACAATTCACATCTGGTCAGCATTGTGGGCCAGAACACCCCCCAAAACTGTCCCCGTGGCACACCCTGAAATATTTGAAAACATACAATCCCCGAAGCCAGTTGCACTTGTGCATTATTAGTTCAGCAAATGCTTGCTGACGTGTTATTAACGAAAAAAAGCAAAAAGAGGAAAGATAAGTCCGTTTTCGGCTCCATTATATATTTGCACACAATTTTATACGCATATATTAGGTCTGTCAAAATCAAAGCGCTTGCGCATTGATTAATCACAAAAAATAATGGTCACATTTATCAATAATTAGTTTATACTATACCCGAAGACAATCATCAATTTGATTCAGAGCAATTGAAAAATAGTCCCGCGCAGACTTTGCTAATGAGAACACCAGTGCACCACCTAGTGCCGTAGATGTGTAATTACAGTACACCGTGCAACTGGGTGAGAAGACGCCAAATGGTGTGCTCGATGGTTAATTTCATTTTCAAAACTCACCCTGACAGGACCTTGGATAAAATCAAGATCATTTGCATCTTTTCATCGAAACCGACAAGGTCAGCAAAGCATTCCAAAGCCAAACCTAGAAAGAACGATAGCAATGAACCAAAGAATAGCGGCCATATTCAGCACATAGCAATTTACGTCAGATTAGATATAAAGTAAGTGCCTGAGAGTTATCAATATATCAATTTTGGTCATCTCGTTGAACTGAAACATGCACAGCCCGTTAATTCCTTCATTGTACATAAAGATCAACGCTTGTCTAGTTTCTCTAAAGTGGTCCTGTAATCACCAAGTTCCAAACTAAATTCAAAGCATAATTACAGCACAGGACTGCCAACATCACAACACCGTTGTAATTGCTTGTTCTGTTCCAATCGGCCTCACTGCTCTATTTGTTTGCACTTTCCGTGGACAAAGACAACGTGTCCTATTGATTTGGACTAAAGTGCTACAGTGATGTGTGCTTACACTAAATTGCAGTTTGTCTTTTTGCTGAGGCTTGTTGGTGGGCTTGGGGTGGGGGGGGGGGTAATGGAACGGGCTGGTCTAAACACAACCAATCAGAGGCAAAATGCTGCAGTTAACATATACAGTGCGCGAGATGTCTGACCCTGTAACAATAACTAACAATACTTATTGTTGGTCTCTTGTATGGCGTTATATGGATTCAACTCCCAATGTCAATATCCTTCTGTTCATCCACTATTCATCTGTGTGAGTCACTCATCCTTGTTTCCTTCAATCATCCACTCCAACAACCATTCATCCATATATTATCCATTCATTATGAATATATTCGTGCATATGTACTAACACTCATTCATAAAGGTCCTTCCATTATCCATCTCTCCGTTGCTACTATTGATCTTTGCACCCATATGGTCCTTTTATTCTTCCATCTGTCTACGGATCATCCATCTGATCTGTCCATTCAAACATTCATCAGTTCATCATTATTCTATCGGTTTAACCAACCATCCAACCGCGCGATCTTTTGATATAATAGGTGCGTCTGTATTACTGTGTGATGTTTGTTTTTAAAATACAGATTTGAAAAACACACAATTATTGACGGTTTAAGTAAGAAGGACTGTCAAAAATAGGGTTGCCCTAAAATAGTGTGCTGTCCCAGTTGGAAAAAGGTGGGAGCGTTATCTGATTATCTTGTTTGAAAGTACACTTGGTAAGAGTGGAAAGGGAGATTTTAGTGTTTAGAAATATTGGAGAGATCCAGGGGAAAGAGTACAGATAACAGTTGTTTTGGGAGCAGGCCAACAAACTAATTGCTAATTGGCGTTAGCAATATTAGCTTAGTCCTGTGACAAACAATTGCTCCAAAACATTATCAAATAACTAAAACATGAGGCCAAAACCACACCAAATAACTTAATATAGGATTACTCACCATGTACAAATAATAACTGTAAAGTGTTAAATGCTAAGGTATGAATAATAAAGAAAAATGTCTTCTCTAACCTAATAATAACAGAAGTGAATATAATGTTACGTTACATGTGTGCATCTGCAGTTAGCGTTAAGCACCGTTGTCATGCGATCTACCAATACAAACTTGGCAATCGACCGGTCGGCCACGATCGACGTATTGGGCACCCCTAGTTTAAATCGTACCATTGGAAGTATTTTACAATAAGAAATCATTTGAAAAGGTGCTGATTATTACTATCCCAATGGTGTGGCTGGGTTCTCGGGCACACTTACACCAGTGTCATCTGCCAAGCTTATTTCATGCTTAGTTGGGCGTGAATCAATTTCACTCTGGGAAACAATTACTGAAGATTGCAGAGGTGTTTTTTTTTTTTTTCATCCACCCTCCCAATCACAATATTTGAATCAAATCATCGTGCACCTCCCAACCCTTCCGAGCCACAATCCAAACTCATCAAATGCTCAGCGACCACGTGATGTTAATATGTGTGACAAGCTGCTGTTTGCCTGAGTTGGGAAATGTTCACAGTAGTTCTCTCTACTCTCCTGTCGCGGGTCACCGGTGATTCCTTGTTGACCTTGCATTACTCGAACTGGATGATGTTTCTGTTTCTGTAAAAGTCAAATCTCCAAAACTTTCCAAAAAAACAAAAAAAAGAAACCGTTTTTTTAGAAACTATTTGAGGAATTTTCAGTGGCCTCTAGTGGGTCCTTGTGGCATTACACATCATTTGTTAAGTCTAGTTTGGCACATTTTGAGGATACCAGTGAACACGCACGGCTTTGCTCATCTTGACATGAGCCTCCAGGCAGATGATGGAGATTTTGTCGTCTGCTCTCTCATAAGGGATGCTTTGTCAGGGAAAATCCATCAGAGGTCACTTCAAGGAGGAATGGAATGAAGGAGGAAGGGAATGAGGATGTCAGGGAAAGTTATGGTTTGTTTGCTTTTAACCCACGTGGCCCAGGCCTGCAAAGTAATTAAAGTGGAGCAAATGTCACATTGTTGCACTTCATCCCCTTGTCTTCTGGCCCTGATAAATAGATACATCTCCCTGGCAATGTGGAGCGTGATGCGCGGTTAGCCATCTCCATCATTTCTTGCTTTTTGTGCCATTTTCAGATATAACAACATCTGAGTAGAATATGGCTGCCATTCTGTTGTTGATATGAAGAGAAAATGGAGCAGCTGCTTTCCAAGGCGTGAAAGATTGGATGTGTATTCATACGCGCGCAGACACACACTCATACTTGTGTCAAGTCTGAAAAATAGCTTTCTCTGTGACAATGATTCTCACTTGAAGGATTGTTATATTACAATTTGTCTTTTTTTTTTTTACCCAGCAAAGAGCATGAAAATGATCATTGACAAGTACTGACATGAAAACGCAATCACTAAGGGGACAGTGTAGAGCACAAACACTTTCTTTAAAGGGGAAGTCACCCCAAAAACTGTCTTTACACTAATTTGTTATATACACCTCCATTAATGTAAAACAACAACGACAACTGCATTTTGATTTATACCAATGGCCAGATTAACCACAACAAAATAATACAGTAATAAGAATACCACGATTAGACTAGCAAAGCGGCATAGAACATATTATTGTGGAAAGAAATAGTTGACTTTCCCTTTAACGGGCTTTTAGTTCATTTTTGGGACGATTTCAGAAACATCATAGATGGCATTCAAGTGCAAAACCAAATCTTTCACAATAAAACATGATTTAGGCACGCATGCATTGTGGTTGGCTGTTTGAATTCGTTTCCTTGTTTTGTTGACAGTTACAGCACAAATACATGCATGTGGACATGAGAGCACTACTAGCCTCCCTTTAAAGCACCAGAGTTAAAGAAAAACGCAATTTATCTATTTTTACACGAAAAGCACTCTTGCACTCTGCTGGAGCTTGAAAATAATCCTAATCATTTGAATCAAGCGTGTTTGAGAGAGAAAACTGGACAACATGCAGGACACCAGCCCTCAAGGACTGGAATTGCCCACCCCTGCTTTACATGATACTCAAATGACGGATGCTAGTCCTCATTTATAACTGCCTGCCCTACAACTATAGAATACGGTTTCATTAACATCTATCTAAAATTGTCTACATTTCATCAGCCATATACACTACAAGTAAAACAAAGTATTGCTGAGGTCGAATTTACTTTAAAATCGTCTTTAATTAGGGAATTTAAAAAACTCTTATCTAGTCCGTTAGCGACGGACTGACGGACAGTCCGTCAGTGCTGATGGACTGCCAAATCTGTCCGTTAGCATATATTGACCACTAGCTAGAGGCGCTCAAGCTCTCCATACAGACTAATGTGATATTCATACTGGTTTTGTTCAGAAAAAAAAAAAAAATCATACATCCCTACTACAGTAAGGTCAGTGTGTGTATATGTGACGACCTGACTTGACGCAGAACGACTTCCCATGCCTTACGATGTGCTTGAACTGTGTACACACACCAAACAGGTCATCGTGCTCGGAACAAAGCGGAACAGAGAGCGCCGTGAGGCTCCAGTCTGCTTGTCATATCACATCCCGGCCCGGTGGACATCGCGCTGTTCAACAGAATGACTCCATGTCAACTCCAACATATGTACAACTTACTCATCCGGCCTGAACCAAACATGCTCCTGGTAGTTTATAGCGCAACCTTTTCCGAGCAAGCTAACCTTTTAAGCGGGGATCCTCCACGGCCGAAAAACAAACCGCAACGATATCATCACCGAGACGAAACAAGTATTTCACAATCGAGAACATGCACGGGTATCTGTGCCTCCGTCACATCTCGTATGTGTGAAGCTGCGGGTTGCTATGGTATCAAGATGGAGGGGAGCGGGGAGATGAAAACGCGTATCGAGGCAGCCATGTGTTATATTGAACATATGCTCCCCCTTTAGCCGGGGAAGGTGAGTTGATCCGGCAGGACAACTCGGAACCTGGACCCTCGGGGCCATGTGGCTATCGTGGGTCACATGACAAGGTTTGCTTGTCGGTGTCAACTTGTCAACAAACTAACTGTGTCACTTGAGTCAATATATCAGGATTTGAATAAAAGCCTCTTGACCGCCCAAAAGATTTTCATCACCCGCGATGATTGACGTGCGAAGCGAGAATAAAACGCCTCATAGCGCCACCTATGAGAAGTCGCTGACCCTCATCTGAACCTCCATTGAAAGGGGATTATTAGACTTTTAGCACCAGTGGTCACACAGGTAGACTGCTGGAACAAAGCCCTTTTTAATGAGCCTTTTAATTGCCCCTTTTATAGCGCCAATTAGCATTTTAATGACAGTCATGTAATTAGGCCTGGGAAAGGATATGAGAGCCTAATAATAATACTTATTATTACACCACTCCTACCAGCTAAAAGATGACGGCCACCTGGTATACATTTACTGTGAAGCGTTTTCACAAAAACAGGCTTGTGTCTCTGAAAATGAAAATATTGAAATATTCTAATACTTCACATGATTTCATTTAAAATGATATGTAATGCATGCAAGTACCTCAAAATGTGAAGTTACAGCAATTTTGCTGTTGCCTACATGAAATTCCTAGTTTTGAGAAAAATGTCTTACATTTTACCACATTCATCTTTAATCTGTGGGCATCATCTACTAATCCCTTATTTTCATATGCTTCAAATACAATTTGAACTACTAGGAAATGAATGTTCTTTCAGTCCCAAAGTGGGCATCAGTCAAAAATGTGTATTTTCATCAATAACTCAAAATTAATCTCCAGGACATAAAGCTGCTTTTGTGAAAATACATCACATTTATTCCGACACCAGTGTAGATTATTTTTTTATTTTAAGAGTCTGACTTGATTCTCTTGTGTGACGTTTTTTTTTTGGAGTATAATTTTTTTATCCTTCTGTAAGATTATACATTTTCAGCAGTAAAAGCATTCTCAGCAGCACAAAGTTCATATTTGTCTTTCATTAATTTGATAACTAAATTATTTTTTGCAAAACCAATAAAAAAAACATTTTTCCACTTGCTGTCAAATAAAAATAACATCACATGTGCTCTAACAACCAATCATGGTTAACTTGTTTTCCGGGTTTGGCCATGTGACATTTGCAAGCTAAGCTGTGATTGGTCATTACCAGAGCCCTAAATGTAATATCATCAAGGGGCAAAATTTGCTTAAAAAAGTACAATTATACATGAAAAACAACAGTTTTACTTTCTGTAACAGCACAATTGTTTTTTTTTCTTGAAGGGATTCTTAAACTTTAGCTATTTACAACCTAAAAAGTTTAAAATTAATGCCTTTGAAAACACATTTTGCCGCTTGCCGTCAACTAAAAATGACATCACATCTGCTCAAGTCTCCAACGACCAATCACAGCTCACCTGGGTTTGCGAGCTGATTGGATGTTACCTGAGCCCTAAATGTAATGTCATTTTCAGTTGACAACAAGTGGCAAATTGTGTTATCAAAGTATTGTACAGGAAAAAATAATTTAGATGAAATATAGACAAAAATGGCTAAATAAGTGTCACATTTTTTTTTCTGTTGCCCATTTTTTCTAAATTGGATTGGGACTTACAATTTTTTGACAATTTGTTTGTAGGAGCATCAAAATACAAGGCTCAAAAATGCATCTTCCAACCAAAATGGCCGACTTTCTGTTCAATTTTAAGCATGGGTCTCTGAGACTTTGTAATGCATCCTGTTGCCATCTAAAACAATTCCAAGAGTGTTTGAATAATATAAGGTTGTTATGTCTGCTTGTATTCCTTAGCCTAAAGGTTAGTCCTTGTGCGAGCCTCCGGTGGCGGTCCACATGTCTCCTTGTATCTGCTGACCTTTTGAAGTCCACTTGAACTGGATTAGACCACAGGATTTTCACCACCTTCTCTCCACTTGTTCATCATCTACTTGTTCATCATCTACTTGTTCACTTGACTTACTTCTCAAGCTTGTGACATTTGAACATACCAGGAAAAAAAAAAGAAGTAAGCCCTTGGGACATTTGCCCCTCAAATAATGAGCAAGGCAAACAGGACCAGTTCTAGCCTACAACATCACAACTTAATAATTGAAAGCAATAATATAAATATCCACAAAAGACTCAAGGCGAGTGAAAAAGCACCACGTAAAGCAGACACACACTTCGAACTTACTTGGAGTTCAACGTGCCCTGTCCTCTCTCCATTGTCTTCAAACTGGTGTCTCAGACCCATATTCTCAAAGGACAGCATGGCATGACTTTAGTGTCTGCTTTTGCAGAGGTCTTTGTTCAACCACTTATGCAATAATGATCACATATTATCACTACCACAAATTCATTTCAACAACATATTGTGCATGGCAACAATGACGGAAGTACGTCACGTACCTGATCCCTCCCTCCCCACACACCTGCGATGAGTTCAAGCAGATTGATTATTTCCCCTCTTGACACTTGTTCAAACACGTTGACAATTTCGTTTGTGGTCATTTTTCTAAGTAAGGATAACAGACATGCAAATAAGTCAGTGCGAACCCGCGACAGCACAATTAAGAAGCAATCGCGTAAACCACTGCAGTGTCGCGTTGCACATTAATTGTACATCTTTTGATGTCTTATTTCGACGTTTTAAATCTTGAGCGTTTTCCTGCTTGAAGCGATTAAATGAAAGTCATTGCTGACCTCTGGTGGAAAGAATAAGAACTCCAGTTTATATTTATCTAATACCACATTGCTCTCTAGTGGCAGACTGGCAGAATTACACTATTGGTGCATGGAACGAAGCATTCGTTGTCGATCTTAAAACAAACGAACAAGAATAAACTGAATCCATGCAAAACTTATTCCAAAATAATTTATTAATTTTGATGTGGGCATTTCTGGATTTGTCTGGCAGAGCGTGGCTGTGTCTTTCATCTCGTTCACATCATCTGCACACGCCAATCTGTAAAAAAAAAAAAAAACAACAACACATATTAATGCATGTTTTTACATTGATTGTTCTATTTCGTTACGTAATTCAAACGACTTTCTCGCACTGTATTTGTGCGTGTACAGTATGCACGTAAGTATACATTCTTATGTACACTCAACTTACTTATATTAATATATAAATTAGGATGGCCCAATCCTATTCTATTCTAGTTGACGCCTGAAGCTTTCATGAAGTTCGAAATATATAACAATGATATCCGTCATTTAAAAAAAAACAAAAAACATTTTATTGTGAAAAGCGGAAACAGATGTAATGGCAACATGTGCAAATTGAGCATTTAGCTTGATAGAAAAGTTTAGGGCTGAGTTTGACCACTTGGTTTCCACCACTGATTCACTAGCCACGTAAAAGCTCCTATGTTGGGACAGTTTTGTGAAAAAATAAATTCACAAACTAAGACTGCAGTGTTTCACGTTTTTCCAAGCAGAATGTTGTTAAGCTTACGTTATGAGGAGAAGCATACAGTTGTCCCTCAACTGTCAACTTGTTTTGCTTCTTCTTTGTGTGACCCCCGGTCCACTTGAACGTTGCACGAAGATGCCATCACCGCCACCGCCGAGGCAGACGCCGCCGTCTTGGGTCTTTCGGTTGGCATTTCCGAAGGCTTCGCTGCCCTTGCGTTGGCGCCGGTGCACCTGCTGGTGTGGCAGCCCATAATTTCAACGACTTTCAGCCCACGCCAGTTGACTTAAAAGTGATGCTCCAATCTCAGTGTGGTGTTGTGCGTCGAGTATTCCCATGACGACCATGATCAATTCCTGACCAGGAGTAGGGCCCTCCTCCAATTGTTTAGCTCACTCACCAACCCGGCAACGCACACCTGGTGATGGAAAACATTGCATTCATATCATGCGCCCCATTGTTTTTACTATATGGAAACAAGACAACTATTATGTTTGCCCTAAACTGGACTGCTGTTGTGCAAAAACAGATTCATTTTCAAAATAATTTCAACTACGTCAGGGACTTTTGTTTTATCACATTAAAGCAAGAAAATAGTGATTTTACATATAATATATTCAGAATAAAATATAACATTAAACAAGCTCATACAAACTGACACCTGATGGATAGTCAGAAGAATATGTTTAATAAAAATAATTAAACCTCAGTTTCCTCTATAGAACTTCATAGAAAGTAATCCAATAAATTACAAATGACTTGTTTTTTGTCTGTTTTTAAGACACTCCCCCCTCATTTTTTTTCCTCCTTTTGACTACATGAAATTAGTTTGACTACACAGAGCGAAACACAAAAACTGACCATGGTGACACTTGGATATCGTCAAAGCTTGAAATAAAACACAAATAAATGTTGAAAAAGAAAAAAAAAAAGATCTTGTCTCAGTGATGACATGGATGAAACCTTCCTGTACAGCAGTAGTGTGTTTGTGTGTGTAAGATTGTACCATAATTGTCAAATATGTATAAGGGCACTACAAGAGGAAAAAAAAGTGTATTCTGAGTAAATCACTGCACGCTTTTCAGTCTTGATGCATTCACTGACCATGGGAAAATGGCACGACGGCCACAAGCGAGTGTTGATGACCTAACAGTCCACAAGAGGGCGGCAAAGGTACTTCGGCTTTGTTGGAATTCCAGTGTCTGCGGTCCCCCCCAAAGTAAAAAATAAAAAAGGATTGAAAAGCGGAGGTACAAGATAAGGGCACTTCTAAGTCTAAGCTGAAGCTGAAAACAACAACAACAAAAAAACCCTAGCGTGATTAGCAAAGCTAGCTAGCATGCTAACACGCTTGCTAGGTGTGGCACTGCTGTATCGAACAACAATCAAAACCATTTTTTTGTGCTTGTGCCGTGGGAAGGTAGTCGATGGAGGCGGGGGAACATGAAGAAGAGGTAATACATCAGGAAGCTCTTGAAGAAAATGGAGGAGTTTGGATTTTGGCATAGCGAAAACCGATGAAGGTTTTGAGGGGAAATGAATCGTTTGTGTGATCGGGCGGGTAAATTTCCACTGGAAATAACGAGTACAACTCTATTCACAGGCATTCACATTCATATTCACACCTATGGACAATTTAGAGTCTTCAATAAACATGAAATCCGTGTTTTTGGGGAAACAGGAAGTAAGCAAGATGCACCAGGAGAAAATTGTCAACCCCGAGCAGGGAGAGAGAGCCTCTCGGGGATCTCTCGACTGCGGGGCGGACGTGTTGAAACACTAGTCCACTGTGCGGTCGCAAAGACGAAAATCAAGTGACTGAATGATAGGACCAACGTGAAAAGCCGTTTTTGGAACGTGACGGAATCTACAGCTTGAGTGACATTCGTTAGCTGCCCGAGTTATTGCTCACATCCGCATGATCTGCAAAGCAAGCGTGTCTTATTTACATCATCACCCCCGCCATTAAAATATATTAATAGTACAGCTCAACGCATTTTTAATAATAAAATTAAATCCTGACTTGATAATAATTACAATAATGCCTTTTTTTGTTGTTGAAACAGTACAAGGTGACGCTTCTACTCAAGTCCGACATGCAAAATGTCTGGAAACAAGACGCTACCTCGTCCACAAATGTTGAAATTGGATTTTTTTTTTTTCAGTTTTTTTGTTTGTTTGACATTTTTTCTTTTATTACACAACAATTTGGTTAGTTATTTACAAGTAAAGAAATGGTAAATGCAGGGAGGAGGGTGTGATAGGTGGTCGGTGGGTGGGTGGGGGTCCACATACTATATGTGAATATATGAATAGATTTTTACGGGGGCCGTATATAAATAAACGAATATTTCATCAGTCCTTGCTGGAGTCCGAGTCATCTGAGGAAGAGGAGGAGCTCCCGGATTCGGATGAAGACGACTCTGCTTTGCCGCTGTTGTCTTTGGGCTCTTCCTCGTCGTCGTCGTCGTCGTCGTCGTCATCTTCCGGAGTTTCCGCTTTGACGGCGGGCGCTTGGGGAGGAGGGGAGGCGGGAGGAGCGGGGGCGGGCGGCGTGGGGTCGGGCTTCGCGTTGGGCGCGGGGAGGTTAAGGCCTGGATTAAGAAGCATCCCTGGGTAAAGCATGTTGGATAGCAACAAGGGGTTGAGAGGGAGAGGCGGGCTGGAGCTGGACGAGGCACTTTGGGAAGAAGCGGCGGCGGCGGCGTCTTTTGTCCGTTCCCCGCCGAGGGCGCTCGGCTCCCCCGCCGCGGCGCCGCTGCCGAGTCCCGTCTCACTGTCCTGGGATCCTCCGCCGGCCGCGCCTCCTTCCTGATTCTTCCCGAGCAAGCCGCTCATGCCCAGCAGGTTGGGCAGTCCCGCCATGCCCGAGAGCATCATGGGAAACATGGCGGCTAAGTTGCTCGCCGCCAGGTTGCCGGCGTCCGAGGGGGGCAGGCCCATGAGGCCGGCGGTCAGCTGAAGGTTCTGCTGGAAGGCCTGCAGGCTGCCCAGGTCCAGGAGCCCGTTGGCCAGCAGGGGGTTGAGGCTCAAAGATGAGGTGGTCGCCGCCGCTGTCGCGTTGGGCGTCATGGCCGCCGCCGCTTTCACCAATGGATTCTTTGGACGCCGCCCTCGCCGGCTCACTTCCTCAGGAACGATGGGACCAGTCAGGATCCGGTCAAACATACTCGCTGGGAGGTAACCCTGCAAGAGGAAAAGTCGTCACTGCTTATAGAATAGAATAGAATTTAATCTCGAACTTTATGGTTATTGTACAGCAGGTATAAAACAAAAATGGGAGCGCTGCTCTGATTGGTGCCAAGCATTATTTGAAAAGGAAACCTCTCAAGGTATACTTAGCATTTTCACTCACAGAATATTGCGTGCTATGTAAATATGGGTGCTATAATATGAAAGATTGATTTTAATTCTTCAGTTACACTTGCATGCAGGTAACAGCTGTGTTATAGGTGTGGAAACACTGCCATCCAATGGTCACAGTTATCACTACAGTGCTCAATTGGCTTATATCAGGTAAGCATTAGTCAAGGGTGTCCTTTACCCTCCATAAAAAACGTGTTTGATAAGAATTTTATCATTTATTGTTAATATTTCTATTTTAAAAGGCAAGAGTTCTCTTCCATGGCACTAAACGAGTTAAATAACTATGACCAATAAATACGAGAATAAACAGAATAGATCATGAATCATAGGTTCACAGAAGTGCAATCGTTATTAATAATTAGAGGTGGTCTCTATTTCATTCTGCGTTCGCAGCATGGTCTCCGTTGATTACTCGATTGAGATAACATTGTGACCGCGACGGCATGTTTTTATTCAACTGCAGAGTTGAAAGGCGGTACACTATCTATTTCAGAGTAGTTTTTATTTTGCACCAGCTTTGGAGGGAGTGGTCAACATTTATAATCTGCCTGTGGGAAACCATGATGCTGTTTCCTTAATTGTACTCAAATTTTAAAAACGGACGGATGGGCGTGCTCATTTATAGATATAGAATTTATGTAATACTGTTCTAATTTTTTGTATATGTTCGATGTCACTTGAGAATTAAAGTTCAATTACAATGCAATATTACCTGTTAATTTTTAACAATAATACATACATACTTGTTCTGACAAAACAAAATGGTGACTGCACAGGGGCAGTCCAAAAATAATAAACCCACTATAACCTCCATATGTATATGACTAGAGTGGACACAATTTTTTCCCTGACTCACCGATTGCTTGACGACATCAGCCCATTCAGGCGGGACGCCGTACTCTGGGTTCTCCTGAAGGAAGCGGCACAGATCCTTGAGGGGAGGTGCAAAAGCGCCACCCACCTTGAAGCCAAAAATACAATAGATGAAATGGGGATACTTGGAAACGGGAACTTGCTTAGCGATATTGTTGCACGACAAAATATAAAACTGGATTACTGTTGTTGTAATGCTGAATCTACCGTATTGTTTTTAATTGCCCTAAACGACTATTGTAAAACTACTGATGCGATGTTAAATACTGATGTTCTGTTGTTAGCAGAATTAAAAGTACTGTATTACATTTCTATTGTTGGATAGAACAGTTAATTCAAATAATAAAGTAACTGTTGTTTTAATACTAGATACTATTGTACTGTGTATTAGTATTGCTAATGTTCGGGACAATTTTAGCTTTACTGAATGTACTGTTGCTTTAAAATTGTTGTAATGATGAATATTTTTGTTTTATTATGCCGTAATTCTCCAAATATAGGACACACCTGTGCATAGGACGCAGCCATAATTTTAGGGTTAAATTATGGTATTTTCCATGGTACCGTGTATAGGACGGATCAACAGTTTGTCGACAATGTAAAAACTATTGCAAAACAATAAATTTTACCTTTGTAAATTCTTCATATTGTGTTCATATCCATATGTTGTATATTTGTTTGGCGGTAAGTTATGTGTGTTTCAGATTTCCCAGATCCCACATTATGAGCGATCAGTGAAGACCACCAATGTAACGTTAAATGCGCTCGAAGCAGTTTTCCGTTTTATTCGCCACGCGGCCCGAGTTCATTTTACCATAAATATTCGAAGTTGTGCAACATCCGTGTTCCACTAACTTTATGATTGTGTGAATATGCCGTTGTGTTCACGGCAATTAAAAGCCTTATCAATCAGTGTTAAAAAAATAGCCTATTAAGAAAAACAATATAATAAACCATCACAATTAAATCAAAGAGAGTGGTCAGCGCACCAAAGAAGCCCAAAATGTTCACCTTGCGGGCGTTCCTCCTGTTGATGATCTGCACTCGCTCCTCGCCAGTCAGGCTGTTGACGTCGATCTTGTTGGGGTTTCGACAGCGGTGCCTCTTCTGCTTGGGTCGGCCGTCCTGGACGTGGAAATGCAGAGGCATCTTGTTCACGCCCTGCACACCAAGCCGCATGTTAAAGAAAAAACAAAACGTGTGTCGAGAGCTTGTCAAGTACGGCAGGCAACTCACGGGGATGAAGGCGCCCGTGTCGGCCACGAAGCCCGGGTGCTCCTTCAGCCACTGGTCTAGATCTTTCCTCCTGGGAGCGTCGTCCCCAGCCAGCCGGGTGCCGTCTTTGAGGTTGATGACCGGGACCCTGCTCTCCAAGTCCTCCGGGCCCGGCCCCGAGGTCTGGTGGTTGTAACCTGACATCGGAGCCATGCCCACTTGGCCGATGCCGCCCCATCCAGGAGCCGCCTGGAAACACGGTTGAGTTTTAGATCAGGGGTGTCAAATTAATTTTAGCCTGGGCCACATGGAGGAAAGTCGATTCCCAAGTGGGCCGGACTGGTAAAATCGCAATAAACAAATGAAAAACAATTCATGTAAATGGATGAGAACACCAGTGTAGGGTTCCAACTTTTGTCATTGAAGCGATCAGCAAGCTATTTCGCACATGCGTGGAAATTGGTCACTTCCGTTTGTAAGTTGTTGCGCTGATTATTTCTGTTGATTATGGACAGCAGGCTAATGGATTCATTTAATTCAGTTTTTTAAATGCTTCACAAAATCATCTTGTGAGGCCAGATTAAAACTCTTTGCAGGCCGAATTCAGCCCGCGGGCCATAGGTTTAACATTAGGTTCTAGATGGTCTCTTTTGACCTCCAGAGGGCGATGCAGAGACCACTAAACGTTCCCTTCAGTCATTTCCTTTTTCATGGACCGCGGTTACATCTATAACTCTTTTGTGTGGTACGTTTTTGCTTTGTTATTTGTTTTTTTAGATCCTCTTGCTGAAGTTTCCTCACTGACTAAAAAATCATTCATAAGTTATATCCTTGTTTACAGATGGTAACAGACTATCAATCAAAACACTTTTGTTTGTCATAGTAATTTGTCTTTTTGATGCAGCATTTTACTTGTTCCGGGATTTGCGTCCTGTTCATGAAGAGCAGGTCCATGCCCTCCACGTTCTTCCTCCGCCCCCGTCGCCGCTTCACCACCGGCTGGCTATCCAGAACCCCGTTCAGCCTCATGGCGCCAGCGAGACCTGAAGGCACTGAATCACCCAGGAATAAATCTCTGCAACAACATTCTTTGTTAACCGTTTAATGGCGGACGTCTTCTTTTTGTTACCTACCGTTCTGGAAGCTGCACGGCGGCTTGGTGATGTCGGCCAGGCCCGTGTCTGAGGCATTCTGCAGGTCGTGGAGCCGGGCCAGATACTGCTGCTGCTGGGCTTCGGGTGCCTCCTCTGAGTCCAGGGCTCTCTTTAGAGGTAGCCCCTGTTTCTGGAAGGTCAACTTGAGACCACCCTCCTGCTGCACAGAGGAACATGTTTGAGTTAGTGAAATATTCTTATGGGTGAATGTGGGGAAAACTGTTGTTTAAGCCCAAAGGGGTTATTTTAAAGCGCCATTGCAACATGACTTTTGAAAACACAAATAATTACAGCGGAACCTGAATGTTGGAACAGGCATTGAATGTGTTTTACTCATTTCAGAATATATTCTGATTTTTTTTAAACCATTTTCTTTTTTTAATCAGATAGTCTTTTTTCTTTTTTTACAACTTTTCAAATAAGTTTACATTTTTTCCTCCCTCATTTTACTTACACATTTTATTTAACCTTTTCCCCCTCACTGTCAAACATTGACAATTCACTATTTTTTTCACTCCCTGAATTTTTTTTTTCCCTTAATTTACTTTCATTTGATTTTAATTTATTTTTTTTAACTTTTTTTGGTTGTGAATGATTTTTCTCTGCTGTTTTAGTCCATTTCATTTTTATTTCTTTTTCATCATTTCAATTTGACTAATTTCAATTATTTTTAAAAGACTTTTTTTGTTGCCATTATTACCTTTGCAAAATATTCTCACATTTTTGGAGGAGAAATGTTTTTTTTCTCCCCAAAACACCATCTTTATTTAAATACAGTACTCAACTCCATTTTCACAGTAAAACACAAACTATCGTCCTTTTTAAGCTTTCAGTATTTCTATATTTTTGTAATATACCGCCTTGACTCTTTTGGTACAAGTTCCACTGTAAGTGTTTGTGCTAATTGCGTGTTAGTGCAACCGGGACACCAGCCACACAAAAGACAGTGCCACGTAGGTAGAATCAATCTGACTGTAATTGGAAGCCAAAAGAGGAGAACTGGAGAAATCCAAATGTTGTTAAGCGCTGGGGAGATCTCGGAGCCTTCTATGTTGTCCTAATGTTGTGTTTTCGGCCTAATTTAAAGTAAGCGTGTAGGAAAGACAGGAAGGGCTGTTAAATGTCAATCCTCCCACCGCGAGAATTAACCAGAACCCCCGGATGAAAGACAAAGTGAGAAAAATTAGAGCGACATGCCCAACGTGGATGAGGAGGAGCTAGGGGCAAAGGGAGGCGAGGCGAGGACGGGAGAAATCAACATACATCGTTCATCTTGACTGAGAACTCCTTGCTTTCTGCAACATGCTCGGTCACCTTAGACCCCTGTGGCGAGGCTGAGGGGTCCTCGCACAGGCTGCCGTCCAAGAGCTTGGTGGTGTAGAAGGATGCAACGGGACCGCCGGGTTCATAGACGCGCCGCGTGGCCGGCCACTTGCCCTTCAGCACCGCCTGGCATATGCTGTCCAGCCGGTTGATGATGACGCGGTCCTGATTGCACAACACAAAGGCATCAAATACAGAATGTCACCTCTTGTTGGTCAAGAGTAGCGCCGGCGCCTCACCTTGGGCCAGTGGGATGCAGCAAGCATGTAGCCTCCTGCCTGGAAAGGATGTGAGGCGTTGCCAGCGACGCCGTTCTGTGCCGTGTGAGCGTCTTGGGCATCGTGGGGCATAGTCCCTAACGACGTCACGCTGTCCTCGTCGAAGCCTTTCACACTTGGAGCTGCAGGCACTGGAAACACCACACGTAATGATATGAAGCTTTTAATCTAATGGCTGTCATTAGCATTTTTGTGTCAATAATGAACATAATTGACAGTAATGTGACTGCGCATCAAAAACAGGTTTTGCAAAGACTCTCTCGGACTCACTGTGTTTATTAATAGCCTCTTGATGTGTTTTATCCCCTTTTTGGGAGGCCTCATTAACTCCCTTGGGTAGATCATTTCATTTTTCTCATAATAATCTAAATGGAGTGTGTTGAAAAAAAAAAAATCTAAATTACCTAAATGTGCTGCTCTAAATTGATGGCAGAGATAACGCTTGGCAACTTAGTGTCTGCCTCTGATTGACGCTTATTAGGGCAAAGTTCGTTGTCGGAGTTTGAGCCATCAATTCATTTAGTACTTTGTCATTCCAATTTGGCTCTCAGCATTTTTTTTGTTACTGACTACAGTGCATCTTGACCTCTCACCTTTCTTCTTTCCGTTCTCTCCTTCGCTGTCACTGTCATCCGAAGACGAGGAGGAGGACGACGAGGAGGAAGAACCAGAGGAGCAGGACGATGAAGACGAAGACGAGCTGGACCCGGAGCGGGATGAGGAAGAAGAGGACGATGAGGAAGATGAGGAGGAGCGCGATGAAGAGCTGGACGAGGAGCCGTCCGAGTCGGACCCCGAGGCCCGCCTTTCCCTGCGGCTTCGCTTGCTGGCCTTCTTGGGCTTCCTCTCCGAGGAATTGGGCGTCAGGGGCTTTGTCCTTGCTGCCACCATCTGTCCCTCACTGTCGAGTTTGTTCTCTGTGACTCCTGCGGGGGTCTCCGGAACTAGGCTGGGACTCCAGCTCTCTTTTGATTTCTCTCTGTTTTCCTCTCCTTCTGAGGGGGGCTCGGCTTTCGGGATAATTCCGCTAGTTTCCATGTCCCTCGGGGCAGGGGGTGGAGCCGCCGAAGAAGGGGCGGATGTCTGGTACTGAGGTTGCAAAAGCGGCGTGAAGCTTAGCGATTGCTGCTGCGGTGTCATGGCTTTCGTCTGGGTGTAGCTGCGCTGGGCCGCCATGAAGCCCAAATCGGGGTCTCGAAGTATGTGGTAGTCCGTGCGGCTGACCCCGTGCTTGGCGGCGCCAATGAGCAAGTCCCGGTCGTGTGTGCCAACCTCCCACCACACGGGTAAGTCGGAGCTCATTTGACAAAGTTGCAGGCGCTCGTAGAGCAGCGGGTGGCGAAGGACCTGCTCCCTCACCTGGCGTAGCAGCTCCACCCGGTACAAGGTGCGTGACGCCCGTTCCTCGGTGATAGGCTGGATGATGAGGGATGGGTCCACAGCAGAGTCTGAAGAAAAAGATGGGAAGAATGTGAGCATGTTGAGAAATCATGTTGAATACAAAGGTCTCTGTTTGTTTGTCCTGTATCATATTATAAATATTGAAAGAACATTCTTAATAACACATAAGAATGTTTTGGAGGGGATGGAATGCACTTTCATTTAAGCTTTGGTCTGACATTCAAGATTTGCTAGAGTTTTTATGAGTGTGACCACTTATTTCTTGACAAAAAAACAAAAACAAAAAACAAACATTCTATGTGCACATTAGCAACTCATTCACAATGAATGGCCCGTATTTATTTGATTAGTTTGTAGTATTGTATGGCATACAAATTGAAAATGATTTTATTTTTCTTAAATAGGGGAACTGAAGATTTAAAAATTTTAATTTAAAATTGTTTTTAAACAGATTGGCTCTTTGGAAGGCTTGTCCAATGAATAAATAAGACATTAAATGAGGTGCATTACTGAAAATGTGTCTTTAATTACATTGTGAAATTGTGTAAGATTGTTTTCAAGCTCATGCCTGGGCAGCTAGCCTGGGTGAATATCTTTTTTTTTTTTTTTTTAGGTGTAGCCCTACAATAGAGGAGAAACAATAGGTCAGAAAAGTTCTGAGGATACTTTAAATTGCTGCTTGCCTAGTTGTAATACTCCAAGCTATTTCCCCAGTCACCATGGTTACATAAACCGTACTTAGCACTGAACACATAAGTATTGTCTGACCTCCTTCTTTGGGGGGCAGGCGGCAAACACGTCTGCACATGGCCGCAAAGGCGCACAGGTACTTCTGCAGGCTTTCATCTGTCTTCTTATGCAGCCGTGCCATTGCACGAAATTTCGTCCAGTCGAAGCAGCCAAGCGTCGGGTTGAAGACCACGCCAAATGTGGAGACAACCCGGTAGAAGTCTGCCTCTTCCCGCCTGGTCCATCTATTGACAACAGCAAAAAAACTGGTGATACATTTTTTTTATGCTAAGGCTAAAACTGTTGATACATTTTTTTTATGCTAAGGCTAATATATGAAATGAAATTTTATGGTCTGTAATAGTATAAAACAGTCTTGAATCAAAGTGAAAATGTTTGCATTATGCATGTGGGCTAATGTGTAGCTCACTCTGCCCCACCTTTGTTGACGTTCAATCTTAGCGGCTATCTTGGGGTTAAGCGGGTCACTGATAGTCACTGGCGGTAGCAGAAGCGCCGTCGCTTGGGGCGGCGGGCCGAGTGGCGCAGACATCATGACGGCCAGCTGGGACTGCGACTGCACCTGGTGGATTTGCAGGATCTGCCGGCTCTTGGTGTAGCGCTGCGAGGCCGTGATCAGACGCCTCAGCCGGGCAGTGAGCAAAGAGGACGAGGGCCAGTAGGCGCTCGCTACTCCGGGAACCGTGTCTGGGTGAGGGGGGAGGAGAAAAGCATTTCTGCAAATTAGTGTCTGTGGAATTTCTGATTCATGCTGACAACATGCAGGATTTATGCGTGACTAATACTCACCTCCAGCATTGTCTGTGACAACCAAGTCTCCGGGAGAGGAGGCGTCATCCTATGGGGAAATTGATGTTTTACTTCAAAGAAGGAAATCTCATTTTATAGGTCTAATCTCATGGATAATTAACTTTTGAATTGAATTTTTATTATTTGTATCTAGATTTTCTGGTCTCAGCATCAACATCAAATGTGAAATCACTCAGATAATTCCCAACCGCTGTCCCGTTAATTCAAATTGGGAAAGAAAATACCGTGATTTCCCAAATATGTATAGGATGCAGCTGTGTATAGGACGAACTCTAACAGCCAACTGACGTCCGCACAGTAATTATTGTAAGTAAGAATACGGACAATAAAAAAAAATGCACATCTGTGCATCAAAACTCATCTCTCTGTTACTGACAGATCATTTTTTCTCGAATGGTGATGAATAAAGATTCTCAAAATTCTAATCTTTGAGTTTGCGTTCATATGGCACAATCATACTTTTGGCTTTCATTTTGGGGACATTAAATGTGTCTTATAGTTGAGGAATTACAGTAACAACACCTACTCTGAATGAGAAACAAGAACAGACGTGACTGCTATGTCAGTGCTGAGAGTGAACGCGTTCATCTCTGTCAGTCTGATTATTGATCGGCCTTTTCAAAAGGAGACATCGCTGGCCTTTGGCAGGGTCGGATGTTTACCTCAATGTCGTCCTTTAGCAGAGCTGGAGCAGGCTTGTACTCCGGATCATCCACATCCCTGCAGACAGGCACACATACACACCAACATAGATAAAAGCGGTCAATATATTGTTTAATAAAAAAAGGTTGAAAATATTTATTGGGATGTTTTCTACACACCCATCCATGAAATCGTTGCTTCTCTGTTCAGCAGCGATGGCCTTTTCATCTGGTCGGCCGACACGCTCTAGAAAACACAGTGCGGGGTCTGCTCGGATGGTGTTGTACTTTTCATAACCTGGCGTAAAAAAAATGATAAAATAAATGATGGATATGAAAGAGACAGCATGGAATATCAGCAGTAACCACTGTTGTATGCTTTTCTCTGGGAACTCCGGCTACCTCCCACATTTCAAAAACATGCATGACAGATTTACTTCCAAAAATATAAATCCAGATTTGTCTGTACTGTATTCGTCCTGTGGTTGGTTAGTGACCAGTCCATAGTGTAGCCCACCTAGTGGTCACCTGGGATATTGTCCAGCAGGGAAAAGTGTTATAGACTCACCATGCTTGTAGACCCCCAGTAGCAGACATTTGTCACAGATGGTATCCCACCACAAGGCTGGCAGTTCTGAGTGGTCCGGCTCTGGCACCCAAATCTTAATCTCACTGGTGAAGGAAAAAAAATCCAATGGTACATTAATGACACAATTATGATATCAAACTAATACCTCTACCTGAGTTGTATAATGATCAAAAGACTGCAATTACAATGTAGTCTTTATTTCTGTCTCCTACCAACAGCTTCTTTTGATGACGTTTGTAAAGTTGTTCTAAACATTTCCAGCAGGTGGTGCTCAATAGTTGTCTAAACATTTGGCTTGAGAGCTTTCAACAGGTTGAAGATTCAACATTCAAAAACACCACCATTACTGTTATGTAAATATTTGGATTTGTACTCATTTATTCTTTAATGCGTGTAAGATGCATTACGGTTTGACATTCTGCCGCTGCCATACAGATAGAGTAATGTGCTGTTATTAAAACCCAACTACAGACAAGTGTTAAAGAATTATTATAATTAATAAAATGTGATTATGACAGGAAGATTGCAATGTTTAGAAGAGGTTAATTCCTGAAAAGCAGTCATCTCCTGTTGCTGAGCAAATGTCTGTCCGCATCAAGTATAATACACCATCAATTTCACATCTTTCCTGCTTAAAATTCTCCAAAAATCCTTGAGGTCAAATGTGCACTCACCTAGCATCCACGTTGTTCAAAACATTCTGGGCCTCGTCGCCTATCACCTCTTGTTTCAGGTAGTACAGCATTCTGACCCGGAGCAGCACCCTACAAGCAGAAAAGCCGCTTAGAAAAAAAAAAATTCCTGACCAAGCACAATTGCTGAGGGAGTAGTGTGCGCACACACACACAAACACACATACACATAGTCTGGTTGAACACAATTCCTTTTTTTAAAATTAGGAACAAATTAATTGGAACATGAAGCTAAATTGTTTTATGGTGACTCCTCAACAAAACAATGTATGCGGCCTGCCTGTATTTTGTTATGGTTTATATGGATGTGCAATGGAGTACTGTTGTTAGTGATGCAATAGTCCCGCTGACAATACAAAAACACAACAGAAAAAAAAAAACAACAGATCTATCTTCTAAAGTTGATGAATAAAATATACGAAGAGATACCACTACAAATGTAGTTCCAAAGTTTATTCAGACACTGATTATATGATGGGTGAACATAAAAAAATATTCTTGTAGTAATATATGTATGTATATGTGTTGTCTTTTCTGGACAGTTTTATGTGGCTACGTGGTTATGTGGCCACATTAACACTCTACACAGGGAATACAATTGGAAACTAGCTTCTTAGCTAAAATTGGCAATTTGACAGGACTGCAGATTCATGTGCTTGATCCCAGTTTTACAATCAAACAAAAGAAAAAAAGGACTGGACTGAAGGATGCAATGTTGGTCTTGGGGAAAACAAAACAAAACAAAACGAGCAAACCAACCGACACAAAAACAAATTCAGAACTCAGACACATCAGACACACTAAAAATTGGTATATGAGTGCCCACTCACTCTGTACACACACCGTATGTTGGTCACGCCTACTCAGTTGCAACAGCAACCAGAGAGTCAGTAGGAAAAGGAAGCCATACACACAATGTCGTAAACGGAAAGAGAAAATCACACAAACACACCAATGGATAAATGCTTACTTAGCGGTTCAAAAGGAAAACTAAGGAATAAAGCTGCCATAGAGGACCACAGCCAAATATATCTGACAAAAACATTAACCCAACATCTTTCCTGGCAAATATTGAGTCTGATGAGTGGGCCTCGCCCACCGACCCTCAACTTTTGACGCAGCTGCTGTGATGCTCCACTGCACCTGTCATCACTCTCCTTACAGGTCCCATGCAAGTGCTTGCAGTGTGACTCACACACATGCACAGACAACAGTTTGCACGCTGTCACTTGCTCGTTACGCAGCAAGCCAGCTGAGTTGCGTGACACAGCCGGCTGGCATGCGAGGAATCCCTCTCGGCTCTGTTCGCAGACACCAGCCCGGCCTGAAGCAACGCGAGTGGGAAAAGACGTCGCGGGTGACAGCATGAGCGCTTAAGCGTGATATGTCACTCCTTGCTTTGGTTTCTAATGAACATCAGGGAGCGGCCTCCAGTGGGAAAACATCATCGTCAGCAAATACCGTGTTTCACGTATTGGACAATGGCTGGATTCAGCACGGTTGGACTGAGAGACAAAGGGGAACATTCGATGGAAACGGCAGTCCTCTTTCAACACAGGCGCTCATCATCTATTTAGCTTTTGTCTCTATGGCACCCAAACCTTCTCTCGCTGCCTGTGAGTAAGGGTGATACATGGTGGCCATTAGCTGGGCCTGAAGTCTCATTAAGATTTCCATCACTCAACCACACGCTGCGTCTGATAATGAATCAGCAGTGTCGGTTCCAGAGCGTCTTTTAGTAGCTCGTATTTACCCAGGCAAGGGGGTGTGCGGCGAAAGAAGTGAAGAGTGCATTCTATTTGCATTGGCGAGAGAGACGTGCGTGACAAAACAGCTCACCCTTCCCCATTTTTATTTACCCCTTAAATTGAACAGATTGAAAATATTCTGGCTCTTGCCGAGTATTTCCGTAAATACGTTAAACTGAGGGTGACTTCATAATGTCCTCAATGCGCATGTGGAACAATATTTCTTATATCTGAAGACATTCTGAAGGCCCTAAAAGCCAATCCAATAATACAGTAGTCAGCTCCAAAAAATGACTGTCCATTTTCATTAACTGAATCCTTGTGAAAAAAAAAAAAAAAAAAAACTTTTTGAAAACACACACACATACATAATCTTTTGACCCACAGGTCTCCAGAATCATCACCATCATCCACATACAACAGTGATCCGCGTTAACTTACTTGTTGCAGTGGTGCTTCAGATGTTTCTTGTAGCCGTCGTCCTGGAGCATATGCTCCGGGTTGTGCTTCCGCAACCACTCAGCCTTGTGGATGTCAAATGAGCTGGACTGGGTCTTCATCTTCTTACCTTTGCGGCCCCGAGGAACAGGTGCAGACAGCCCTGGCGGCAGAGGATGGCAAAATTAAAGTCCATCTTTTTTTTCCCTATGGTTCAAAGACGTCATGGAGTTCACCTACCCAAGTGATTTTGCAGCTCCTTGGTGCGGCCGTCTTCGGCAGGTGCTATCAAGTCCCACATGAAGCCTTTGATTTTGTCATCGCCACGATAGTGCACCAAGCAATAAGCCAGCAGTGCCCTGCAGATGGACTCCACATCCCAGTCAGTCAGCTGTTTCTTGAAACGACCGTGGTTAAGGATGTCCTTCCAGCGGCCCCACCTGGAAGACGACACAAGGAAAACTCAAGGTGTGGCTCGATTACATACCAAATCCAGCATAAGAGGCATCAATGCACACCTCCAGCAGGTAATGTGAATGTGCATACCCGTATACCAGCAGATTCTTCTCCACGCGGAAGCATTCTGTGCGCCCATAGCTGTTGGGCCGCTCATGAGCTCGCCTGACTTTGGGCTTGGTGTCGTCACTGTCGCTGTCGCCCTCGGATAACTCGGCCAACTCGTCCTTCGTGGAACTGAAGGGCCTGGTCTGCTTCCTGACGCGGGGCGTGTCGATAACCAGGCTGTTCTGTAGGTGTGACAAGACCGTTGAGTATGGTTTTCAAAAACACTACAACTATAACTACAACTAAAGTACTACTACTACAACTAAATTACAGGTAGTCTGCCTGGACTGAATCTTTCCTCCATTGATTTAAATGAGGCATAACATGCATAATACTCCACAAACCTGCTGTTTGCAATTATATTGCTTGTTTAATAGTGGACACACTTCTAATATAGCATGTTTAAAAATCCCGCAGTGTCCATACAGACCATAAAACCATGGACAATTTCCACAATTTCACTCATGGAGGTGGCACTTAGATACCCAATCATATTTTGTTTAAATTTGTCAAATCAGTGCTTATTGCAAGCTGCGGCCAGAACTCCACTTGACAGACATATTGACTGACATCTGTTCTCTATTTAATATATTATAAATTAAAGATACATACTCTGCCATTGGCCATTTCCATGTCGATGTCTGCCTTTTTCGCCCACTTGTCCCAGAAGTTAGGGTCGTCTAGTGAGATGTCTGTGCGGTTTCCGGACGCTACAAAACTCGCCTGGAAGATGACATTCAACAATCTTAACAATCGCATTTGCTAACCTCTACTCATCAAAAATGTGTGTGTCACAGTACCTTAGCAAAGGTCGACCCTCGGCCCTCAGACTCAATTGTGATTGTCTTTGTTCGGCGTTGGAGGATCTGGTCGATGTCCTCCTCGCAAAACTTGGCCCCTTCATCTTCTTCATCCATGATGGCTCCGTAAGCTCCACGTCGTAGCAGATCCTCAATTTCCTTTTTGGACAGTTGTTGCTGGACCGCCTGGAAGTGGGAATGAAATCTTTACATGAGAAACAAACACCTCAAATGGGTGGTGATATTGCCTCAGTTCCTGCCTTAATGTGAGAGCCACAATTCAGCATTCTGGATAGTTTTCAGTCACTCTCTTCAAATTAATAAATTTACTTTATGGTGTGTTCAAGCAAACAATGCCTATATGTTCTTCCCCCAAATGTTGCTGGAACAGTTATGTTGGAACTGACCCGTGACCGTCAGAGAAAGTCTTATCTCAGCATCTTCTAGACCATTCCCGGCCAACAGGGAGCAGCTTCGATTGAAGCCTTTTCCCCCCCAAAAGAACCTCAAACAGCGGTCTCACAAGTATTGCTTGAAATACATTACACTGACCTCCTCAGACTTAGCATAACTGAAAATGTCAAGCCAAGAAAAACAAAACAAACTCCTTTTCTTTGACTATATTTGTCCTATTCTCCCGCTTTCTCACAGGGGTGTAGCAGTGCCTCTCAGTACATGAATGGACCAAATCCAACTCCTCAGTCAAGTTACTGCAGTTTAGGGCTGTCCAGATTATGTGATAGTCTGATACTCTATTACATAATTTTCAGCGCCTTAAAATCTGGTGGGAAAAACCCTGGTTTATTTTTGAAGAGCTAGGTAGCAACAAAATGATCCACTCAGACATTGCCGGAAGAAAAACAAAACGTATCAGTTTCATACTTCTCAACATTACGACATAGCTGGAAAAAGCGGAAGTAAACACATCTAGTGGGGTAATGTTCTGGAAGCTAACGTGATGCTAGCGTCATGTAACGATCATAATGTCAGCCATATGGAAATATTTTAACATGGAAACCAGAACCAATTCAAAGGTGACTTGCAATGTGTGTAAAACTGAACATTTCACGTGGCGGAGAGAACAAAGCTGTGTTCAATACAACTAATTTAATATGCCTGAAATACGGTAACGAAAGTCTTGACTATGTGATACTGTATTTATAAAAACTTTTGAGTACGCAAGTCATATGACTACTTGTGAATTAATCTTCATTTTCCAAAGTATGACAATATAAAATAAAATAAATTCCAATGACTCACCCCTCCTCCAGTGCCTCCTCCCAGGCTGTTGTCACGGCCACTCATGCTTTGCAACACCGCTTTGTCCAAACCTAGTTTGAGGCTAGCGCGGTCAAACATCTCTCGCTCGTACGAGTTCCTAGTGATCAGACGGTACACCTTCACCGCTTTGTTCTGACCAATCCGGTGGCAGCGTGCTTGCGCCTGTGCAAATATGCAACAAATGTAATGATAAATGATTTTTTTTCCCAAGATATTTTATAGTTTATAAAAAATGAATGATTGTTGGCATTGAATGTTTTCTTGTTGTTCATAAATTGACAATTATGCCGAGTGTCATTTGCATCAAAAATGTAAATAAAAGGAAACAAGGTAATTTGCATAATAATTTGATTTGACCTCATATGTTTACACAGGTCCATGCAAGCTTTACCTGGAGGTCATTCTGCGGGTTCCAGTCCGAGTCGAAGATAATGCAGGTGTCCGCTGCAGTCAGGTTGATCCCCAGTCCACCGGCTCGTGTGCACAGCAGGAAAACAAAGCGGTCTGAGTCGGGCTTGCTGAAGCGGTCGATGGCCGCTTGTCGTAGGTTCCCACGAACGCGACCATCTATCCGCTCGTACAAGTACCTGCAGAGATGGGGGCGTGATGTTAAAATGGGACGTATGGAAAAATGATGATTGGAAACAAAAAAAATGGCATCTGCTGACCCTGCCCACACTTTTACGTGGGAATTTGAAAAAGTCATTTTTTTTGTTGAACTGCCTAATTCCAAAAGTGTGTCTCGGAGCAACTTGCTCTGAATTTTGGCATGTCCTCCTGAGGCCTACCCTATTCATTTGTGCCCGTTACTTTACAGTAGATATTGTTTTTTGGCCAATATCTCTTGAGTCATTCGACCTACCCTACTAAGTCTGAGTGTGCTTAACTGTCCTGGCCTTTACAATGATCCTGGCCTTTACAATGATGTCTCATGTGTTTGCGTGGGATGCAATTTAACTTTGCTATAATGCTGAGACAAAATGGACACAACAGTGGACACAAATAAATAGGCTGAGTCTAAAGATTCTATTCGAATTTTGTCATATATTTCTAGTCTAGCAGCAATGCCATTCATTTGCACCCTCCTTACAGTGATTTCAACCAATATGTGGGGCAAATGGTCCCGTGGAACCTTGATATTGATAATTACCTTCTCTGAATGAGGTAGTCTTCCAAGATGTCCAGGCAGCGCACCATTTGGGAGAAGATGAGCACTTTGTGACCACCAGCTTTCATCTTGGGCAGCAGCTTGTCGATGAGCACCAGCTTTCCAGCAGACTGCACCATAGCTTGCAGGTGGAAGTCCAAGGCAGCTGGACTATACACCTCCCTAAAGTCTTCCAGAATCTTTTCTTCTGCCCCTGACCATAACGCAATAGCATTAGCTGCAAGAGCTATATCACTGTAGAAATTTGAATGTCATTTTTATCCAATAATACCTTTGATGAGGTAGGGGTGGTTGCAGCACTTCCTCAGTTCCATCATGGTGTTGACCAAGTTGGGCATGTTGGCCTGGCCTGCTCCCTTGGCCAGGAAGGAGAAGTTCTTCTCCAGGATGGCGCGATAGTACTTCTTCTGAATGTTGGTGAGCTCCACCTCAATGATGGTCTCCTCCTTGGGCGCCAGCTTTTTCTCCACATCCTCCTTCAAGCGCCGCAGCATCATCGGCTTAAGGATGCCCTGCAGCTTCTGCACCTGTTAGCACCCCCCAAAATAAATTAGAGAACTTTTTAGATACTATATTTGCAGCCTCTATATTTGTACATTAAAAAAAAAAAAACATCACATCAAGTATAACAGGACAGTTGTGGTTTACGTTTGAATTATAAAAGCATGGTTACAGAAAGCCACTGTGTATCCCACAAGGAATTTCTGCTATTTTAAGATTAACTATGCATGCAATGTATTACCACAGTAATAGTGTTCATCAGATGAGATGGGACGCTGGGTAATATGTTGTGAGTAATGTTGCACTGAGATGATCAGATCAGCATAGCATTTGTCTTGATTTGTTTAGTTTTTTAATGAATGTAAATTTGGGGAAAAAGTTAATATATGTGCACATACATTTAATTATCTGACATTTATGAACTGTTTTTGAGCTACAGTTTGAAAATACCATGAATACCTTGAAAATATCATGGATAGCAACTACGTCCTGTACTGTATGTGTTCGTTGTGAGTGTCGTCCATTTCAAGTGTTGTAATTTCGTTGTTGGGATTCTGTTATCATGTATTACTCTATAAAGATTATAGTGGAAGTGGACTTCAGAAAGAATAGCAATCGTGTTTGAAGCTAATTGAATGAATGGAGAGGTTAATTACAGTCTTGCTCAACAATGAATCAACCTTAAATGGGGAAAAATGAAATACCATACATATAAAATCCATGAAATATTAAATATTTGAATACAATATAAAATAAACCTATGTAAGAAAAAAAATAGGCCACAACAAACAAATATTGGCTTAAAAGAACAATAGTGTGATTTTTGTCTATTTATGCCAGCTGATTGGCATGCCCTAGCCCAGTCACCTGAGATAGGACATTAAAAAATTAAAAACTGCACAAAAATATAAACTCTAGTATAATTAAGTATATGATATATGATTACAATATGAATAGCATATCCTAACAATAAAATAAAGAGCCTAAACAGTCAACACAGCAGTTGCTTCATCATCCCATTTTAAAACCAGCCGTCACAAAAAAGTCAAACCAAAAAAAAAAAAAAAAGAGAAAATCGCAAAATGTATGACCACATTTTCATCTGTTGTGTGTTATTGAGGATAAGCCACACAGATCTTTGGTCGAGGAAAAGGGAAGAAAACAGAGGAGCAAGAAATGTAAATGGAAAAACATGAGGCAGACACCATTACAGACAAAAACACACTCAAACTTCCTTGTCAAATCCATCCATGTAAATAAGTTTTATGAAGTGATCAGTGATGTAGCCCCCCCCCCCCCCCCCCCCCCCCAAAAAAAAAGCCTTGCGGGGGCAGCTAACAAAGATGGAATATACGCACACCAAAATCCATATTCAGTTAAGATTGCTAATTATTAATTTAATGAGTTCCCCCTTAGGCTCGCCGCATAGTAGTTTCTCTGTACACAGCCTCACAGTAAGTCACTTCAAAGAAAGAAAGTGGACGTTTTTCTGGTCCGGGGTCAAACGGTGACCACCATACAACCTTTACAAATGTTAAGATATTGACAAATTCACAACCTACGCTTGCCCTCTGTGGGCCGTCATCTTATCGTGGTAGTGTGTCTCGTGCGTGCCCCAGTGGTCCTAGGAACTACGATGTCTGGGGCTTTATGCCCCTGGCAGGGTCATTCAAGGCAAACAAGTCCAAGGGAAGGGACCAGACTAAGCACAGCCCATACAGCCTTAATGAAGAAAGAAAAAGATATTGGATAGAGTTTTCCCTTCCCCAGAGATGGATCACCGGGTCCCTTCTCTTGAACCAGGCCTGGAGGTGGGGCTCGCTGGCGAGCGCTTGGTGGCTTGGCCAGGAGGAGCAGTGTGGGTTTTGTCCCGGTCGTGGAACAGAGGATCAGCTCTACACCTTAGGCAGGGTCCTCGAGGGTGCATGGGACTTTGCCCTAGCGGTCTACATGTGACTACGGATAAAGCGTTCGCTAATGGATGGATGGTGTTGCCGTTGCCTTAGTTGCTGATACAGTACAATGATAAAACCAAACACGTTGGCCATCTCGACTTGAGACAGCTATTTGCCATTCTGCTTCAAGATTAAGGCTCATTCATAGCTGCTTCTAGATTTGATTCCATTGGGTGTCACCGTGTCCATGCACAATCAGAGAGTGAGTAACATTTAGTCCACTGTTATCCAAATCCACCATATGGAAGTGGTTTGTATATGGTACAAAATGACAGCATGGCCTAGTTAGACAAAATCTACACATTCATGTCTGCTTGGGCCAACATAAAAAAAGGGCGCACATTTTCCATGAAAACATTTTGATAGGGAAACGTGATATGGAGCTCACCTGTTCTTCAGTCTTAAGATCTCCAAACTCCTGCATGAAGGTGTTCTCCGACGGGAAACGCGCCGGCTCTAGGAAGTGCAAAAGGCTGAAGAGCTCCTCCACTGTGTTTTGCAGAGGAGTTCCTGTCAGCAGGACCTTGTGCTCCTGACAAAAACAGTAGCAAAGCAGTTAGTTAGAGCACATTGTACTGAGCAGCCCCTAGCAACCCATGTAGTTAATTTGCAAGCAGTATGCTGTCATGTATTGTTTTGCTTTTGAGGAGTGAATCTGGATCGACTTGAGAGGGTCCATTTTAACACGTAGCATATTACGTAGAAAAGAACTACAGTGAAAATTAGGCCTACCAGGCTCATAAGCTTGAAGCCTTCCAGCAGCTTGCAGTTCTTGTTCTTCAGACGGTGTGCCTCATCAATGATGACACAACGCCACTCAATAGCATTGAGCTCGGGGCAACCACCAAGGATCATTTCGAACGTGGTGATGACCGCCTGGAACTTATAGGCGCCCCGCAACACCCGGCCCTTAAAAACAACGTAACAGAAGAACACAAGAGATGAGAGTGGTCAACCCTTTTAGCTGGCAAGCAAAATTGACACGTTTCAATTCTATTTTGCCACAGGAGAGACATAACCTCCACCTATCCTCCTCCCACCCACAGGATTGTTTATTTGTCAGCACGTACGAGTAAGCATCGACTCACTTCGCCTCTGCATTTGTTACCATCGCCTTGACAACGGGCCTCTGGAGGCCCACTCGATTATACATTATCCTCCTTCGCACAACAGACAAGCCCGAGAGGCGCTGAAGGAGTGCTCCCACCCCTCGGAGGCTGCACTGACATCAGTGTGAGGTGGCGGCTTTGCTCTGCGCCGCAACCTCTTAGCTTACAAGAACAGACTACTACATGACTAACAATTTGGCAGCTCAATTGGTGAAGAAGGGCCTGTCGGAGGTGGCACATGGCCTAGTCACAGGGCACATTAAAAAAGAAGCATTCACTTCTATGCAGAATCCAATTTTTTTATCACCCTAACAAGGATTTTTGCAATGCGGGAACTCCAGATTAATTACATGAAGAAAAATCACGCAAAGCTAATTCAAACATCATGTGGGAAATCCTGAGAAACAAATGACAGTTCATATCAAAACAGATGGAACTCAGAACAGAGGTAAATCTTAGGCAACCAGGAACCCGGAGAGAGGAATTTGACACACCATTAAAAAAATTATAATTTTGTGTGATTTTAAGTCAGTGTCTTCGGTCAATTTGATCCACTTCAGTGTTTAATGTCTCTGAATACATTATATTGTTTTTTGCGGATTTAATGCCTTTTTTTTAGTGTACCGAAGGTAACCGGATGAAAACACGAAGACATTTTCAAATGTCCTGAAAATACATAACACTAATATATAATGTCCTTTTACAAGAAAATAGTAGTCATTTATGTTTTTACCTTATACAGATTATAAAATGCCTATGTAATATAATGAGTTATTTACTCCTGATTTGGGCAACACAGATTTGCAAATGGACAATTTCTATATTCCTACAGTCCTTGTCCCAAAAAAGACGCTTACAGCTACTTATAAGAAATTACCTGCATATGTGATGATCTACACTGACTTTGCAAAAATCCAAATGCCATAAATAATTGACTTGGAAAAATATATTGGTACACAACTCAAAGTCTGAGTTACTACCGAGACAATGAAATCGAACATCTTGAACTATTGAGGTTGTTTAGCAATGATTCTTTTTTTTTTCTTTTTGTACTGAAAATGTGCTGGAAAAACTGAAAACTTTCAGCTTCCGAAACATATGGCATGCAAGCTACACCCTTAAACAATACTCATAATTACCTGCGTGTCCCTGAAGTACATTTCATACTGCTGCAGCATCTGCCTGCTGACAACACTGCCGTGGTACACGATGACGTTCAGGTGTGTCCACGTGCGGAACTCGCGTTCCCAGTTGGCAATAGTGGATAGCGGGGCTATGATGAGGAAAGGTGCTTTGATGCCCACGCGGTAGATTTCCTCCAGGAACGTGATGGATTGGATGGTCTTCCCCAGGCCCATCTCATCAGCGAGGATGCAATTCCGCCTAAAGACAATAGTGAAAAATAAAACGTGTTGTTTGTCAGCATACTAACTGCTGTTATTTAAGCATCTGATACAACTATACTTTGATAAAACAGATCAATAATGTCGTGCCCTGTAATCTGGTACAAGTTCACTTATTTTTTTTCCTTTTTTTGCTAGTTCTTGCTATAAACTTACACAGCTGCAGACAAACGATCTGCCCTTTAGCTATTACTCTACTCAGGTTTCTATCTTGATAAATACAACTAAAATAAAATATACTGATTAAATATCAATTACAAATTATTATTAAGGAAAAGTGGGCCGTTAAAAGTGTGGGTGTAGGATTATTGCACTATGTTAAGAACATAAATTACAACGCCAGGAGTTAAAAATAACAACAAAGCATTTGATATTAAAAGACTAAAGACACCAGCATAATCACAAGCTTTTTTGTGTAGCATTTACACAGCTGTCCAGAGTATGGGGGTAACAGGCAGATATTCCCACCGGCTGCTTGAGCAGCCTTCCATTGCTGACAAATCGGTCTGCGTGGGCACGCAATACTCCTGCGCACTCAAATATAACACAAGCATAATGGAGTGTGTGCTCCAGGTGTGCTGCGCCTGCCTCCTTTTTTGATGGCGGGTGAAATCGGAAAAAGGCAAGTCACGGAAATGAGGAAATGCCGCAGTTCTTAAATAAGAGCCGAGGCACAGCGCAGTAGCAGCCGACTGAAAATGTAATTCAATATTTATTATCAGATGTTTGAATCTATACTCACTAGCATGATCACATCAACATTTTTTCCCCCTATCAAGGGCCATTTTGGCTTTTATGAAGTCCTCTAAAAGCGATACCAGAAGATTCAAGGGGGGAAAAAAGCAATAATTGGAACAAATGTTTATTATTGCGATCGAATGTTTATGGGCAAGTTTATAATGCAGTTCCACAGGGTTTGTTTTGAAAATTTGCACAGCGGGCCTAATGAAATAATCTTGGTCCACACACAGGCGATACAGGTTTGTACACTGCAGCAAAATTTTAGGCTATTTTGCGCACATCTGATAGTTATACAATTTTAGGCACTGTTGCTAATAGCAGCACCAACAAAACACATAAACCATCCTTTCAAATGAAAAGTTTTTAAAAGTTTAATTTGTGCACAAACGTAAACAAGTGCCATGGGAATATTATAGGAAATTCGTGATAATAAGTAAAATGTTGCTCCACAAGGACATGAAACTACGAGTTTCTTTTCTAGGATCTGGCATCCTTTTTTAAAAAAAATCTAAATAGAAGTTAATCTTTGTAGTTAATCATTTTTGGTGCAACTTTTCAATTTACTAGCAAGGTTAGCAAAGTGGTTGCACCGCAATGTTGGGGGAACTATGAAACTAATTTCTGGACAACTGGATTTAGGTAAGCATAACTTTACAATTATTTTCTTTATACATGCATTACTTGCTAACCAAAACAGCAGCACTAAAGCATGTAAACAGCGAGATGCTTGAAACTGACCGATTGTACCAGTTGAAGAGCAGCCAGTTGACACCCTCCAGTTGGTAGTCCCTGAGGCTGTTGCCGTTCCTGTATTGCCGCGATTGCTCTCTCTTCTTCCACAGGTTGGCTGGGGGCCGCTCCTTCATACAGATAATATAGAATTTTTTAAATTTCAGCATAAACATTCAAAAAATAGATTTTGATTGACATAAAGTGGAGCATTTTGTTGATATTTAATAATAGTCCAAATTTGCAAATATACCATGACCTGTTCAAGGATTATTGGTAATTAACAGAATTTGACAAATAATCGTATTCCTCATTCTGACAAGGAAGGTATATAATGGATAAAAGTAGAGGCTCACACCAATGTCCTGGGTAATTGATCCAAAAATAACGCAAGCTGCGGCTCGCACTCCACTCACCACTCTGCGTGAGTCCGGCTTGGCCGCCTGCAGCTGCTCGAACTCTTCTATCTTGCTCTGATCCACGTCGTCCTTCAGCTCCCAGGTGCTGTCCTCGTAAGGCAGTGAGCACCACTTCACCAAGTAGTAGACCACTTCCTGCCGGCAGACACGCAGGAGAGTGAGCGCTTTCATAACGGTGACAAAAGGCCCGTCAGGGAGCCCGTTAGCGTGGCCTTGGGGCACTTGTCAGCTATAAAAGACAGCGCTTGAGTAGAGTAGACACCACAGAGATGGAGAAGATGGTAATACCAGATATGATTACTAATACTAATACAGATAAAAAAGTGTGAATGTTTCTTGTCAAAATGATCACAAAAAAAGGTGGGCATATTAGTCTTGGAAACATTTTTTGTTGTTGTGTGCAAAACAGCCCAACTTTCATGTCAGGAAAAATGTAAATATTTAGTTGAAATGCCCAACTTGAAAATTGTATCAGTTCTCTGCCTTGAAAATTTGGGGTTTGATTCAACAAATTTTTCATTTAATTTTTTAAATAGTGAAGGGCATTTAGTGTTAACAGTGAACAATCCACCCCGGACACCTTGCAAATCACTGAACACACCCGACACCACAAGATACTCACTCAAGATATTACATGGAGAAAATAAACAATACTGCATTTGATGCCTTTATGAGGGATGAGCGAAAAAACACAGAAAAAACTCAAATTTGGCCTGATTTTTGGTATGGGTATATGCCATGAAATTTGGAACAGAGTAAAATTGATCACAAACTACATACGTTATTAATCCATTAAACTATTAATAACCACTTGAATTTTGCTTGAACACTTTTTTTTGAAAATGAAAGGACTCGCTCTACCTCTCCTGTGTCTTTGTCCTCGCAGTAAGACACCTCGAGCACACGGTCCACCTCAACATAGTCCGGGTTGAAGAGCTCTTCTTCCATCTGGGAATCACAAGAGGGAGACAAAGGGAGCGAATCAAATCCAGCGCCTACTCGCCATCTGGAGTCAACAGGCATACACACAGATGTGCCCACCCACACAGCAAGTGAGGATGCCTCTCAACCTACACACACTTGCTTCATACTGCAGTCGTAAGCACGCAGCAGGTAACTCACACATGCGCATTTGAATGTATGTCAACTTACGTCGGCGAAGAAGAGTGCCCGCTGCGCCTGTTTCATCTTGAAGCGTTTGATCTTCTGCTGGATCCTCTTGTCCTTTTCCAGCTGGCCCTCCGTGGCCCATTCGCAGTGGAGGTAGGAGCTGCAAAACACACACACACACAAGAAAATCACATGCACAAGCAATCTAATTAGAGATGAAACAGTATTAAATTGTCTTATCAAGATTATCATGACCAAAATGGTCATGATTATTAGTTTTATTACATTTAGCAAATGCACCTGTCCCAAAGCAACGAGTGTTGAGTTTTGTTTTTTGAAGTATTTTTTAAGCACTTGAAATGTCCAGCAAAAAAAGCTTGAAAATGAATAAATAGAACTTACTAATTTTTGTACTTGACAAAAAACTCTTCCACTTCGACCACCACCCCTGGAGAAACCTATACACGTTATAACGAAGAAACAAAGCTACAATTTATTACACTGATGGTAAACATCACACAGAGGATTAAGAGCAAAAGAGCGATGTGTAACTTACCTCTTTCTTGACGACGCGAGAGGACATGATTTTGTCAACGACGGCGGCATCCTCTTCACTGGGGTTTTCCTAAAAACACAGACGACAGGAAATGCTGATGGTCAGCGGCGGTATGAGGCTTTTGAGAGAGTTTGTTTCTATATCGGGAATCTACGCTCATAAATCACACAGGTCGTAAAAAGCCCTCGGGTGAAATTGTGATTTCGAACTATTAATAATTTATGGTGGTTGGTACATTGTGCCTTGGAATTGAGCTTTTATTAAAAGTAGCAACTCTCCAAAGAATTAGCTTCCTAGCCTGTTGAGTTTTTACTTTGGATTTTAGCAGCTTTCCCCCCCTAGTTATACTACTATGACACATATTAATTTGGCAAGTTGTAGGCAAACCAATGGAGTCAGTCTGCCTAGTGTTAATGTGAATAAACTCGCATCCCACAACGAAGTACATATGTTCAATAGTAACAATGGATAAATACAACCTTTGTCATTCATGGGTAGGCAGTTTTTAACTTTTGACACACAGTGATAGAAGAAGCAAGCACTCACCACAAAGAGTTGAACCGCAGGCTGCTTGGGCACAATCGTGTTGGCCTTCTTGGCTTTGACGATCACCTTGCCGTCCTCGTCTGACAACCTGGCCTCCAGCTCCTCAGCATACTTCTTTCTCTTCACCTGACGATTTGAGCGTCTTTTCTGAAATACAAAGAGACAAAAAACAATTATGCCAACCAGGAGAATTTTGGCATTTTATCAATTAGCATTTGAAATAATACCTGACTACCAGGCATGATGTAAAACTTATCAACTTCCAGCTTTAGTACTTTCACTATGCATGTTGACCATCTCTAGTTTTAATCTTGCTTATATTTTATTGATTCTAATTTTAACCCTCATTCTATTTAAAGTTTCTCCATTAAGGTTGCCATCATGCTATATGTTAGCATGCAAACTGTTTGGATTTACAAGACTTCTGTTATTGTTTCTATATTGACAATGTTTTTATTTTTTATTTTTTTTTGGGCAATATGTAAAACTTGACTTCAACAATAGCCTTCAGTTTAAAAAGACAACAGTTTGATCTTGATGACAGCTTTTTATGACTTTTTGGGATCATCATATATAACAAATAATATGAATAACAATGCTGATGTTTATTGTCGCACCGTTCCTTTAAGTTCTGTATATGACATCATGGCATTTCATCATGTCAAAGTTACTATGAATAAACAATAAAAAAACAATACTTCTATTCAATTCCTTCTTGACTTTGATACTTATAAATAATATGCGTGTGGGCAACTGCTTTTCGCATCAAAACACGATCCTGCTCATATGAATGCTGGTAATCAAAAAGAAATGCTACAGAGACAAAGCTGATTAGGTTGGAGACACAATAATATTTCTCAATAGAAACGCATCTAAAGTGACCAAAAGTCAGTAACATCACAGACTATGACAAAAATAGCCAAGTCAAACAGTAAGCTGTTCATCCGTATAGATACTAACACAATGGTGATTATTTATATTGCGTGTGTGTGTGTAGGAAATGTTTGGTTAAATAGGAAGTCATGAAAAGATTAGGACACCACATGTTGCAAAACTCAACATGAGTTTGATTACTTTTCTTTCTTGGGTTAATGTGGCAAAAGCTGGGGAAACTAAATTCAAATACAGCATATGTTGATTGCTTCAGTTAATAATAATGGGGAAAAAAAGCTGAACATCCAAATAAGCATTCCACTGTCAGCACATTCTTTATTCTGTTCTATGAGGTGTTGATGTCCTTGCTTTGACCTCATTGATGCCATCAAGAGATCAGTATGCACCAATCAAGGGCATCACCTGCAGCCACATAACCACTAACTACATACATACTACTTTTTGGGCTCTAACCTAAAACATTAATGCAAGTGAAGTCAAATGAGGTTAATAAAGTTTAAACAAGACCACAAATAACTAGCTTATTAAGCTTATATTCGTCAGCCAGATGGTGCAAATATATATGTATTTGCATTTGGATCGAGCATGTAGATTTTAATCTCGAATATTCCATTTTCTCTTGCCTAATGTTGCTTGCTATTGTAACTTCTTCGAATAGTACCACTTGATCAAGTCTCTTTTAACATCTCCTATTAAAATAAACAAAAACAAGTAACATTCAGAATGATATCGTATTAGATCGATATTGGTATCGGACAGTATTTTAAGCTGCAACATTTCTTTCATATCAGAAAAGAAAAAGTTTCAAGGCGACACTTTTTATCATAATACCCATTCTTACAGAGTCTCTAGAAGTGTGCCGAGGCGGCGGGTCCTCGTCTGACTCCTCCTCGGAAGTGTCGGGCTTTCGCTTCTTCTTCTTTCCAATCTTGATGACAATTTTCCTGAGGGAGGAAAAACAACAACCATCCATTTAGTTGATGAGGAAAAAGAATCGATTGATGACTGGTGTGATTGAACCTGGACTGCAGGTGGGAAACACTGTAGTTTATAGCTGAAAAGTCACACAAGTCATATGTGTGTTTGTTTAGTTGGTCATGACAGTATTCGCTCTTACTCTCAAGATTTAAATGACAGGCACATTCGTCACTATTGATAGCTTCTTTGTCGGAGATTAGTATTGTTGCAGTAAATTTAAACAGGAAGTTGTGGTTGGTATAAAAAAAAAAAACAGCCCTGTACTGTACAGTATGTGACAGTACAAGTTGTTGGGGGAGAAAGTAAGTGATTAAGTTAGAGAAAGCTTGCCTGCTGAAGTATCTGTAAAAATACATTAAATATACATGCAATATTATCAAGCATTATTTTCAATATTTAAACACACATTTAAAATGTGTTTTTTGGGACGCTAGAACGAATTCATGGGATTTCCATTCAATTTAATGTGGAAAATTGCTTTGACATAAACACTTTGAATTACCAGTTTGATTAAATTAAACTCAACATTGTCTCCCCTCAAATTCATTCACCTCATTGAGAAGGGTAACAATGACATCAGGACACGTCCATGAAAGGCAAAGGATTCGCACGGTAACTGGTAGCTGCTCTTAATATTTCACCAAATTTACAGGACTACCTCCACGTCGTGGGTTTTGATCATGACCGAAGAACCGTAAAGGAGCTGCAAATATGTGTCTTGGTCCTGACAGCTCAGTAAATCAGAGCTAATTTGAGTCGGAAGCAATAATTACATCTCAAAGTGAGCTGCAATAATGTGAGGTCACTTGCATACTCACCTTGTTGTGGCTATTTTTACATATATTCACGAATGATTGACTTTTGACTCTGTATAAAGAGAATATCTTCAGGCTAAAGGGAAATCAGATGTAAGAAGAGAAAATAAGCCACCCAAACTGTGTGTGATATCACTAACAGAATCCCACAACACTGATGTCAGTGCTTGGGTAAAGCGGTGCATAAAATACTTGCTGGATGGCAGCAACAAGTCATGACAAGTGAGTGTCAAAGAAGACACTTTACAGTAAAGCACCACATTTTCCTTTCGAGAATTTTCATAAACATAGGTGTTGCAAGAACCTTCGTCGTACCTCTCAAGGGAGAAAACTAATGGGTGTTCTGCATACAGTCATTCTCAGTCCCTGGGCTATGGCACATGTGCACATGCTTCCAAAAATTATCATTTATTTACAAGGTGTACTTCAGGAATGAAAGAATTATGAAATGATCTTTAACTAGATAGCAGAAGGTATAAATTGCCTATTTTTACCAGTTGCCATTCATACAACTGAACTGAATAGAGCTATGCTCAACTCAATAAGCCCAGATGTCACACTTCATACTTTTGAGAGCCAATTAAAACTAAATCATCACATTATTTTTCCAAATATAAACTTCTGTTTAAAATTTGTGTAGTGGTGCGCCATGTCCTAATTTATCAAATGTAAACAATCAGTTGGTTTATATGTATTATGATGTCCAAACCAAAACACAATTTATAAACACCTCATTTAGAATAAAAAGCTGAAATATGCATGTAAAGACTAATTTAATTCAATTGTATCATAATCCTTAAGCCAATCAGGGGAAAAAGAAAAAAAGAAAAAACAACAAACATATAAATCGTCTTGTAAACAGTTCAGTCGGAATAACCAGGCTCCATCCTGTCTGCGGACAAAAGCTCGTCTACGACAGGAGAACTTGTTTTAAATTTCTTACAACTTGTCATTAAGACGAGACTATTGTGCTATATAGACAAACTAACTCACTATACAGTAAATCACAATTACAGTGTGTCACATGGCAGTAAAACGATTGCTATAACTGTGTTGGCACATATAAAGAGCAAATTGGAATAGATCACGTAATACAGTCTCCATGTAAGAACTCGGCTAATGGGGCTTGGCTCAAAAAAGGCTCAAACACTGAATTATTTTATGGAAAAAAAAAAAAAAAACACTTAGATGCTGTGGGTTAATTGCATTATGTCGCCACAACCCATGGAACAAAAGCGCAACAGAAGCAAAAAATGCGAACCTGCCTGTTCTTTGTGTTTGTTTCACAATATTCTTTTTGTAAAAAGCAAAACCTACATTTTTCAGACAGGTTCGGAAAAAATCTAAAACAGGCACAGCTTATTTGTTTTACAGAGTCACCCTGCAACCCGAGGTTGTGGGGAATCTCTGAGAATATGGTGGCTTTTGAATATGGTGACTCGATGTATTCTCTCTGTTACAGGAAGTGTTTGTAAAAACCCATTCCTGAAGCAGTGCAGTGCTATAAAGAGCTGCCTCCTCTTTCTGTTGGCCCCTCCCCTTCCCCCTCCCATGCTCATGATATTACATTTCACAAACCCTCTGACAATGACACATTATGGTTGCCACGCAACATGCCCTTGAGAGCCGGGCTTGCAGCAGCCCTGTCAGTGACATCACTTCCTGTGCAAAAGGCAATAGTGGCGCATGCCTGTCGGCAGGCCGCTGACGGTGAATGCCGAGAAATGTGCCAAGTCAGGGTGACGCTAATTCTACCCGCTGAGACGCCCAAAGAGGTTGCAGGGAATCATCCATCCATTCATTTTCAAGAGACGCTTATCCTCACAGGGGTCGCAGGCTTGCTGGAGCCTATCTCAGCTGGCTTCGGGGCAGTAGGCGGGGGACACCCTGAACCGGTTGCCAGCCAATTCACAAATATTTCAGAAGCCACATACAGGCCGCATGTAAATACGGTCACTGACTGTCAAATAGGCCCAAAATTAAAGAGATAAATTTGATATTAAAATGGATTTCTACAGTAAAAATGTAATACTTTGTCTATAATTAATGGAGGTGGGAATACCTCTTTCTTACATTAAGAGACCAGTTAGAGCAATGCTAAGAGGAATCTAGAGTTTAAAAGATCATAATTATGATTCAAGTCAATATTAAACTTCTTTTTTCAATCAAGCTGCAACCAGAAACTTTCAAATATATTGTTTTGTTGATTTAAAAACAGTTTCTGGATTGTGCTTTCTTTTACAAAGTTGGAGCATAATATATCATATAAAAAATTCAAACAGGGTGTTATAATTTTT